>NC_046660.1:8152682-8186741 GCF_010883055.1 Belonocnema kinseyi | reverse complement strand
ATTTATTTATATTATATGTGTTTTTTTATTTATAAACATCAATAATTTAATAAAGAAAAAAGAAAAGTTGATCCAAATATTTCATTACTGTATTTCTATTAAATAAACAAAATTTATAATTAAAAAAACAGTTTATTTAGTTGTTTAACAAAATTTTTGTAAATTTAACAGGGACAACGAAAAAAATCATGAAAAATAAAATCCCCGAATTTAAAGAATTGAAAAAAATTATTTTTACGAAATATTAATTATTTAATAAAAGTACCATAATGAAATATTTTGTTTATAGATTCAATGTATTTTAACAATATTATTGTCGGAATTAAAAATAATAATTGGAAAAAAAACTTTCATTGAGAAATATTTTCTTTTAAATTATTTTTGCTTTTTATCCTAACATCAATTGACAAAAAAATGCAATAAACGTGAAAAAAATTCTTAGCACAATTGTGTAACAAAAAAAAAAAGAAAATTTGATAAAACTATTTTTTTTTTTATAAATAAACGATATTTTTTTAAAAACAGTTTCTTTAGTTGTTTAACTAAATTTTTGTAAATTTAACAGAGTCGGCGGGAAAATAATGAAAAATAAAATTCCCGAATTCAAACAAATGAAACAATTTCTTTAAATAAATATTATTTATTTATTTAAAATAAAATAATGAATTATTGTGATCAATTACATTTTTTTGTAATATTCAATGTATTTTAACAAAATTATTATTGAAATTCAAAATAATATTTGGAAAAAAATTTTAATTGAGAAATATTTTCTTTTCAACTATTATTGTATTCAATCTTAACATTAATTGATATAAAAAGCAATAAACATGAAGAAAAAAATCTTAAAACAATTTCATGAACAAAAAAAAGAAAATTTGATAAAAATATTCATTTTTTTTTTATAAATAAACGGTATTTATTTCAAAACAGTTTTTTAGTTTTTTAATAAACATTTCGTAAATTTAACAGGGTCGACGGAAAAATAATGAAAAATAAAATTCCCGAATTCAAACAAATGAAACAATTTCTTTAAATAAATATGATTTATTTATTTATTTAAAATACAATAATATATTTCAATAAAATTTCCGAATTTAAACAAATAAATTTTTTTAAATAAATGTTTATTTATTCAAATTCCAATAATGCATTTGTTTTGGCAAAAATATTTTTTGGTAATATTCAATGTATTTAAAAAAAATTATTTTCTGAATTTAAAATAAGCAAAAAACAAATATTTGAAAATAAATTTTACTAAGAAATATATTCTCTAATTATTGTTATTTTAAATCCAAATAATAATTTTTAAAAATGCAATAAGCATAACCAAAAAAAATTCATGCAGAAAAATAAAATAAAATTTAATAAATAATATTCCATTGTATTTTTAATAAGTAAAAAATATGTATTGAAAAACAGTTTCTTTAGGTGTTTAACAAAAATTTTGAAAATTTATTAGAAAATAAGGCGAAAAAATCCCAAAAAATAATATTCTTGAACTTATGAAATTAAAAAATTTGTTTAAGTAAATAATATTTATTTATACGATCGATATTATGATCAAATAGATTTTTTTTGTAATATTCAATGTATTTTAACAAAATTATGGTCTGAATTTAAAATAATGAAACGAGAATAATTGGAAAAAAATGTTGGCTGATAAATATATTTTTTAATTATTGTTATTTCAAAAAAAAAAAAAAAAAATAATTTACAAAAAATGTCCTAAACAAAATTTGATAAAGAAAAAAGAATTGAAAGTTTGGTCAAAATATTTCATTACGGTTTTTGTAATAATTAAACAATATTTATTTTAAAAATAGTTTCCTTAGTTGTTTAACAAACATTTTGTAAAATTAACCGGAACGGCGGGAAAATCCCGAAGAATAAAATTCCCGAACTTGAACAATTGGAAAAAGTATGTTTAATAAATATTATTTATTTATTTTAAATACTTTAATGAATTATTTTTTTCACATATTTTTTTTTGTTATGTTCAATGTATTCAACAAAAAAAAAATTTTTTTTGAATTTAATATAATTGGAAAAAAAATTCATTGAAAATATATTTGTTTTCAGTTATTATTTTTGATCCAAACAATAATTTACAAAAATGCAGTGAACATACAAAAATTTGATAAAGAAAAAAGAAAATTTTGTCAAAATATTTCGTTATTGTATTTTTAATACACTATGATTATTTTTAAAAAAAGTTTCTTAAATTGTTTAACTTCGGAAATTTTTGCAGATGAGTATTTTTTATAATTTCGCAAAATGTCTTTCGAATATTTACTCCCATTTAACTCTTCGAGTAATGAGGAATTTAGTTTTCTTCTATTGAAAATTAAACTAAAAACATATATATAAAAAAAACTGTTTTCTTTTTTTATTAAAAAACAAAAATTATTACGAAAATTGCAAGAAAAAACTGAAGAGTAGAGGCATTACTTTTACTGCAAAGGATACATATTTGTTATGTAAGAAATGTCAGTTTTTTTCATATAGATGGACACTTAAAAATTTGCTCAGGTATGCAATGTTACCGCACCGGCACGTGATTTAACTATAACGCCGGCACTAAATTGCTTTGTCTTAACAACTCTAATTATGCTCTCTGCGATTAAACTACAATTTATAGTTCTGACGCACTTGAAAATTTACTGTAAGTGATGGGTGACGTTTTTGCTTTACTTTGACAATTTTTTCTAATTATTAGGGTAGCTTTTAAAAATTAAAAGCTTAGTTTTTCAAAATGGAACATTATTTTCGAAAAAAATACATTTTTAAATGGTTTTTAATGTTTATTTTTGGCTCTCGAAAATTTGGCTATTGATGATTTCATAAAACTGAAAATGAAATTTACAAATGTTTAGAATTGAATGTTTAATTTCAATTTTTTTGAATTTTCGAAGGTTGAAAGGTCATTTTTCTTCAATTTAAAACAGTTGAAAATTCAATTTTCTTCCATTTTTAGCAGGTAAAGTTAAATTTTCAGCAGTTTAATCCTCAATTTTCAAAAATAAAATTGAACTTTCAACATTTGGATCTTCAGTTTTCTTTGATTTTCAGAAGTTGAAAATTCATTTTATTTTTTTATTTTTTTTTAACAGCCTTAAATCCAATTTTCTTCAATTTTCAACAGTTGATAATTGAATTAAATTGAAAATTGAACTTTCAAAAGTTAGATTTTCCACAGTTGAAATTTCTGTTTTTTTTTTTAAATTATTTTCTTCATTTTTCTACAGTTCAAAACTCAACTGTTAAAAATTGAATACTTAGTTTGAATTTTCTTCAATTTCCAAAAGTTGATAATTGAACTGTTGGAAATTGAAGATAATGGAACTTTCAACAGTTGAATTTTCAATTTTCAGCAGTAGAATTTTCTATATTTTCGATTTCCTTCAATTTTTCACAGTTAAAAATTCATTCATTTTTTCAATTTTCAACAGTTAAAAATTCAATTTTGAGCAGTTGTTTTTCCCTTTAATTTTCAACAATTGAAAATTTAAACTGTAAAAATTGATTATTCCATATTATTTTCTTATTTCAATTTATAACAGTTGAAAATTCAATTTCCAACATCTGAAAATTAAATTTGGTCAGTTTTTCAAAGTTCTTAAAACCAATTTTTTTCAATTTTCAACAGTATAAAATCCAATTTGCAGCAGTGGTTTCTTCTTAAATTTTCAATAGTTTAAAATTTAATTTCCAGCATTTGGTTTTTTCTTCAATTTTCAACATTTCATAATTGAACTGTTGAAAATTAAAGAAAATTGAACTTTTAATAGTTCAATTTTCAATTTCCTTGATTTTTCATCAGTTAAAAATGTGTTCATTTTTTCAATTTTCAACAGTCAAAAATTCAATTTTTAGTAGTGATTTTTTCTTCAATTTTCAACAATTGAAAATGCAAACGTTAAAAATGGAATATTTAATTTTTTGTTTTCAATTTGTAACAGTTAAAAATTGATGAAAATTGAACTTTCAACAGTTGAATGTTCAATTTTCAGTAGTAAAATTTTCGAAATTTTCAATTCCCTTCAATTTTCAACAGTTGAGAATTCATTAATTGTTCAATTATCAACAGTTAAAAATTCAATTTTTAGCTGTAGTTTGATTTTAAATTTTCAACAATTGATATTCGAACTGTTGGAAATTAAAGAAATTTGAAATTTTAACAGTTAAATTTTCAATTACGTCAATTTTCTACAGTTGAAAATTAATTCGTTTTTCAATTTTCAATAGTTGATTTTTCAATTTTCAGTAGTAGAATTGTCTAAATTTTCAATTTCCTTCAATTTTCTACAGTTGAAAATGTATTCATTTTCCAATTGTCAGCAGTTAAAAATTCAATTTTAAGCTGTTGCTTGATTTGAAATTTTCAAAAGTTGATAATTAAACTATTGGAAATTAAAGAAAATTAAATTTTTAATAGTTGATTTTTCAAATTTGAAAATTCATTCGTTTTTCAATTGTCAACAGTTAAAAATTAAATTTTTAGCTGTTTGATCTTCAATTTTCAACAGTTGATAATTTAACTGTTGGAAATTGATGAAAATTGAATTTTCAACAGTTGATTTTTCAATTTTTAGCAGTAGAATTTTCGAAATTTTCAATTCCCTTCAATTTTCAACAGTTGAGAATTCATTAATTGTTCAATTGTCAACAGTTAAAAATTCATTTCTTAGCTGTAGTTTGATATTCAATTTTCAACAGTTGATAATTGAACTGTTGGAAATTAAAGAAATTTGAACTTTTAACTGTTAAATTTTCAATTTCCTACAATAGAAGTGCAATTTTCTCCAATTGTCCATTTTTCAACAGGTTTCTTAAATTTTTAATAGTTGAATATTGAACTTTTAAAAAATGGACATTTAGCTTTAATTGTCTTCAATTGTCAACAGTTAAAAATCAAATAATTAGAAATAAAATAAAACTTAAGTTGCAACAATTTAATGTGCAACTTGTGGCAATTCAACTGTTTAAAAAGGAACGAAATTAAAAATTGACTCTTAAATTCTCATCGATTTTTAATAGTTGAAATAGAATATTTAATATTCATTACATTTGAAAAATTGAAAATGGAACAGTTTAAGATAAAATAAAATTGCATTCGAATGTTTCATTAATTTAATGTTTAATTTAAAAATTTCAAGTGTTGATATTGGATGAAAATTGACTTTCAAACATTCAATTTTTAATTTCCTACAATATTCAACAGTCTAATTTTCTTAAATGTTCCATTGTTCAACAGTAGAAAATTCAACTTTCGAAAAATCAATTTTCTTAGATTTTCAACATTTCAAAATTTATGATAAAAAGAAAAATGTCTAGCCGTTGAATTTTCTACGGTTGAAAATGAAATTTTATCTCATTTTTAATTATGCTACTTTCAACTGTTGACATTTGAAGACTTCATTTCATTTTATAATTTGTAACAGTTCAATTTTTAAATGATAAAATGTCGAGAATAGTCAACTACTGAAAATCGAAGGGAATTGAAAATTTAACTGTTGAAAGTTCTGTTTTTAACATTTTAATAATCAACTCTTGAAAATTAAAAAAAACTTTTCTGTCGTTGAAAAATTATTAAAATTGAAAATGAAACAAAATTCCTTCTCTGAAAAATAGAAAAATTGAAAATTCAATTATTGAAACCTTAATTTTCAATTTTTTCAATTTTCGACAGTGCATTAATCAACTGTTGAAAATTAAGGGAAATTGAGTTTTCAGCAGTTGAATTTTCTATTGTTTGATAACTTGAAATTGTCGAAATTGGAAGATTTATCTGTTAAAAATTCTATTTTAAACAATTGAATTTTCCAAAGTTGAACATTAAACTGTTAAAAATTCAGTTTTCGAGATTTTCAGCTATTGAAAATCGAAGAGAATTATAATTAAATATTTAATTTTCAACTATTAAAAATGAAAGAAAATCGAACTTCTGAAATATGTCTGAAATTCGAAATTCAACTGTTGAAAATGGAATAAAATTAAATATTCTATTTCCAACAGTTAATTTTCAAGTATTGAAAGTAAAAGCAAATTCAAATGTTCAAAAATGAAAAAAATTGAATTCTTGACCATCGAAGAAAATTAAAAATTCAGCTGTTGAAAGTTGAATTTTCGATTTGCTTTCATTTTCAAAAGTTCAGTTATCAACTTTTGAAATTTTTAAAAATTTTAGCTACCGAAGATTAAAAAACAAATAAAAAATTCAGCTCTTAAAAATTTAACTGACAAAAATGGAATTTTCAGCTGTTACAATTCAATTTCCAACTTTAAAAAATTAATAAAAACTGTAACGTTGAATTTTCAGCAGATCATGTTTAAACTGTCAAAATTTTAAAAAGAATCCAACTGCTCAAAATCATGGAAAACTGAATTTTTTTTAAATTGTCAACAAACAGAGAAAAGAAGGTTCTACAAATATAAAAAATAATAATTAACGGATACGACGTGTACGACCGTCTTAACGTAATTAGAGGAAGGGACGGGGGGGGGGGCAATAGTGCATCATGTAATTATCGTTTCAGTTATGAAGACCTCAGCCGAGTGAAGAAAAACTAATTAATTTTATTATTGCAAATTTTCAGATGGTTTTTTTAACAGAAACAATGAAGGAAAGTTTTAAAGTTTCATACTTGGCATTGAAATTGTATATTTAATTTACATTTTCAGGGTAAGTAATCAAATAATATTTTTTAAATTATGTATTCAAAGCTTAAACATGATAAAGTGAAAATTTCCAAACAAAAATTAAAACTAAAGAATCCTCCCCTTTTATTCTGCCAATTCAGAAAAAAAATATTAACCAAAAGTGATTTTCTTTTCAACTTAATACAAAATTTTAAAATAGGAAATTTCTCTCTTCCGTTTCAGAAAATAATTGTAAGAAAATTCCTCCTTTTTATTTCCCCCTTCCACACAATGCAATTATTAATGAAAGTGGTAAAGAACAAAAAAGTTCTTTTTCCAATTCGGATAACAATTAAACACCAAAATTTATTCCATTCTAATTGAATCAAAATATTGCAAATAAAAAAACTACTTTCTTCAATTCAGAATATAAATAACCAAATTTTTTTTTATAACTCAATAAAAGTGTTAAAAATATAAAAAATCCCTATTCCATATCAGAAATAAAATTTTTTAAATTGATGTTAAAAATAAAAATAATTCCTTTTTAAATTTGGAAAAAATTAAAAATTTTAATTAAACTTCTCAAACTCGAAAAAATGTATAATGAAACTTGCTAGAAATTAGCTAAAAAATGTAGAAATCATAGCTTTTTCAATAATAAATTTTTTCTAACATTATCTGATTAAAATAATTATATTTTGTTACGTACCTGTCCCAAACGATAAATCAAAAAATTTTAAGTTGCTCAATAATGTTAACAAGATAATTCTATACAATTATTTTTTTATTTCTATTTGTTATAGTTTTTGTGTAGCTGAGTTCAATTAAGCTAAAATTAGATTCTGAAAAGATCTGAGATTAAGCAAATAAGTATTATTAGTTTATATTCAAAGTTACATAAATATAATTATTTAAGATTTTTGAAAAAAGATTCAAAAATATTCCAGAAAATTTTCGAAAAAGAATCTAGAAAATATTGAAGAAAATTTTCTTATTTTACAGAATTTTACCAAATTGTATAAAAAATTCAAGTCAGTTTAAAAAATGTTTAGGCCTTATAGACGTTTGCAAACAGTAAAATAATATTTTATAATATAATAATATTCCTTTTTTATGAAATTTCCATTTTTGTTAGAAACTTCCAATACTTTTTTGGCAGTTTTCAAGATCTTTTGAAATCTTGTATAATGTTATCTTAAAATTAATTTTTCAAAATCAAAAATCATTTAGGATTTTTCCAAGAAGTTTACCAATTTTATTTTTATTTTGAGAACTTTCAAAATCTTCAGAAGCCTTCAAAATGTTATATCGACATCTTCAAAATTCGTTATTTTGTGTAAAATATTTTAAATAATTTAAAATAATTTCCAAACTTTTTCACTTCTCTATAATAAAAAATCGTTTTTGATTTTTGTAGGAATCTTCAGAAAAACTGGTTATTTTCTTGCAGCTTTGAAATTTGTTAAAAGCGTCTTTTTTCGAAATCTTCAAAAATCTACATTTTGCTTTAAATTTTATGAAATCTTTTTAAATTTAAAATTAGTATTGGAATTGTTTCTAAATTTTTTAATTACTTACTAAATTTATCTTTATCGTTTAATTTTTAAAAATACCAAATCATTATAAACTTTTCTAAGTACCTATAACAAAATTAATTACATTTTTTTAAGTTGAATTTATTTCGTCATACCTTTTTTAAACACTCAATATTAAAAAAATTGTTTTAACAGACTTTTTAATTGTTTATGTTTTTAAAAGTAGGAAATAAAAATCCAGGAAACTGGTAATGAAATCTTGTTTTGTTTTTTAATGAAAACAGGGCTGTGTACTTGAATCTTCTCTTAACTGGATGAAATAATTCTATAAAAAAATAATAATAATATAATTTTTTTCTAATTCCAGTTTGGACTTTAGTATTCCTGGCAAAAAAAAAATGAAAAGCATAAATTTAATGAACGCTGTAAAAAAGAGAGTCCCAATTGTAACTTGGCTACCTAAATACTCTTTTGATGATACTCTTGGAGATCTAGTGGCTGGATTAACAATTGGATTAACACTCATCCCTCAAGTATTATTTGAAAAAATTTTACTATAATAATTTAATATTAAGACTTAAATTTTTTTATCTAATTGATTAGTTGCATCAATTTTAGAACATATATTTTTTAAATACTACATATTAATCTAAAAATTGTAGTAAATTTAGAAATTATTTTGAATACTGCATTTATGAAAAAAAGAAATATGTGAAAGAATATAAAAATCTGATTCAATTTATGTGATCTCCCGCCAAATCCGAAAAAAAGTTTACACGATAATTGTATTTGGAGAATATTGTTTTTTTTTTCAAAAGTAGGTACAAAAAAAATTATCGATTTTATTATTAAATTAAATAGTTAAAAAAAACAATAATATACAAATACACTTATGGTAAAAAATAATTTTTTTTCTAAGTTATTTAAAAAAAATGTTTTCCATGCTATTGGTATTATTCCTTGGCCCTCAGCGTGCAGACATCTTGCAGGATGACGTCAGAATTTAAAATACCTAATACTAGTTGGCTTGTTTCGAAAACGGATTCGCTGAGCAGTACTTCCGCCGCGCCGTCCTGCCCAATCAGAAATGCCTTTTTCCCGCGAAAAATTCAAGAAGGATAATTTTTGAAATTAGAAATAAATATTTAAACTGATTTTGAAAAATTTTCCTTGAGTAATTACATTTATTTTGTATTGCTTTTTATTTTTACATAGAAATTTTTATTTTTAAATATGCAACTGCCGCTTTCCAAATTTTGTTTTTCATTCTTATTGAAGTTATTATAAAAAAATGTTTTTCTAGGGTTTCGGAAAGTTTATTTAAGATTCATATATTAAGATTTAGAGTCAACATTTTTTTCAAAATTAGTTTTAAAAACCTGGCACAATTTTGTTGTTGGTGAAAATTTCGTATAATTATTATAATAATTTTTAGGCTATAGCTTATGCTGGTTTAGCCGGTTTGGGACCACAATATGGATTATACAGTGCATTTGCTGGAAGTTTCGTTTACATAGTTTTTGGAACTTGCCCGGAAGTTAATATCGGGCCGACCGCCCTTATTTCCTTATTAACTTTTACTTACGCAAGGTAAAACAATAATTATTAATTGATCAATTAATTAATTTAGATTAGATTAATTATATCCCAGTTTAGTTAATTAAGAAAAAGAATAATTATAAACATAAATTTAAAAAAGTCAATTTCTGTAAACTCTCTTTTTTCCTTTGTTTAAAAGTTCTCTCTAAGGAGCTATTGTAACAAATTTTAGAAAACAAACTTTAACTTTAATATTTTAAAGAAATATTTTAGAGCATAATTGTTGATTTAAATGTAGTAATTTGCATATTTCTGTCTGTTATTCGTGTGTACTTTTTATAAATAAAATTATTTCGATTTAATAATTGTAATTATAAAATATTCAAAAATATTGTTAAAAATTCAACTACTTGGTTGAAAGTTGAACTAGTTTGTTCAAAATTAATTTTTTTAAGACTCACCTTTTTCTTTTAAAATTTAACATTTTGTCAAAAAAAGCTTCTTTTTAGGTAGAAATTAATTTTTCTATCTAAAAATTTAACTTTTTCACTTTTCTAAATATATTTTTGATTAATTTATTCCGAAATTTGTCTTTATCGGTTTAATTGAACTGCTTAAAAATTAGTTTCTTTGTTGAAAATGAATTTTTTTAAATGAAAATTTTATAATTTCGTTTTTTCCTTTAGTTCAACTTCGGTTTAAAATTCAACTACTAGGTTGAAAATTAGTTTTTCCTTAGTGAAAATTTTATTTTTTTATCTTAAAATTAACCAACTTATTTCTATTTTGAAAAATATTTTTTATAAATTAATAATTCAAGTATTTGGTATAAAATTTAAGAATTTTATTTAAAATTCTTTTTTTTTGGTTAAAAAATTAATCTTGTTTTTTTTTTAATTTCGTCAGTTTCTTAAGGATTCATGTATGTAGTGAAAAAATTCCTTTTTTGATTGAATTCGACTAGTTGAAAATCGTTTCTTTTTTTGTGAAAAATATTCATTTTCTAAACTGAAAATTTGATGATTCCATTTTTGGTTTAAAATATATCTTTCTTGATTCCTTGATTTCAAATTAATATATTTTGTAGAGGATTTAACGATTTTGTAAAAAATTGTTTTTCTTTCGGCTAATTGAAAATTAAATTACTTGGTCGAAGTTCGATCTATTTTGTTAAAAAATCATTTGTTTTAAGACTCATCTTTTTGCTTGACAAAATATTTATATTGAAATTTCGGATTTTAGGTGTTGTTAAAAATTACTTTTTTTATCTAAAAATTTAATCATTCCATTTCTTATTGGAAACGTATCCTTTATAAATTAAAAATTCGTTTTTTTTGTTTGTTGGAAATTACTTTTTTAACTGAACATTTCACGATTTTATTTTTGTTTTAAAAATCTTTCTCCATTCCTTGATTGAAAATTTATATAATTGATTAGGGATTCAAATATTTTGTTGAAAATTCGTTTTTTAATTTAATTGAACTTACCGAAAGTTATACTATTTTTCTAAACATTCCTTTTCTTTTTTTTAGTTTTAACTTGTTGGTTCGAGAATTTAATAATTTGGTAGAAAATTAAACGTTTGACGCTTGACATATTTTGTTCAAAATTCGCCTTTTTGGTAGAAAATTAATCTTCTTAGTTAAAAAGTCATTTTTTTTAAATTGAAAATTCATTTTTTCAAAAAAAATGTGGACGATTCCATTTTTGGTTAAAACAATATAGTTTTAAAATAAAAATTCAATTATTTGATTTAAAATTAATATAACATTATAAAACTACATTATAAAAAAACTAGAAAAGCTTTTTGTGCAAGTCTGTTTTAAAAAATTGACTTTTTAAAAATTTATTTTAAAAAATATTTTTGAAAATAATGATTTATCAGTAAATCGGATTCACGCGTGTTGCACATTTTAGAATCTAAAATCTAATATTGAGGTTGTTTCTAGCGTGAAGTATTTTAACTGATGTAATTAGAATTAATAGTGGCACAAAGGATATTTTTCCTCGTAGAGACTAGAATTATTCTGTAGAATTTCATTCATGTTTAAACTACTTCTATCTTGTCCATGAGACTATGAAATAAATTGCCGGATGCGGGTTATAACAGGGAATTCGAGTGAAGCTTTATTTTTATTATAAAGTTAAATAATATTTATTTAATGGTATTTAATCATTCTAATGGGAATTGAAACAATTATCTTAAACAGTATTTATTTAAACAGGGCCTGAAATGTTGCGTATTAAGAAACACTTCGTCTATTCCGGATTTGAAAGTTGTTCTTAAATTAAGAAGTTTGCAGTGGCACATTTTCTTTATTTACCAAGCAGCATTTATAGTTTCATAACTTGACATTGTAAAAGTATTATTAATGATCCTTAGTGTTTCTTTAAGTTATTATTCTTCATTCCATGAATTATTCAAATTCTTATTTATTTTTCGCAGGCTTCTCATTATTTTTCTGATCTCCTTTTCCGTTTTTCCCCTTTTTCCTGTTTTAGACTTTCTTATTAGCTCCGGGCAGAAACCCTTATAGTTCCGATCGGGTATTCGATCATCCACCGTATTTTCATCCAAGGAGGGGAAGTGAGGAGAGGAAAAATATGGGAAATAAGAGGAAATTTGAGGAGTAAAAGTAGGGAAAGTGTGGGAAATAAGTAAATGAAAAGTAGAGGAGGTGAGGATAACAGAGGTGGTGATGATAACAGGGGAGATGGAAAGTAGAGGTGGTGAGGGAAAATTATGAGATGAAAAATTGGAAAAGCAAAGAAAATGGAAGTAAGGAAAGTGAGGGGAAGTAAAGTAGGAAGAGTAATAGAAATAAAGAAAGGAAAAGCAGGTGAAGTAAAAAATTATCAGACAAAAAATAGGGTAGCTGAGGAGAAATTAGTGACAGGTAAGTTTGGGTAGTGAGGAATAATAATGGAAGGGAACGTTGGGGTAGTGATAGGAAATATGGGTAGGTAAAGTAGGGGAAATTAGAGGGGGCGGTAGAAGAAGCGACTGTAAGTGACGGAAGGTGATGGCTGGGTAAGGAAAGTAAGGAAAGGGGGATTTTAGCTAGGGACGCGAGGAGGAGGAGAAGGAAGTTATGGAAGTTAGGGGAAATTAGGGAAGGGATAGAGGGAAATGAGAGGAGAGTAAGTATGGAACGTATGAAAGTATGGAAAATGTGTAAATGATAAGTAGGGGACGTGGTAATGAATGAGGAGAGGAAACTTAGGGGAGAGAAGGGAAAATGATGAGATGAAAGGTAGGTGAAGTAAAAAATTATCAGAGAAAAAATAGGGAAAGTAAGGTAAAATTATCGACGGGTAAGTTTGGGAAGTGTGGGAAAATACAGAGAGGGAATGTTGGGTTAGTGAAAGTAAATGTGGGCAGGGAAAGTAGGGGGAATAAGTGGGGAGGTAGGAGAAGCGGCGGTAAGTGAGGGATGCTGATGGCTGAGTGAGGGCAAGAGGAATTTTAGGTAGTGAAGCGAGGAGGGAGAGAAGAGGAGAAAGAAGTTGTGAAAGCTAGGGGAAATTAGGAAAGGAAAAAGAGGGGAAATAAGGGGAGAGAAAGTTTGTGAAATGTGTAAATGAAAAGTAGGGGAGGTGAGAATGAATGACGAGATAGAAAGTAGGTAAGGTGACAGGAAATAACGAAATGGAAGGTAGGGAAATTGAGGGGAGGGAAAGTAGGAAAAGCGAGGGGAAAGTAAGAGAAGGAAAGTAGGTGAAATGAAAAGTTATCAGAGGAAAAATAGGGGAAGTGAAGGGAAATGAGTAACGGGTAAATTTGGGAAGTTAGAAAAAATGAGAGGAGGAAATCTTGGGGTAGTGATAGAAACTGTGAGATGAGCAAGTAAGGAAAATGAGAGCGGGGGAGGAGGGGACACCAGGGAGGGGAAGTAGGAGAAGTGTATAAGTTAAGGAAGCTAACTGAAATTAGAAGAGGGGAAATGACGGGACGGAAAGTAGGGAAGCTCAGAAGAAGCAAATTACAGGGAATGAGGTGAAATGAGGTGAAATGAGGTGAGGGAAAGCATAGAAAGTAAAGGGAAATGAGTTGACATTAAATTTGGGACATGAGAGAAAAAAAGAAAAGGAAAAGTAGGTGTAGTGATGAGAAATTAGGGATGGAGAAGTAACAGAAGTGAGGAGGAATGTGGTAAAAGGATTAGGGGAAATAAGGGAAAATGAGAGGAAAGGAAGTAAGGAAAGTATACGGTGATGAGAAAAACGAAAGTACAGGAATTTAGGAATGAGAAATAGAAAAAGTGAATGTAATTGAAAAGAAGTAGGGTCAATGATTGAGCATGAGGATGAGTAGTGGAGTGGACGTGATAGCGGGTTAGGGGAATTAGGGAAAGGGTAGCTTTAACTAGGGAAGCAAAGAAAGGAGAAGGTAGAGGAGGAGGAAGTTTGGAAAGTAAAGGAAGCGGAAGTAAAGGGAAATGAGGAGAAGCTACTGAGGGAAGATAAGGACAGAGAAAGTAAGAAAACTGAGGAGAGAAAAAGTAGAGAATGGGAGGAGAAATGTGAGCAGGGAAAGTATGCGAAGTGAGGGTAAACGGGGGATGAATAGTGGGAAAAGTGAGAAGAAATCAGGGCAGGGTATGTATGGGAAGTGATGGACCACGAGGAGAGGGAAAGCAGCAGAATGTAGAGAAAATTAAAGAGGGGAAGTAGAAGAAGTGAGTGTAAGAACGGAAAGTAGGGGGAATTATTAGAAATGTGGGCGAGTACAGGAGTCGAAGTGATAGCTGCAGAAGGAAAACATAGGATGGGGAGTTTTAGCTAGGAACGCGAAAAGAGAGGAAAGTAGGGAAGGAGGAATTCTTTTTTGTTAAAAATTGAACTTATTTATTAAAAACGTAACTTTTCAGTTGAAGACTCATCCTTGGATACAAAATTTTTTCTTTGCATTATCGAAAAATTTAATTAGTTCATTTTTGGTTGAAATTGATGTGTTTTAGCTGAGAATTAAACTATTTAGTTAAAAATTTATATCCTTTTTTTTAAATCTAATATTTTTACTTTAAACGTTAGTAGTATAGCTAAACGTTTACGACGCTTTTATCGGCCAAGAATGGTACTTTTATTTGCTAAGTTACCGACATCTGGTAATTACCATCGGTCGGCAAGTGGCATCGTAGCCTCATAGCTATACTACTAACGTTAGAAATTTAAAACGCTTCGAATTGAATTCAAAAAACCTCTTAATAAAAGATATCATTATTTCCATTCTCTATAAATCATCTTAGCCTGTGAAGCCTGTTAATGATACAGACAAAAAAAAGTTGTTAGGCTTCTTTTTGTAAGTGGAGGCGGGGTGGTGGTTCGATATAAAAAAGGTGTTTAATGTATAAATCGAAAAATTCTAGGCCCGAAAAATTAGCTTTAACAGTGTTTATTAATCCATGTAGTAATAATTCAAGAAAGTGAATGTTAATTTTAAGTATAATCAATTTGGTTCTCATTTAACAGGGGGATTCCTGAATATGCTGTTCTTTTATGTTTTCTCTCAGGATGTGTAACAATAATCTTTGCAGTTCTAAGGTTTGTAAGAAGTAAGATAATAATTGTTAAAAATTGGAAAAATATAAACTTCTTTTTTTATTTAATTTAAATAATCTTATTGTTTCTAATTTATGAAAAAAAATTTGTTGATAAAAAAAATTTGTTGATAAAAAAAAGTTGTCTTCATAATTTTTAATTTTTATTTTAGATTAGGTTTTCTTGTTGAATTTGTGTCTACCCCAGTCGTTTCTGGTTTTACTTCAGCAGCAAGTATAATTATAGCTTCCAGCCAATTGAAAGGCTTATTGGGCTTGACAATCCACGGGGAGAGTTTCTTAGACATTTGGAGAGAGCTTTTTTACAAAATAGGGGAAACCAAGATTCCAGATTTGGTACTCTCCTGCTGCTGTATAGTTATCCTTTTGAGTTTAAAAGTAAATTTTCCTACTATTACATACTATTGCACTTTTTTAACTATTTAATATTATATTTTTATTATAAATTATAATTTTTATAACACATACATGATTTCAGCCTTTTTCTATGCCTGTAAAGCGGAGATAAAGGGGTGCTTTTCAAGCATGGTGACTTGAGAAGGAGCAAAAGTGTCAAGTCAGAAAGAGCAAAAGTTCACTTTTGCTCCCTAGGGAGAAAAAATTTGTTGCCAGATGTCAATATAATATATTTCATATAGTATAATAAATATTAAAATAATATAAATATTTGTAAATTTTTGAAATTTACAAAATTTTGAGTATGTTCCTATGCTTGGACTTTGACAAATTTCAAACATTTCATAAAACCCAAATTTTTTAAAATTTCGTAAATGTTCAAATTTAAACACTTTTAATTTGAAAATTGATGAAAACAAAAGGATGAAAAGTATGCAATCAGAAGGAGCAAAAGTGTCACGTCAGAAAGAGCAAAAAAAGGAGCAAAATGTGACTTTCGAAGTCAATAATGAAAATTATGCATCTATAATCTAACATTTGAGCTAAAAAAAGATAAATATATGATAGTAAAGTAATATGATATAATAAGATATTTATAATTATGAAATAATTATATAATGTACAAATAATATAAATATAATATAAATTTACGTATTAATAGCATCATAATATAAATAAGAATGAAAATAATATAAATATTTGTTAATTTTGGAAATTTCAAAAATGTTCTATATCTGCCAATTTTTGAATTTTTTAAAATGTTAAAGATTTCATAAAGCAAAATTTTCCCAATTCCCTAAATTCCATGATTGTCTGAAATTTTAGAAATTGCATTTGAAAATTGGTCACATCAGAAAGAGCAAACGTGTCACTTTAAATTATACGAAAATTATACATCTGAGATCATATTTTGTGCTTCGAAATCATGAATATGTAATAAAAAATATCCTCACTTGGTGTATAATATACCATCGTAAATTTCTATCTTCCTTTTTAGTTCATCAGAGAAATAGAGACTTCGAACAGATTCCTCAGTAAATTTTTTTGGTTTCTTGGGACCGGAAGAAATGCATTAGTCGTTCTTCTTTGTGCGACAGCCTCCTATATTTTTGAAAGTCAATCTACTGTTCCATTTATTTTGACTGGACAGATGATTGCCGGATTACCAAAAGTAGAACCGCCACAATTTTCTCTTAATAATGGAAATCAAACTGTTGACTTTCTTGAAATATGCCAGAATTTTGGATCTGGAGTTATAGTCGTGCCACTGATCTCAATTATAGGAAATGTAGCAATTGCTAAAGCATTTTGTAAGTTTCGAAAATGTATTTATTTAGTCAGTCAACTATTCAGTCACTCATTCATACATTCATCCGTTCGTCCATCTTTTCATCTATCCATTTATTTATCCATCCATCCATCCATCCATTCATCCATCCATTCGTCCATCCATCCATCCATCCACCCATTCATCCATCCATCCATCCATCCATCCATCCATCCATCCATCCATCCATCCATCCATCCATCCATCCATCCATCCATCCATCCATCCATCCATCCATCCATCCATCCATCCATCCATCCATCCATCCACCCATTCATACATCCATCCATTCATTCGTCCATCCATTCACCCACCCATCCATCAATCTCACTACTTATCATTCCATCCACACTATCCACCATCCGTTATATATTATCTATCTATCCATCCATCCATCCATCCAGCAATCCATCCACCCACCCATCCATGCATTTATCCATTTGTCTATCTAAACCCATTCAAACACCCATACATAAATCAATAATTTAATCAACCATTTTCCATCCAACAAACCCACACATCTATCCATCTATTTATACATTCGTACAACCGTCCATTCTTCAATCCATTCTTCCATCCATCCATCCATCCATCCATCCATTCACCCATCCGTCCATCCATCCATTCACCCATCCGTCCATCCATTTATTCATCCAAACCCATTCAACCACCTGCACATCCATCCATCCATTCGTCCACTAATACATCTATCCACTCACCCACCCATCCGTCGATTAATCCTACCATTAATCATTCCATCCACCTAACTACCCACTCATCCAAACAACAACCCACCCACCAATCCATCCTTCCATCCATCCATTCGTCCATCCAAACAACAAAATTACTAACCCACCATCCATATATCCATACAATCATACATTCAAACACATTCCACCTACCACCCACCCACTCATACATCGATCCATCCCTACATCCGGCCATCCTTCCATCCGTCGATTTATACATCCACCCACCTATCCATATACCCACCCAATCATCCTTCCTTCCATCCATTTATACATACATCCATTAATCCACCTATCCATACATCCATACATTCACCTATACATTCATCCATCCATCAACCCATCAATAATTTAACCCATCTATTCGTCCACCCAAAAAACCCACACATATACCTATTCATTTATCAATTCGTGCATCCGTTAATTTATCCGTCCATCCATCCATTCATCTATATATCCACCCATCCATCCTTCCATCCACCCACTTATACATCTGCCCACTTATCTATGCATCATTTAATCCTTCCATCCATCCATTCATATATTCATCGAACCAAAAAACCCATAAATCTATCCATTCGTCCATCTGTCCATTCATCCATCCATCTGTCCATCTATCCATTCATCCACCCATCCATCCATTTATCAATTCGTCCATCCATCCTTCCACCCATAATTCGTTCATCCATCCATCCTTCCATCCATCCATAAATTCGTCTATCCATCCTTCCATCTATCCATCCATCCATCGATCGATCCATTTATCTATTCCTCCATCCATCCTTCCATCCATAATTTGTTCATCCATCCATCCATCTGTCCATCAATTCATCTATTTGTCCATCCGTCCTTCCATCCATCCATAAATTCGTCAATCCATCCTTCCATCTATTCATTTATACATTCTCCCACTTATCCATCGATTCATTCATTCGTCTATCCATCCATCCTTCCATTCATGCATTTATACATTCATCCATATGTACATTTGTCCACCCACCAACCCTTTAATCCATCGATTCTACCATTCATCATTCCACCCACCCGTCCATCTATTTGTCCACCTATCCATTTATACATCCATTCATCCATCCAAACCCACCCACCCACCCACCCACCCACCCACCCATCCATCCATCCATCCATCCATCCATCCATCCACCCATCCATCCATCCACCCATCCATCTATCTATAATTTAATCCATCTATAAATCTATCCAAATATCCTTCAATCCATCCATCCACCTACCCATCCATCATTTAATTCATCTATCCATACTTACACCTATACAACCATCCTACCAGTCATCATCCCAAAAAACCAACCACTCAACCATCAATCCTCCCATGCATCATTCCATCCATCCATCCATCCATCCATCCATCCATCCATCCATCCATCCATCCATCCATCCATCCATCCATCCATCCATCCATCCATCTATCTATCTATCCATCCATCCATCCATACGTCCATGCGTCCATTAATCCATCTATTTTCATCCTTTTTTATCTAATCTTTTTTTAATTTAATTATTTATTTATTTTGTGATCAATTTAGTCATATAAAATATAGACAGTAAAATAGTAAAATAGCCAGTAAAAATTTCTTTATGATTTTATAAACTACTCATACATGGAAGATCCACTAACTAATGATGTGACGAATGTTATTTTTTCAAATAAAAAAAAAAGAGCTAGAACATTTTTCTTAGATGTAACAGGAGTAGTGTTAAAAATCGTACCGAGAATTGGTAGATTTCACGCTCTAGCAATTACATAAAATTTTTTCAAGCTCGTGGCAAGGCTTTGGACGCGACACAAGAAATGTTCACCTTGGGAGTTTGCAATCTAGTCGGGTCCTTTTTTCACTCAATTCCCGTCACTGGATCTTTTTCTCGTAGCGCTGTGAGTAACGCTTCCGGGGTGAGAACTCCTTTAGGTGGACTTTATACCGGTAAATATAAACTTATATCCAATTTAGGATGTTCCAAAAAAAGGATTTTTTTTATTTTTTCTAAAATTGCTCTCCCAAAAGAGTTTTGTGTGTGTGTCAAAATCATCTATAATTTTTTTTTCGAATTGAAGAAAAAATATTTAGGTCCCCCCTTCCATACCATGAGCAGCGATTATTTGAATATTATAAAAGTTTTATGGGAACCCTTGAATATTTTTTTTTTAATTTTGCCAAAAATCAGAACATATTTTGACACAAACACTTTACGTTGAAAGTGCGATTTGAGAATTGAAAATGACTGTTTTGGACAGCAATAATATTTTTTTTTCTGTAATTAAATTTAAAAAAAATTAAAATTAATTTTTTAGGTATTTTAGTTATACTGGCACTGAGTTTATTGACTCCGTATTTCTATTACATTCCAAGAGCAACATTAAGCTCTGTTATCATTTGTGCTGTTATTTTTATGGTTGATATTGAACTCGTAAAATCTGTCTGGAAAAGCAGCAGTAAGTAAATCGATTTTTTAGTGTAAAGCAATATTAATTTTTATATTTTATACTTAATAAATATTATAGATTTAATTATTTGAAAACCAGAACATAAAATGTTTTAAATTCCGGACACAAAAGAATAATTTTATCAAAAATAAAAAATAGTTGAATTCAACTAAAAAAAAGGATAAATTTTTAAAAAATAGCTCAATTCTCAACAAAAACAAGTCAAAAAAAATTTGTAGGCCAAAAGAAAATAAATTTTCTGCAACATACATAGTTAAATTTTCAAACCAAGAAATGAGTTTTTAATTTAAATTATGAATCTTCCAAAAATAAAAAATTAATTTTGAACCAAATAGTTGAATTTTTCACTAATGAGATTATTTCTTGACGAAAAAGGAAAATTTTCTAATCAAATCATAGAATTTCCTACTAGAAAAGATAAATTTGCTGCTTAAAATAAAATAATTGCATTTTGAGTTAAGAGAATAAATGACCAGAAAAAGAAAGGAGTTCTTAAGTAAATAAGTGAATTTTCAACCAAAAAGATTCTTTTCCAATAAAGAAGATTAATTTTGTAATAAAAAAGGCAAATTTAAAAAAAAAAAAAATTTTCAACGAAAAAAGATACATTTTTCTTTTGAATAGAAGTGGTTATATTTCAAGTTAAAAAAATGATTTTTCAACAAAAAATAGGAATTTTTAACAACATATTACATTTTTTAACCGAAAAGATGGATTTTTCATTAAACATAAATTGAATGATAGGTCAATTTTAAGTTGAAAAAATTAATTTTCAACCCAGAAAAAGAAATAATTCTCAACAAAATAGTTCAGTTTTCAACCAAAGAATATTATTTTTTTACAAAAAATGTAATAGTTGATATTTTAAAAAAATTTTATCCAAAAACTTGAAAAAAAAATTTTTTATTCATAATTATTTTAATTGAAAATTTATTCCTTTGATATAAAATGTAACTATTTTGTTAAAAATTATTTTTTTTTATATATGAAAATTTAACTAGTACATTTTTCGTTGAAAATTAATCTTCTAATTACGAATTAAAACCATTTTTTGTGAATTTACTAAATTATCCATTTTAATTTTATTGAACAATATTTCTCCCCTTGTTTTGTTGAGAATTCGCTTTTCTTGGATTGAAAATGTATTATTTTTTAAACTGAAAATTTAACTCTGTTGTTATTAGTTAAAAATGTATGTTTTTAGGTGAAAATTACACTAATTGGTGGAAAATTCATTTATCTTGATAAAAAATAAATCTTTTTGGTTTAAAATACACATTTTTGTTTTAAAATTCATCTATTTTTAATTTAATTAAATCTAGTATCCACATTAATTTTCTTTTGTTCACTTGAAAATAAAACAATTTTATTTAAAATTTGTTATTTCCTTGTTTGCAAATTAATTATTTTTTAATCTACAATTACATTTGAAAATTCCGGATTTTTCGTTGAAAATTCAACTATTAGATGGGAAATTCATCTTTTTGGTAGAAAATTTATCTTCTTGGTTGAAAAATAATCTTTTTAATTGAAAATTTAACTATATTTGGTTAAAAATTGACGTATTTTGTTGAAAATGGAACATATTTACTTCAAACGTTAGAAATTGAATGCGATTTAAATTCATTATATTTATTTAATTTGATATATAGGTTAATATATTTATCATATAATTATATGACCTTCAATTTATTTCCCGATTTTCGTTAATAAAAACTCCTTATTTTGTTGAAAATTTGTCTCTTTGGTTGGAAATTCCACTTTTTTGTTGAGGTGCAATATTTTTTTCTTTCAAAATTACTTTTTCTAACTAAAAATTTTCCCAATTCATTAGATAATTTAGGGTTTTCAGCTGAAAATTAAACTATTTGGTTAAAAATTCATCTTTTCTTCACAACCATCGGTCGGTATTGCAGATTTACTATCGGTTAGTAAGTTGAGTCGAGGCCTTAAAGCTGTGCTACTAACGTTAGAAATTTAAAGCGCTCCAAATTTTGTTTGGAAATTTATAATTTTGTGGTTTGAAAATTAATTATTTTATATAAAGTTTCACCATTCTGTTTAAAAATTGAGGAGTTTTAGTTGAAAATTCAAAACTATTTGGCTAAAAATTAACCTGTTTTGTTAAAAGTGAAAGATATTTTCGTGTAATGTTAGGAATTAAAACGGTCTTAAATTCAATTCAATATTTTTAATTAATTTGATATATACTTTAATATATTTATTATATTAATATACTGCTTTAATATTTGATTTAAAGTATTTATTTTCGTAAAAAATCTCCGTAATTCGTTGAAGATTTATCTCTTTGGATAAAAATTCAACTATTTTGTTGAGGTCAAATATTTTTTTCTTTAAAAATTAATTTTTTTAACTGAAGATTTTTCCATTTCATTTGAAAATTGAGGTGTTTTAGTTGAAAATTCAACTATTTGGTTGATCATTTGTAGATTTTGCTGCAAATTCGTCTTTGTTTTGGGGGAAAATTAAATTTCTGGTTAGAAATTTGATATTTTCCACCTAATTTCAACTATTTGGTTATAAACTCATTTTTTTAAATCAAATATGTTAGCTCGAAACGTTAGCAGTATAGCTGTACAGCTAAAACGCCATTTTTCAAGAAAATAAATTAATTTTAAACTAAGAACATACATTTTTAAACAAAACTGTAGAGGTACTTTTTTACTAAAGAAAAAATTAATTTTAATCCAAAAGAAGACGAATTTTCTATAATATAGTTTAATTTTCAACCAAAGAAATCAGTTTTTAACTTAAATGGTGAATTTCAAGAAAAAAAAAATTTTGAACCAAATAGTGGAATTTTCTACTGAAAAAGATAAATTTGCGACTTAAACATAAAATAATTACATTTTAAGATGAGCAAATAAATCATCAACATAAAAAATGAGTTTTGAAGTAAGTAGTTGCTAAGTTACCGACATCAGGTAATTACCATCGGTCGATAAATTATGTCCTAGCCTTATAGCTATACTACTAACGTTAAAAATGTGCGTACTTTGAAATTAAGAACATTTTAGGCCTTGACTAGTTTATTATTTTCTTAAACGTGAATGATAATTTAATTTTAAATTAATTTTATTTGTATAATTTGCAGAAAGAGATCTAATTCCAGCGATTGTGACTTTTTTGTCCTGCCTTTTTGCGGGTGTTGAATTAGGAATTATGGTCGGTGTAATAATCGACATTTTAATTCTCATTTACTTCAATGCTAGACCTACAATGTATATAGAATACAGAAATGTAAATAATTATTAAATAAATAAATATTTTAATAATTAAAAATGTTTTTATACTTTAAAAAATGTATCACTAAATTTCAGATGCAATCGTCTTCTTATGTTATTGTGAGACCAAGCACAGGGCTTCTTTTTCCGGCCGTAGATTATCTTCGAACCTATTTGACTGAATGTTTAACAGAAAAAAAACGTCAGCCTCGGAAAAGTCAAATGAATATTGTGCTCGATGGTCTGCACATTGATAGAATAGATTTTACAGCCATACAGGTAAGGAATTTTCTCTGCGTATAAATAATAGTGAATAATATATAGAATAATAAATAAATAATACTAATAAAAATAAAATAATATCGGTACCGGCTCAGGGATCGAACCCCGGGCCTCTAATGAAAATCCGAGAATAATAATTATTATTCTCTGCCTGTTCAAGTATTACGTGAGAGCTTTTTCGGTCACTTAGAAATATATATTTTTAGTCCAAAATTCAACTACTTGGTTAAGAGTTGAAATATTCTGTTAAAGTTCATTTTGTTGGTTTAGAATTAATTTTTTTTTTTCAAATTCGTTTGTTTTTTGTTTAAAAATTCATTTTTGAAATGGCAATTTAAATATTTCAGTTCTAGTAACAATTTGTATTTTTTAATTAATAATTCAATTATTTGTTTAGAAATTCTTCTTATAAGTATAAAATAATATACTTGATTAAAAATTTAACTATTAATCTACTTGTTTAAAAATTCAAGTATTTTGTTAAAAAGTCAACTTTTTTTAATAGAAAATTTAAATTTTTTGTTGTGAAAACTTATTTTATTGGTCTAAAATATAAATATTTGTTTCAAATTCTTTTTTTTTTTGTTGAAACCTAATTTTTGATAAAAAAATTTAACTATTCCATTTTTGGTTAAAATTGATCTTTTTTCATTAAAAATTCAATTATTTGTTTAGAAATTCTTCTTATAAGTAGAAACCAATACAATTAGTTTAAAACTCAACTATTTTATTAGAAATTCAAATTTTTTTATAGAAAATTTGACTTGTTTTCTTGAAAGTAATACTTTTTTGAAAATTCATGTTATTTGTTTAAACTTAAACTATCTGTTTAAAATTATTTTTTTTTCTTTTTAATTGAAAATTCATCTTTATGGTAGAAAAAAAATCTACTTGGTTGAAATTTGATCTATTTTATTAGAAATTCACTTTTTTTTTTGAAAATATAGCTGTTTTGTTAAAAATAATACTTTTTTGAAAATTCATTTTATTTGTTTAAAATTCGTCTTTTTTCTCTCGATAACTTATTTTTCATCTAAAAAATGAACTATTCCATTTTTGGGGAGAATTTGCTTTTTTTAATTGAAAATCCATCTTTGTGGCAAAAAATTATTCTACTAGGTTGAAAATTTAAGTATTTTCTTAAAAAGTCAACATTTTTATAGAAAATTTAACTTCTTTGTTGTCAAAGTTCATTTGATTGGTTGAAGAAAGAATTATTTGTTTAAACTTTTTTTTAAACTATTTTTTGATCTGACAATTTAACTATGCCATTTTTGGTTCACAAATAATCATTTTTAATTGAAAATTCAATTATTTGTTTCGAAATTCTTCTTATAAGTAGAAAATAATATACTTGGTAGAGAATTCAACTATTTTGTTAGGATGTGACATTTTTTTTTAGATAATTTCATTGTTTTTGTTAAAAGTACTACTTTTTTAAAAATTCATTTTATTTGTTTATAGTTAAACTATATGTCTAAAATTCATTTTTTTTTGTTGGAGAATCATTTTTGATCTAAAAAAGGAAGTATTCCATTTCTGGGTAGATTTTTATCTTTTTTAATTGAAAATTCATCTTGCTTGTAGAAAATTCAAGTATTTTGTTGAAAAGTCAACTTTTCTGTACAAAAAATTTAACTTTTCGTTGTGAAAATTTCTTTTATTGTTTTTAAATAGAAATATTTGTTTTAAATTCTTTTTTCTTGTTGTTGAAAACTAATTTTTGGTCTGATAATTTAACTATTCTATTTTTAGTTAACAATTTATTTTTTTAAATTAAAAATTCAATTATTTCTTAAGAAATTCTTCTTATAAGTAGAAAATAATATACTTGGTTAAAAATTCAACTATTTTGTAAGAAATTCAAATTTTTTTTTAGAAAACTTGACTTTTTTGTTGGAAGTACTACTTTTTTGAAAATTCATTTTATTTGTTTAATATTACACTATCTGTTTAAAATTATTCTTTTTTTCTTGAAAACTTATTTTTAATCTATAAAATAAACTATTCCATTTTTGGGGAAAATTTGATCTTTTTTAATTGAAAATTCATCTTTGTGGTAGAAAATTAATCTACTTGGTTGAAAACTCATGTATTTTGTTAAAAATTCAAATTTTTCGTAGCAAATTTAACTTTTTTGTTGTGAAAATTCATTTTATTGGTTTAAAATAGAACCATTTGTTACAAAAATTTTTGTTAATTAATTTTTGAAATGGCAATTTAAATATTTCATTCCTAGATGACAATTTATCTTTTCTAATTTGAAAACTAAATTATTTGTTTGAAAATTCATCTTTACGGCAGAAAATTAATATACTTTGTTAAAAATTCAACTAATTCGTTAAAAAGTCAACTTTTTTTTATAGAAAACTTTACTTTTTTGGTGTGGAATTTATTTTATTTGATTTAAAATAGAACTTTTCGTTAAAATTTATTTTGTTTGTTTGTTCAAAACTAATTTTTGATCTGATAATTAAACTTCAATTTTTGTTTAAAAATTTGTCTTTAGTAATTAAAATTTTAATTATTTGTTTCAAAATTCGTCTTTTTGGTAGAAAATTGATAAATTGTTTGAAAACTGAAGTATTTTTTTTTTAATCCATTTTATTGATTCAATATTTAATTATCTCATTTAAAATTACATTTTTTGGTTCAAAATTAATTTTCTTGAAATGTATCGTTTTTAGTTGAAAACCTATTATATTTTTTATAAAAAGTACATATTTTTCAGTTAAATATTTTGCTAATTGATTGAAAGTTAAACCACTCTGTTAAAATTTTTTTCTTTAAAAATTAATTTTTGAACTAAAAGTTTAACTATTGTATTTTTGGGTAACAATTTATCTTTTTAAATAAAAAATTCAATTATTTATTTGAAAAATCGTCTTTTTGGTAGAAAATTAAAAGTTAAAATTAATTTTTTAACTGAAAATTTAACTATTCAATTTTTTGTTAAACATTAATTTTTTTAGAAGGAAATTTGAGTATTTAATTTTTGTATGAAAATTGAGTACTTGAAAATTCCTCTTTTTCGATTGAAAATTCTATGATTTTTGGAAAAAATTCAACTATTTGGTTAAAAAATAATTTCTTGTTTGAAATTTGGATTTTTAGTTGGAAAATTCATAAAAAATTTATTTATTTGTTTAAAAATTTAACTATATAGTTGAAAATTATGAGTTTTTTGGTTAAATTTTTTTTTAATTCAAGTACATGTACTCTATTTTAATTGAAAAATTATAAATTTAGGTTAAAAGTCGATGTATTTTGTTGAAAATTCGCCTTTTTCATTAGAATATTTAATTGAAAATGAACCTTTTTGGTTGAAAATTCAACTATTTAGTTAAAAAAAACTTTTTTTTTTTGGTTGATGATTTATTTTGTCAACTCAAAATCTAATTAATTATATTTTTCAGTTGCAACTTTATATTGAAAAATTCAAAAATTTTAAAAATTAAAAAATTAAATTAAAAAAATTAAAAAA
Source organism: Belonocnema kinseyi (assembly GCF_010883055.1). Lineage (NCBI taxonomy): Eukaryota > Metazoa > Arthropoda > Insecta > Hymenoptera > Cynipidae > Belonocnema > Belonocnema kinseyi. The sequence goes on along the minus strand of NC_046660.1, from coordinate 8,159,499 downwards.
TTAAAAATTGATTTTAATGAAAAAGTAACTTTCCATTTTTGTTCGAAAATGTATTTTTTCAGTTGAAAATTCATTAATTTTCTGAAAGAAACTCGTCTTTTTAAGTTGCAAATTCAATTATTTTGCTAGAAAATTAATTTTTTTTGCCATAAAATTTTTCTTTTCGTTGAAATTTACAGTTTATGTAAAGTTTTTATCGTTTCGGGTTGAATACTAAACTTTCTTGTCGAAAATTCGATTTTTTTGGTCGAAATTTGATCTGTTATGGTTAAAAATTCAACTATTTGATTGAAATTCAACCTTTTTTGTTGAGGATTGAGATCTTTTTTCTTAATTTATCTTTTTTGGTTGAATTCAACTGTTTTTTAATTTGCAATAAAAATCTTTTTTTGGTTTAAAATAAAAAATTGTTGAAAATTTGTTTTCTTTTTATTGAAAATTAATTTGTTTAACCGAAAATTTAACTATTTCTTTCTTGGCTTTTTAATATTTTCTATTAAAAAATGCAAAATTAATTTTCTTCGTTTAATTCAACTGCGGTTGAAAATTTAATTATTTGGCTGAAAGTTAAACTACTTTGTCAAAAATTAATTTTTCTTAAGATTCACTTATTTGGTTAAAAATGAAGATTTTTTGCTAAAAATATTTTTTTCTTCGTCAAAATTTTAAGTTCTTATCAGAAATTTAACTAATTCATTTTTCTTTTGGAAAATATTTTTTATAAGTTAAAAATTCAAGTATTTGGTAGGAAATTGAGGAATTTTTTTTGTTGAAAATGCATCTTTTTGGTTAAAAAATTAATCCTGTTTTCTTGTAAATCGTCAAAACTTTTATATTGAAATTTCGGCTTTTTTTTTACTTTTTTTTAATCTAAAAACCTTTTGGATTCATAACTAATTTTTTTAGGCCTTGCGAAATCTTACGCAAGATTAGAAGTTAACCCCCCCCCCCCCCCCCCCCCCCCCCCCATTACACCAAAGTGCTTGGGGAAAATTTTAACGGCGCCTAAAAAAAAAAATAAATAAATAAAAATCAGTGCATCTACAATAAATTGTTAATTTTTTCAGGGAATCAATTCGGTTGCCAAGGATTTGAAAGAAGTGGGTGGTCGATTGATACTTTTGAATCCAAAGGACGAAATTTTGATGAGTATTCAATCATATATTAAAGAAAATATTTTGGTAGCTCGGACGGATTCCGAGTTGACTGCCGCACTGAAAAAAGTCGACGGTTTTTTACCTAATGTTGATAAAAATATAAAATCTTCAGAGATGTTCAACGGAAAGACAATAATTAGGATTACTGACACAAATAATGTTAGCACAAATTTATGAATGTTGTATTATCGTAAATATAATTTTTATGAAATTTTGGCTATTTTGATTTATTAGTTGAAAGCGAAAAAATTATTTTCGAATAATTGCGGTAAAAAAAAAACTTACAAGATAAAGACAGAAAAAATATATTTTTTTTTAAAATTTATTGATAAGAAGTTTCACAGGCCAAAATACTATAAAAAAGGAGAAATATCTTTTTCACGAAAATGGGATAATTCTTGAAAAAAAAAATAATAATAATAATCTTCGACGTAATAATTAAATTGAAAAAAAGTTGAATCTTTTACAAAAAATTTGAAAGTAACTGAAAAGATGAATTCTAAAATAAAAAAGACGAAATATTGAACCCAGAAAAATAATTCTCCACCAAACATTTTTTTTTGTTGAGAAAATGTCCCAATTTTCAATAAAAACATACATTTCCGTCCAAAAATAGAATAATTAAATTATCAGTGGAAAAAATTAATTTGTATGAAAAAAATATTTTTCTAATAAAAAAGAAAATAAAAACAATTTTTGAACCAGAAAAGAGGAATTCTTGAACCCAGAAGATTATCAAAGAATCTATCAAAAATACCAATTTTTAACCAAATATCTCAATTTTAAAACAAACAGTTGAATTTTTCAATAAAAAAATTAATTTCCGTCCAAAAAAAGATTTGTTCAATTTTAAGTGAAAAAATGTATTTGCATAAAAATAAATGATTAAAAAAAGGGAATTTTCGAAACAAGAAGGATAATTTTAAACGAAATACAAGAATTCTCAACAAAATAATTAAATTTGCAACGGAAAACGAGCAATTTTTAACCAAAAATAGAATAGATAAATTTTGAGTGAAAAAATGTAATTTTCAGAAAAAAAAACTTGTTACAAAAACTTAATATTTAACCAAAAAATACTAATCTTAAACCAAAGAGTTTCATTTTTAAATAAAAAGAATTTAATTCAAAATAAACAAAATTTCAATCAAAGAATAAAATTTGTAACCAAAGAAGATTAATTTTCAAACAAAAAGATTAATTTTTGATCAAAAAGACTATATTTCAACAAAATACCAGGATTTTTAATCAAATAATCACTTTTTTAAAATAAAAAATGAAACAATTAAATTTTTATTAAAAAAATTAATATAAAAAAAAGGCGATTTCAACAATATATTCGAATTTTTTAAAATAAAAAAATAACTAAATTTTTAACAAAATAATTAATTTTTACACCCAAAAAGGTGAATTTTCAACAAAAAGTTAATTTTTAACCAAAAAGGCGAATTTTTAATTTAAAAGTTGAATTTTAAATTAAAATATATTAATTTATAACAAAATAATTAAATTTGCAGTCGAAGAATGAAATTTTTTTTAGCAAACAAGATTAATTTTTAAAACAAAAACATTAATTTTTGAACAAATAGACTAACTTTAAACAAAATACAAGAATTTTCAAACAAATAATTGAACCATATCGTTGAAATTTCGTTGTTTAAATTAATTTTTGTACTAAAAATGTAACTATTCCATTTTTAGTAAAAAATTAATTTAAACAACGAAATTTCAACGATATTGTTGAATTTTTAACTAAATAAATTTTCAAAAAAATATATAAATCTTCAACTGAAAATACTTAAATTTTCCGTTAAAATAATTTATTTTCAACAAAAAACAATTCATAAGTTAAAAAAAATACAACAAAATCTTCAACTGAAATAATTAAAGTAAGTTAAAAAAATTAATTTTACAGCAAAACAGATGAATTTTGAATACAAAGTTATTAATTTATAACAAAATATGTAAATTTTCAACGATATAATTAAATTTTTTAACAAAAATGATACATTTTTAACGAAACAGTGGAATCTTGAAATAAAATTTATTAATTTATAACAAAATAAATTAATTTGCAGTCGCAAAAATGAATTTTTTTTACCGAACACGATTAATTTTTCACCAAAATAACTAAATTTCAACAAAATGCAAGAAATTTCAACCATATAGTTGAAAGTTCTTTTTTTTTCATTAATTTTTTTTACTAAAAATTTAACTATTCTGTTTTTAATGAAAAAAAATTAATTAAAAGAAAAACGAACTTTTAACGATATAATTAAATTTTAACTACATAAATTTTCAAAAAAATTATAAATCTTCAATTAAAATAGACAAATTGTCAGTTGACAAAATTTATTTTGAACAAAAAAAAATTTGTTAATTTAAAAAAATTTACAACCTATTATTCAATTTTTTTACAATAGAATTGTTGAATTTCAAATGCAAAATTATTAATTTATAACACAATAACTATAATTTAAACGATATAATTACATTTTTACCAAAAACGATGAATTTTCAACCAAAAGTTCATTTTGAACCAAAAAGACGAATTTTCAACAAAACAGTGGAATTTTAAAATAAAATATATTAATTTATAACAAAATAAATTTGTAGTCGGAGAATAAATTTTTTTGACCAAAGAAATTAATTTTTTAAATAAAAAGATTAATTTTCAACCAAAAAGACTAACTTTCAACAAAATACTAGAATATTCAAACAAATAATTTAACCACGTCGTTGAAAGTTCGTTTTTTTTTTAATGAATTTTTGTGCTACAAATTTAACTGTTCTTTTTAAAGTGAAAAAAAAAACATGAATTGAAAGAAAAACGAATTTTCAACGACATTGTTAAATTTTAAACTAAATTAATATTCGAAAAAATTATAAATTTCCGACTTAAATAGTTTAATATTCAATAAAAGAATTCATTTTACAACAAAACAGTTAAATTTTGAATAGAGAATGAACAATTTATAACAAAATAATTAAATTTACAACGAAATCATTAAATTTTGCACCGAAAAAGATAAATTTTCAACAAAATAATTAAATTTTTAAACAAACATTAAAAGTTCTAAAAAAAAATATTGTAACCCAAAATCTTAATAGTAAAATTTTCAATGAACAAATCTTTTTTCAACCAAATGGTTCAATTTTCAACCAGATAAATTTAAAAAATTGGTAAATCTTTAATTTGAATCGTTAAATTGTCATTTAAAAAGATTCATTAAAAAAAAAATGATTTATAAAAAAAAGGTAATTTTTAAACAAAAAGACGAATTTTGAACTAAGAATAATTAATTTCCAAACAAAATTTTTGACTTTTTAACAAAAATATTTAATATTTTTGAACAGGAATATATTTCTTAACAGAAAAACGATCAAGTTTTCACAAAAAATGGAAAAGTAAAATTCCAGTACAGAAATTTTTTTCAGCAAATTGGCTCCCTTTTCAATCAGATAAATTTTTAAAAAATGATACAAAAAATTAATTTTCAACTAAAAAGACGAAAATTCAATAAAACAATTTAAACTTCAGTCAACAAGAATTAATTTAAAACAATTTTGTTGAATTTTCAACTAAAATGATTACATTTTAGACCAAGGAATAAAAATTTAAACGAAAAATATATATTCTTAAAAGAGAAAGAATATTTTTTGAAAAAAGACGAAGTTTCGAATGTTTCGAAGAAAAAAAAATGAAATTTGAAAATAATTTTTAAAAATTTTACAAAGTTACTTTTTGATAAAATTATCGAATTGTTAACAAAAAAAGAAAAAGACGGCTTAGAGCTTTCAAATTTAATTAAACATAACACTAATTTTATTTTTTAAACACTTATTTCCCTCTTTTGTAAAAACTCACGTCTTAATTGATATTAAAAAAAAAGAAATATATAACAAATACCTTAATTTTCAAACAAAAAGTCGAATATTAAAGAAGAGAGCTAGTTTTTCAATGAAGAACGATTTTTAACTGAGAAAAAAAAGTCAATCAAATTGTTGAATTTTTAAGAAAAATAAGGCAGATTTTTAACGAAAAATATTAATTTTCTATCAAAAAGACGAATTTTCAACAAAATGCATAAACTGCAAAACCAAATTAATTATGGACTAAAATTTTTTCTTTTTAACCAAAAATGGTATAGTTAGATTTTAATTTAAAAAAATGTAATTAATTTAAGAATTAAAAATTCAACTCTTTGTTATATTATTTAATTAATTAATTGATTAAATGAATTCATTGTTCATTATAATAATTAAAAATAAACTTTTCATTAAATTTCTATAATAATTTAATTAATAAATAACTTGAAAATAAAAAATTCTATAATCTAGTTGAAATGTTTTGTTTCTCAAATTCTTGATTGAAAATTAAAAAAAAAATTCATTTATTAAATTAACTTCTCATTATAAATAATAAAAATAAAATAAATCATTAAATCATTTTTTCCCATTATTATTAGAATTTAATTATAGAAGATAAATTTTCAGAAAAAAATGGTACAGTTAAATTTTCAGTTCAAAAAATTAATTTCTAACCAAAACAACAATGAAATTTTTATTCAATTTTTTCAAATTTTAAAACGAATAAATGATTTTAGACTAAAAGATTAATTTTTTCTTAAAAAGACGAAGTTTCAAACAAAAATTTAAATATTCAATCAAGAATTTTTCAGTGAAAGAAAAAAATTATGACCAAATTGTTGAATTTTCCAGCCAAAAAGGCGAATTTCGAAAAAAATCTATTAATTGCACACGAAATTAATTAGGTGCATAATTTTGAATTTGAAAACATAGATTTTCGATAAAAAATAATATCATTATATGCTTAAATTTTCCATACAAAAAAATTTACTGTATTTATTATTATTTTTTTATTAATTACGAATAAAATAAAATATGATTTTTTTTTAAATTTACAAATTAATTAACTTGAAAATTCCATAATCTGGTTGTATTTATTATTTTGTTATTATTATTAAAATTTTAATGAAAACTAGAAATTTCCAACCAAAAATGGTACAGTTAAATTTTCAGTTAAGAAAATTAATTATGAACCAAAAAATAACTATTTTTGAAAAAAATTGTTGAATTTTCAACTGAAATTATAAATCGCCAGCAAGAAATTAGGAATTTTTCAAATAAAAAAATTAATTTTTTACCAAAAAAGGCAAATTTTTCATCAAATAGTGAAATGTTTTAGTAACAAAATTTTTTTTAACAAAAAGTGGTATAGGAAATTATTTATTTTTAATTATTCTGTATTGAATAAAATATGATTTTCATTAAAATTGTAAAAATTAATTTTATAGAAAATTCCATAAACTGGTTGTATTTATTATTTTATTATTATTATTAGAATTAGAATTTAACTAAAAAAGAAAATTTTGAAACGAAAGTCCCTATAGTATAAATTTTAATTTAAAAAATCAATTTTCAACCAAAAAATAACGGTTTTTCTTAAAAATAGTTGAATTCGAACGACAATTATAAATCCCCAGCAACAAAATGTGGATTCTTAACCAAGTAGTTTAATATATTACCATTCCTGGACGTGGTTCGTCACTTATTGATGTACGACCACGCTTAAATTCATTTACCCAGTTATAAACCGTTGCTAAGGCAGGGGCAGATATGCCATGAACTGAGTCCAA
>NC_046660.1:8150375-8152582 GCF_010883055.1 Belonocnema kinseyi | reverse complement strand
TAGTCGGGAGTGGTGCTGACTGAAAACAGATGATTTGGAGCGATTCGCGCGCCATCTGTTGGTCATTCTAAGGACTTATTGAACTACCCTCGTATATTAATTAATTTATTTATTAAATTTAATATGAAAAAATATATAAAGGAATACCTGAAACTGTGAATGAAAAATATATTATTGATAAATCATGAGTACACATCCATTTTTAAAATAATTTATTTATTTAATATTTACAGTTGATAAAATAAGGCTGTTTTTTATCAAAAATTTTCAGCTTTAAATAATTTTAATTTTTAATTGTTTAAATGTTCAAAACTGCACTTTACTTATTTTTAAAACTGTTAAAATATAGCTTGGGCAGATTTTTCTTCTGAAAATTCGTAAAATTCTCGATTTCCCAGTCCGACGGCCACCTAGTTCTTTATAGAAAAATCTTCGATTTTAAAAACTTGTAATTTTTAATTTTTTTAACCTCTAAAACTGCATTTTAAAATTATTTAATTAAAATATATGCTGAAAAATAAAAAAATTTAACTGGACATTTTTTTAAGTGACAGATTTTCGAATTAAGCATTCTAAACTAAATGGTATAATAATATATAAAAATCACAATTTAGGACATTTAAAACAAAAACGGTTGAAATGAAAGTTGGACAACATTTTTATTATACAAATATCGTGACATTCGCGGTCAAAAAATTAATTCACTGTAATTTCCCGGTTTTCCAGGTTTCCCGCTCCTGCGGCCAACCTGCACTGCATTATATAATTTTCTTTAGTCAGAACTTTCCCACTTGACTTCAATTTCATTTTATTTGACACAGATACGTCATTTTTTGTCACCAGAAAGAAGTTAGGAAACGCATAACCTAAAATTATAGTTAATCCATATATTCCTTTAACAATCTTCAACATTATTATACTACATTTTATAAGGATTCAAATATTTATACACCTGAAAAGTACAAGAAATTTTTATTCTTACATTTTGCATTTTAAAATCCCTTACGTTTGCCGCCTTTCTTATCCAAGATGGAGAAATTAAGCGGCGGGTCCTTATTGGTTCGGTTTTTTTTACTTGCGCGTGGCTAGACCATGTATTAGTTAGATCATGGTTGAAGTCGTGTCATATTCCGCAGCAAAACCAAAATACGCGATTAAATTTTCTCCCAAAAAATGATATTCAACCCTGTTTTTCTAAAATAAGGACACGACAAGGAAATTCGAGGAGACTAAATTCACTGTGCCATAAAAAAAGTTCTTTCTTCTGTGATTTAAAGCTGGGAGCGTTAAGGTTAAGTCCTAAATTTTGAGGTTACGTGGTCGATCATGTCTGGATACGCGGGTCAAGAGAATTATTGGTCCCAGCCACAACAAAATCAGTATAATTTCGAACCTCCGACTTTTGGTCAACCGGAGCAACAATTTGAGTTCCACACGTACACTGATCAACAGGCTGGTGACTATTCTTCGTACACGCAAAAGGGTTATTTGGATCCCACTCAGAATTCTTATGGCGGTGACTTGTATGCGCAAGATAGTTTTGTCAAAGGTAGGTCTATTTTTTTTAGTATTTGCCTTTTATTTTTATTTTTTTAGCAATTTTATTACTATTTTTTCGATTTTAATAATGAGATTTGATAATTTTTTTTTCTTATTTTGATTATATATTTTTTTAAATTAGTGTTATCGAAGTGTCAAGTCGAAAATCTTCGTGCGGAAAGCGATTTAAATTAATTTATAATATCTACCAATAAATACGAACGATTTTGTTGAAATTTTAACGTTTTTAAAGCTTTTGGACTCTTTTTCTAACCTCAAAATTCAATATGTATATTTTAGTCAATACATAGGATTTAAAATTCGGTTTTATTTATTATAAAAAATTATAATTAAGTACAAATTTCATTTTTCTTTTTTGACTGAAAAATCGTATTTTTGGTCTAAAACTTCATCTTTTTTTGACCGAGAATTCGAAAAAAAATTTCGAAGAAAAATTCTGTTCAACTTTAATTTCAACCATTTTAAAAAATAATTATTAAAAATTGTGATATTTTTCAATTATTGTATCAAATTGTAAACCAATAATTTTTGGATTTTTTCAATTTAGAAAAAGAACTATTGCTTAATATTTATAAATATCTTTTATAATATTTTATAATATTTTTATAATATTTTTTTATAATATTTTTATACTTTAATAATAACTA
>NC_046660.1:8132055-8150275 GCF_010883055.1 Belonocnema kinseyi | reverse complement strand
AATAATAAAATTAATAACTTTTATAATATTTATAAATATATAAATAAATATCTGAATATTCATTTAAAATCAGTAATTATGAATTAAATATTCAAAAATAAACAAAAAAACTAAACTTTCAACTTCAAAATTGTAATTTTTCTATATAAAAAAAATTTAATTTGTAACTCAAATTGTTGAATTTCAATATATAAATAACAATTAAACACCTGTTATTCTCAGAAAAAATCCGAGTAAGTTGAAGAAATTTTCACAAGTTTTGAACAAATTCAAAATTAGTAAAAAATTTTAAATCGAATATAGATTTTGGCAAATTTCGAACAAAAAATTTCAAACATTTTTAAGGATTTTGACAGGACTTTAAGGAAATTTGGTCATTTTTTCAGGATTAAAAAAAATTGGAATTATTTTAAAAGATTTTTAGAAATTCTGAAAAAAATTTTAAAAATAATTTAAAATTTAAAAAAAATTCAAACAGTATGTAAATGTTTCAAGATTTTGAAACAAAATTTTGAACAATTTTAAGGATTTTTAAACTATTTAAAATAAAAATAACTTTTAATTGACGTCGTTTTAAGTTTATAAAATGTTATGTTTATGTTATGTTTATGTTTTGAAATTGCTTAAAATTATATAATTTTAATAAAATTTTAAATGCATTGATTCTTAAATTTAATTTTCTTGGTTTAAAAATTAATTTATTTTGGTAGAAATTTGATCTTTTTTAGTTAAAAACGCAAATTTTTGGTTGGAAATTAATCACTATTGGTTGATAATTCAACTGCTGGATTGAAATTTAAGTTTTTGTTAAAAATTGCTATTTTTTAAATTGAAAATTCAACAATTTGGTATAAAAAATTTTCATTATTTACTAAAAAATATTTGTCAGTTGAAAATTCTTTTTTGATTTGAAAATTCATCGCTTGTCGTAGAAATTTTATCTTTCTTGCTAAAAAAATGCAACTTTTTGGATGAAATTTAATTTATTTTCGTTCAAGATTAAAGTATTTTATTAAAAATGTTTTTTTTTTTGTTGAATTCAAACTCTTTTTGTTTAAAAGCTTATAATTTTAGGTTGAAAATTAAAAAATTCGGTACAAAATTTTTTTTCTTTCTTGGTAAAAAATGAAACTATTTCTTTGAAAATGAATCTATTTTGTTGAACATTCATATTTCTTGGGTTGAAAATTCAAAAATTTGATTAACACATATCCTCTATCTTTATTGAAAAATATTTCTTGGTTGGAAATTCGTCTTTGTTTTGAAAATTCATCTCTTTTCGTAGAAATTTCATCTTTCTTGGTTGAAAGTGAAATTTTTCAGTTGGAAATTAATCTTTTTTGAATGAGAATTCGACTGCTTGATTGAAATTTTAAATTTGTGTAAAAAATTTATATATTGTTTTTTTTTTTTTTATTTTAAATTAAACAATTCGATTAAAGAAATTTTTTTTCTTTTCTTTAAAAGTTGTTTCTGGTTTAAAAATTCATTTCTTTTGATATAAATTTCATATTTCTTTGAAAATTAATATTTTTTGGGCTGAAAATTCAACAATTTGGTTAGAAAATTTTTTTTCTTTACTGAAAAATCTGTTTTTGTTGGAAATGCAATATTTTTTGTTTGAAAATTCATCTTTTTTCGTATAAATTTCATTTTATTTGAAAATTATAAGCTAATATGAAATCAATTTTTTTTTTCAAATGAAAAATATAACTTCCATTTTCTGTTGAAATTTACTTTTTTTTCTAGTTTTAAATTGATCTATTTGGTTGAAAATTGGTCTTCTTTAATGGAAAATTTACTTTTTTTTTTTAGTAAAATTCATGTAATTTGTTGAAAAATTGTATTTTTCCTTTGAAAATTTGATCTGTTTGGTTAAAAATTCGAGTATTCCAGTTAAATATTCATCATTTTAGTTGAAAATTATCAGTTAAGATGAAACTAATTTTTTTTCAAATTAAAAATATAACTTCAATTTGCTGTTGAAAATTAGTTTTTTTTCTAATTCAAAATTCAATTATTTCTTTGAAAATTGGTCTTCTGTAATGAAAAATTGTATTTTTTTAAATTAAAATTCATGTAATTTGTTGTAAAATTGTATGTTTTGTTTGAAAAATTGTATTTTTCATTTGAAAATTCATCTTTTTTGTTTTTTTGTTTTTTTTTGTATTTCAAAACTCAACATGTTTAGTTGAAAATTTCTTTTCTCGAATTGTAAATTCAACAATTTAATTATAATTTATGTATTTTGCAGAAAAATTGAATTTTTTTTTGTAGAAAATTAATCTTATTGGTAAAAAATGCATTTTTTTGTTGTTATAAAATCAAATATTTCAGTTAAATATTCATTATTTTAGATAAAAATTAATTTTTTCTTACCAAAAATGTATCTTCCTTTTTCTGTTGAAAATTGATTTTTTTCAGCTCAAAATTGATCTATTTCGTTAAAAAAATCATGTATTTTGCTGAAAAATTATATTTTCGATAGAAAATTAATCTTTTTGTTTTAAAATTAATCTTCTTGGTTAAAAATTCATCTTTTTGGTTAAAAATCCATAATTTGATTTGAAAATTATCTGTTAAGATGAAAATTAATTTTTTTTTTCTACTAAAAATGTAACTTTTAAATTTTCTGTTGAAAAATTTTGTTTTTATTATATTTCAAAATTCAACTATTTGGTTTAAAATTGGTCTCCTCTAATTGAAAATTCAACAATTTCATTATAATTCGTGCATTTTGCTGAAAAGTTGAATTTTTTTGGTAGAAAATTAATTTTTTTGTTTGAAAATTAATCTTGTTGGTTCAGAGTTAATTTTTTTTCGTTATAAATTCAAGTATTTGAGTTAAATATTCATAATTTTAGACAAAAATGCATTTTTTCTTACAAAAAATGTATCTCTTCCGTTTTCTGTTGAAAAATTGATTTTTTTCTTGTTCAAAATTCATGTATTTTGCTGAAAAATTTTATTTTTCGTATAAAATTAATCTTTTTGTCTAAAAATTAATCTTATTGTTTGAAAATTCGTCATTTTTGTTGAAAATTTGTCTCCTTTGATTGAAAATTCAAATATTTCGTAAAAATTTATGTATTTTGTTGAAAACTTATATTTTTTGATCATTTTATTTAAAAATTTATTTATATTGTTATTTTTGGCTCTGTTGATTTAAAGAATGTTTAGAATGAACTTCATGATTTAATAAAATAATTAAATAATAATAAAAAATAATTAATGAATTAATTTAATCAAATACATTCTTCTGTTAAAATTAATTTCTCAAAATAAAAAGTTTAAAAATTCGTATGGAAACTTTTTTTATTGTTTTCAAGCTTTTGAAAATCCTTAGAAAACTTAAAACATTATTTTTTAGGAAAAATATTAAAATTCATAAAAAAAACCATTAAGTTTAACCATGTTTTTTGCAATTGAATTTTTTCTGACCTTCGCTTCTTACAAATTTTTTAAAAATTATTTTATTTTAATAAATGTCTGCTTATTTTTTTCCGGGAAAAATTTCTAAAACTGCTATTTCCAATTTAAAAAAAAAAACTAAATAATCTTAAAATATAATTATTTGCTTAAAAAATGTATTATTAATAAAAAATGTTTATTTAATATAATGCCAGATTAAAACTTCATAAACTATTGAAAATTTATTTAAATTAAACATTTATTTATTCATACGATAATTGAAAATTGTCTTTTATTTTGAAGAAATAATTTGAAGATAATATTCAAAAAGATTGAAAACGATTTCTAAAATTGTCAAAACAATTTTCCATTTTACAGGATTAAAAAAAACGAGATAGATTTCGAAACATTATAAAAGATATTTAGAAGTTCTGAAAAAATTTCAAAAATAATTGAAAATTTGAATAAATGTAAAACAGCATATAGATGTTTTAAGATTTTGAAATAAAAATTAGAAGCTTTCTAAAGATTTTTAAACTATTTAAAATGAAAAAATTTTCACTTTTAATTTAAAAAGTGTTGAGTTTACAACAAAAATTTAATTTTTAACCCAACAAACATGAAATTTCGACCAAGACAATTATTTTTTTGCACTAAAAAAAGGAATATTTTCAAGTAAGAAACATCAATCTTAAAAAAATGGAAACATTAAATTTTCAGTTCAAAAATTAATAAAGATTACTAAAATTTGAATTTTTCAATCAAAAAGACAAATTTTCAGAAAAAATAGTTTTCATTGAAATTTCAAGGGATTTCAAAAGTATTAAAAGGATTTGAAATATTTTAGGATATTTTAAAAGATTTAAATTCTTTTTTCTTCGCATTTCATTTAAAACTTACTCAATTCAATGAATTTTTTAAATGTTTTTGAATATTTTTGTATTCACTTTTAAATTCAGTTAGATTTTTCAAATGAATTTGATCTAATTCTTCTCACTTTTCTTAAATCTCCTTTAAATTCACTTACATTTAATTGTAAACAATCAATTTTTTTTGGATTATAAAAAAAATTTCCAATTCATTTGAATTTTTAAAAGTTCCTTTTCTCAATATATACTAAATTCCGTTAATCTCACCTTGAATTCTTAGACATTTCATCAATTTCTGTAAAGTTTTCTTCATATTTTTAAATTTTTATTAATTCATCTGTTTTTTTTTTTGAAATTCATCTGGAATTTTAAAGAATTTCATCGAATTTTTCCCGGTTACCTCTAATTTCCTCTAAATTTATTTCAAGTTTACGGAAATTAATAGAATTTTTTGACTCTAAGTTGATTCAAAATTTACGGAAATTAATGAAATTTTGTATTTAAAAAAATTGTATAATTCATTTTATTTCTTTTAAATTTAACTTGAATTGCCTCGTTAATTTCACTTTCGTCCCGCTCATTTTACTTTCGCCCGCTAATTTTACTTTCGCCTCGCTGATTTTACTTTTAGCTCGCTAATTTTACTTTCGCTCTCTGATTTTACTTGTGTCCCGATAATTGTATTTCGCCCCGCTGATTTTACTTGCGCCCCGCTAATGTTACTTTCGCCTCGCTGATTTTACTTGCGACCCGCTAATGTTACTTTCGCCTCGCTAATCTTACTTTTGCCCCGATAATTTTATTTTCGCCACGTTAATTTTACTTTCGCCCCACCGATTCTACTTTCGCCCCGCCGATTCTACTTTCGCCCCGCTCATTTTCCTTTCGCCCGCTAATTTTACTTTCGCCTCGCTGATTTTACTTTTGCCTCGCTAATTTTACTTTCGCTCTCTGATTTTACTTGCGCCTCGCTAATGTTACTTTCGCCTCGCTGATTTTACTTGCGACCCGCTAATGTTACTTTCGCCTCGCTAATCTTACTTTTGCCCCGATAATTTTATTTTCGCCACGTTAATTTTACTTTCGCCCCGCTGATTCTACTTTCGCCCCGCTAATTTCACTTTTGCCTGCTGATTTTACTTTCGCTTCGTTAATTTCACTTTCGCCCCGCTCATTTTCCTTTCGCCCGCTAATTTTACTTTCGCCTCGCTGATTTTACTTTTGCCTCGCTAATTTTACTTTCGCCCTCTGATTTTACTTGTGTCCCGATAATTGTATTTCGCCCCGCTGATTTTACTTGCGCCCCGCTAATGTCACTTTCGCCTCGCTGATTTTACTTGCGACCCGCTAATGTTACTTTCGCCTCGCTAATCTTGCTTTTGCCCCGATAATTTTATTTTCGCCACGTTAATTTTACTTTCGCCCCGCCGATTCTACTTTCGCCTCTCTAATTTCACTTTCGCCAGCTGATTTTACTTTCGCCTCGTTAATTTCACTTTCGCCCGGCTCATTTTACTTGCGCCCGCTAATTTTACTTGTGCCCCGCTAATTTTACTTTTGCCTCGCTAATTTTACTTTCGCCCGCTGATTTTACTTGTGTCCCGATAATTGTATTTCGCCCCGCTGATTTTACTTGCGCCCCGCTAATGTTACTTTCGCCTCGCTGATTTTACTTGCGCTCCGCTAATTTTACTTGCGCCGCGCTAATTTTACTTTCGCCCCGCTGATTACTGATATACTATAATTATTAATTTATTTATTAGCCTCGCTAATTTTACTTTCGCCTCGCTAATTTTACTTGTGAGCCGATAATTGTATTTCGCCCCGCTGATTTTACTTGCGCCCCGCTAATGTTACTTTCGCCTCGCTGATTTTACTTGCGCTCCGCTAATTTTACTTGCGCTGCGCTAATTTTACTTTCGCCCCGCTGATTACTGATATACTATAATTATTAATTTATTTATTAGCCTCGCTAATTTTACTTTCGCCTCACTAATTTTACTTGTGTCCCGATAATTGTATTTCGCCCCGCTGATTTTACTTGCGCCCCGCTAATGTTACTTACGCCTCGCTAATTTTACTTGCGCCGCACTAATTTTACTTTCGCCCCGCTGATTTCACTTGCGCCCCGTTAATTTTCTTGCGCCCCGCTGATTTTACTTGCGTCCGCTAATTTTACTTTTGCCTCGCTAATTTTATTTTTGCCACACTAATTTTACTTTCGCCTCGCTGATTTTACTTGTGTCCCGATAATTGTATTTCGCCCCGCTTATTTTACTTGCGCCGCGCTAATTTTACTATCGCCCCGCTGATTTTACTTGCGCCCGCTAATTTTACTTGCGCCCCGCTAATTTTTTTTATGCCCCGCTAATTTTATTTCGCCCCGCTAATTTTACTTGCGCCCCGTTAATTTTCTTGCGTGCCGCTGATTTTACTCTCGCCGCGCTAATTTTACTTTTGCCCCGCTGATTTTGCTTGCGCCCCGCTAATTTCACTTTCGTCCCTCAAATTTCCGGGAAATATATGCGCTTTCGGTCGAGAGTGAAATAAAATTAATTTATTTCTAGGTACAAGTGATTTTACAGAGGGAGAAGAGGAACCGCCGCTTTTGGAGGAGTTGGGTATAGATCCAGACAGAATTGTACAAAAAACTCTGGCCGTGCTAAATCCGTTTCACCGTCGAGGACAGACGGACGATGCGAACTACCTCCTGCAGGATTCCGATTTGGCTGGCCCAGTCGCCTTCTGCCTCGTCCTTGCAGCTTTTCTCCTTCTGGCCGGATCGAAAGCGCACTTTGGCTACGTCTACGGCCTCGCAGTCACTTCCTGTCTGCTTATGTACATTCTCCAGTCGCTGATGAGCAACGCTGGCAACATTACACTTTCGTCAGTCGCCTCGGTTCTCGGATATTGTTTGTTGCCTGTGGTTGGCTTGGCGGGACTCGCCATTTTCACCTCGCTCCGAGGTCCAATCGGACTGATTCTTTCGGCGCTCACCGTCGGCTGGGCTTCCCTTTCGGCGTCGAGATTATTTTCGGCAATGTCCGGCGAGGACAAGCAGCGTCTCCTCATCGCTTATCCGTGCGTTCTTCTCTACGGCGTCTTCACTCTCATCATCATATTTTAAAAGAACTGATCTCGACGTTTTGCTTCTTTTTTTTCTCTATTTTTCCCTAAAATTGTATAATATTTGAGTTTAATTTATTATAGGTTTCGCAATCTTTCACCCTCGTTTTTCAAAAGTTCCCTTTTTTCTATTTTCTAAAAACTCAGATGAGTCTTTTGTAAGGTAATAATTTATATTTTTTTTTCTCTAGTTTTAAAGTTTCATTTAAAATTTGATTATTTAGTAAATTATAAATGATTGGTTTGAAAAAAAAAGAGTAAATAAAAATGAAAACTGATAAAAGTTCAATATCGGCAATAAAAAAAACTTTAGCTAAATATTTCTTACAAAATCGGAGAAAGGGACCCGTGAAGTGCTTGAAAGATTAGTTTTTCTTTTATTTTGAGAAAATTTTGCCCTGTGAAGCCTGCGATTATAATCGTAAATTTTGTACTCTGTGAGAGTCAGATAAATTATTTTTGTAAATAATGTGGTTAAATGTACGATAAGAATTCCACCTATCATCGTCAATGAGAAATAAAAAAATCGAACTTATTTTTCCAGTTTGAACTTTTTCTCTAGAATAATTTAATTAATTTTAGTATATGTATAGCATAGGAGAAAATCAACAAATTATAGATTTTATTCTGTAATTATATTCTATAATTATTAATTTATAGACTTAAATTATAATTATAGAAATTTTTTTCAGAATAATTTATATAATTTTAGTAGAGGTATAGTATAACTGAAAATTAAAGAATATAGATTTTATTCAATAATTATATTCTATAATTATTAATTTCTAGAATCAGATTATAATTATAGAAATTTTTTAATTTTTAATGTTTCCTATTTAAAATTAGGTGTTGAACGATTTTTCAAAGAATAATTTAATTAATTTTAGTATAGGTATAGTATAGGTGAAAATTAACAAATTATAGATTTTATTCTATAATTATAGAAATTTTTTGTCCGAATAATTTATATAACTCTAGTAGAGGTATAGTATAGGCAAAAATTAACAAATTATAAATTATATTCTATAATTATTAATTTCTAGAACTATATTATAATTATAGAAATTTTTTTCAGAATATTTTATATAATTTTAGTAGAAGTATAGTATAGGTGAAAATTAAAGAATTATAGATTTTATTTTATAATCATATTCTATAATTGTTAATTTCTAGAATTATATTTAAATTATAGAAAATTTTTAATTTTTAATGTTTCCTATTTAAAACTAGGTGTTGAACGTTTTTTTAAAGAATAATTTAATTAATTTTAGTAGAGGTGTAGCATAGGTGAAAATTAACAAATTATAGATTTTATTCTATAATTATCCATTTCTAGAATTATATTATAATTATAGAAATTTTTTTCAGAATAATTTATATAATTCTATTAGAGGTACCGTATAGGTAAAAATTAACAAATTACAGATTTTATTCTATAATCATATTCTATATTTGTTCATTTCTAGAATGATATTAGAGTTATAGAAATTTTTGTTTAGAATAAATTATATAATTTTATTAGAAGTATAGTATAGGTGAAAATTAAAAAATTATAGATTTTATTCTATAGTCATGTTCTATAATTGTTAATTTCTAGAATGATATTAAAATTATAGAAATTTTTGTTTAGAACAATTTTTATAATTTTAGTAGAGGCATAGTATAGGTGAAAAACAACAAATTATAGATTTTATTCTATAACTATATTATATAATTATTCAATTCTAGAACTATATTTATAATTATAGGAATTTTTACATTTTTAATGTTTCCCATTTAATATTACGTTTTGAAATTTTTCTCTAGAATAATTAAATTAATTTTAGTATATGTATAGTATAGTTGAAAATTAAAGAATTATAGAGTTTATTCTATAATTATTAATTTCTAGAATTACAATAAAATTATAGCAATTTTTTTAAAGAATTATTTAATTTATTTTAGTGGAGGTAATATATAGGTGAAAATAAAAAATATAGATTTTATTCTATAATTATTTATTTTTAGAATTATATTATAACTATAGAAATTTTAAAAATTTTTAATGTTTCCTATTTAAAATTAGGTGTTGAACGGTTTTCTAAAGAATTATTTAATTAATTTTAGTAGAGGCATAGTATAGGTGAAAATTAAAAATTATAGATTTTATTCTATATTATTAATTTCTAGAATTATATTATAATTATAGAAAATTTTGTTTAGAATAATTTATATAATTTTAGTAGATGTACAGTATAGGTGAGAATCAGAAAATTATAGATTTTATTTTATAATTATATTCAAGAATTATTAATTTCTAGAATTATAATTATAGAAAATTTTTAATGTTTCCTATTTAAAACTAGGTGTTGAATGGTTTCCCGAAGAATAATTTAATTAATTTTAGTAGAGGCATAGTATAGGTCAAAACTAAAAAATTATAGATTTTATTCTATAATTATTAATTTCTAGAATTATATTATAATTATAGAAATTTTTACATTTTTAATGTTTCCCATTTAAAGTTACGTTTTGAAATTTTTCTCTAGAATAATTAGATTAATCTTAGCATATGTACAGTATAGTTGAAAATTAAAGAATTATAGATTTTATTTTATAATTATTAATTTCTAGAATTATATTAAAATTATAGAAATTTTTTAAAGAATAATTTAATTAATTTTAGTAGAGGTATAGTATAGGTGAAAATGAAAATATAGATTTTAGTCTATAAATTATATTCTATAATTATTTATTTCTAGAATTATATTATAATTATAGAAATTTTTTTTAGAATAATTTAATTAATTTTAGTAGAGGTATAGTATGGGTGAAAATAAAAAATTATAAATTTTATTCTATACTTATATTCTATAATTATTCATTTCTAGAATTATAATATAATTATAGAAAATTTTTAATGTTTCCTACTTAAAACTAGGTGTTGAACGTGTTTTAAAAGAATAATTTTATTAATTTTAGTATAGGTGAAAACTAACAAATTATATTCTATAATTATTCATTTCTAGAATTATATTATATTTATAGAAATTTTTCTCAGGATAATTTATATAATTCTAATAGAGGTATAGTATAGGTAAAAATTAACAAATTAAAAATTTTGTTCTATAATCATATTCTATAAATGTTCATTTCTAGAATTATATTAAAATCATAGAAATTTTTGTTTAGAATAATTAAATGATTTTATTAGAGGTATAGTATAGGTGAAAATTAAATTTTTTTAGATTTTATTCTATAATTATATTCTATAATTATTAATTTCTAGAATCATATTATAATTATAGAAATTTTTTAATTTTTAATGTTTCCTATTTAAAATTAGACGTTGAACGGTTTTTTAAAGAATAATTAAATAATTTTAGTACGGACATAGTATAAGTGAAAAAATTATAGATTTTATTCTATAATTATTAATTTGTAAAATTATATTAAAATTATAGAAATTTCTTTTTAGAATAATTTAAATAATTTTAGTAGAGGTATAGTATAGGTCAAAATTAAAAAATTATAGATTATATTCTAAAACTATATTCTATAATCATTCATTTCTAAAATTATAATACAATGATAGAAAATTTTTAAGTTTTAATGTTTCCCATTTATAATTAGGTTTTAAACGTCTTTTTAAATTTTAGAATAATCTAATTAATTTTTTTATTTCAGGAAGAATTGTCTTAATTAGTTTTAATGATAAATTATGGTTTTTAATGCAATAGCAATTCAAAATTCTAGAATTTTAGAAGCTTTTACTTTTAAAGATTCAATTCAGTTTTTAATTTTTAAATTATCAAATTTTAATTGCTTTGAATTTAAAATAATTCGAATTGAAAAGATGAACTCATTTTTGTTCAGAAATTAAAAATTAGGTTCTTTTGGCCGAGGTTTCACAAATTTTGCTAAAAATTTTTTTTCTCTAGTTTAATTCAACTGTTTTTTTATTCAAAATAAAAAATTTTTCGGATTAAAATATATTTCTTGAAAAAAAATCATCTCTGGTTTCAAAAAATTATTTGGTTTGAAAATTAATTTTTAAAATGTAAAATCAACAATTCCAGTTAAAGATTATCATAATTTTGGTTAAAAATTCATCTCTTGGGCTGAAAGTTGAACGGTTTTTGTGAAAATTGATACTTAAATTGAAAATTGATCTTTTTAAAGATAAAAGTATTCTTTTTTTAATACAAAATTTAACTTTTTGCGTAAAACTTGAACTACTTCGTTAGAAGCTTTCTTTTTGCCTCAAGGTTTATCTTTTTGTTTGCAAATTTATTTATTTTCCTAATTCTTTTTTTATTTATTAAAAAATTAATCTATTTGATTGATGATTCAAAAAGTTTATTAAAAATTCTTTTTTGTTAAATTCAAAAGTTTTTGATTAAAATCGTAAAACTTTTACAAATTGAAATATATTTATATTTCTACAATTTATATTCTTTGTTAAAAATAAATCTTTGGTTGAAAAATGAACTAATTACATTTTTGAACCATTCTGTAAAAAACATATTTTGTTTAATGTTGAAAAATTTAGTTGAAAAATCATTTCTTTTTGGGTTAAAAATTAATTTTTTAAACTGAAAACCCAACAATTCCAGTTGATTAATAATTTTAGTTGAAAATAAATTAATTTTTTTAATATTTAAAAATTCATCTATTTTGATTGAGAATTTACAAATTTTGTTAAAAATTCTACTTTTTTTGTTGTTAAATTCAACTGTTTTTTTTCAGAAATTAAAATGTTTTTTCATTGATATGATCAATCGTTTGAAAAATGGAACTATTTGTTTCAAAATGTACAATTTCGATGAAAATTCGCCTTTCGTATTTTTCAATTTGAAATTAAAATTCTTAACTGAAAATGTAATTTTTGAAGTTTTAATTGAAAATTGTACTTTTTA
This sequence comes from Belonocnema kinseyi, assembly GCF_010883055.1. Taxonomy (NCBI): domain Eukaryota; kingdom Metazoa; phylum Arthropoda; class Insecta; order Hymenoptera; family Cynipidae; genus Belonocnema; species Belonocnema kinseyi. Next base: position 8,137,971 of record NC_046660.1, on the reverse strand, counting down.
GGAAAAAAATAATCTTCTTCGTTTGATATTTCCTCTTCGGGTTTCAAATGCAACCATTTCATTAAAACTTTATTTTTTTGATGAAATCATATCTTTTTTTGTTGAAAATTTAACTATTTGTTTGAAAGTTTATGTATTTGGTTGAAAATTTGACATTTTGGTTTTAAAATTTATCTTTATATTTTGTTGAAAATTTAAATTTTTTCTTAAATACACTTTTTTGTTGCTGAAATATCAGCTATTAAATTTTGTGAGGAAAATTCCGCTTTTTTGGTGGAAAAATAATCTTTTTGCTTGAAATTTCGTTTGCTTGGTTTTAAAATTATTCTTTTTCGGTAAAAAATTGATTTATTTTTGTTTGAAAATTTAATTATTTTGTTGGAAATGTAAATATTTTTTTAAAAATTACATTTTTTGGTTGAAATTCGTGTTTTTTTAAATAAAAAATTAATCTTGGTTTAAATTTCATCTTTTTCGTTTTCAAATTCATTTCTTTCGTTAGAAATTTAATATTTTAAAAGAACTGATCACGAATTTGTGCTTTTTTTCTTTCTTGATATTTTTTGCTAAAATGATCTAATGTTCGGCTAAAATTGATTTCAGATTTCGCACTCTTTCACCCCCGTTTTTCAAAAGTTCACTTTTTTTCGATTTTCAAAAAACTGATCTGTATTTTTTAATTTTTTTCATGTTTTAAAGTTTAATTAAAAATTTATTTTTTAATTTAGTAAATTATAAATTTATTGTTATATAAGAGATAATTTCGATAAAAAAGTTAAAAAATTAACTCAGTAAAAAAAGAGTAAATAAATAAAAAATTAAAACTCATAAAAGTTGAAAGAGTAAATAATGTGGTCAAATTTACTATAAGAATTCCACCTTCATCGTCAATGCGATTCTATAATTATTCAGTTCTAGAATTTTATTATAATTACAGAAATTTTATCATTTTTAATGTTTCCCATTTAATATTATATTTTGAATAATTTTTTAAGTATATTTCAATTATTTTTTTATTTTTTACTTTAGGAAGATTTGTGATAATTAGTTTTTATGTTAAATAATGTTTTCTAATGCAATTAAAATTTAAAATTCTGGAATTTCAGAAGCTTAGACTTTGAAAGATTCAATTTGTTTAAAAATTAAAAATGAAGTACTTTTAGCTTTGGTAAAATTTGAATCACTACTTTCAAAAGTTTTGTTGTTGTTGGAGGTTCATATGCTTGTTTGAAAATTTACATATTTGGTTAAAAATTCGTTTTTTTAATTATTTAGGAACTAATCTATTCTTCTGAATAATTAAAAAGTTTTGATAAAAATTCTTTTCTGTTTGCATTCAACTGCTTTTGATTAAAAATAAATAACATTTTTAAATTGAAATATATAGGTCTACAATTTAATTATTTGTTGAAAATTAATCTTGGTTAAAAATTGAACTAATTGTTTAAACCATTTTGTTAAAAAATCTTTTTTTTTGTTAAAGATTGATAACTTTAGTTTAACAATCTCATTGAATTAAAGTTTAATAATTTTTTGATAAATAATCTTTTTTAATTTTAGGAAGCTTTGACCTAATTAGTTTTAATTTTAAATTATGTTTTTTAATGGAATAACAAGTTAAAATTCAAGAATTTTAAAAGCTTTGACTTTGAAAGATTCAATTTTAAATTATCAAATTTTAATCGCTTTGAATTGAAAATCATTCAAATTAAAAAGTTGAAAACTCTTTTTTTTTTTGTTTAAAAATTAATTTCTTTTTGTTGAGTATTCAAAAATTTGGTTAAAAATTTTCTTCTTTAGTCGAATTCAACTATTTTGTACTCAAAATTAAAATCAAGTTTGAATCGTTTCATTAAAAAGTAATTTTTTTGTTTAAGAATAATAGCATTACTTGCAAAGTTATCTCTGGTTGAAAAATCTTTTTTTGTTTGTGTTCTGCTTTTAAAATAGTGAAATTTTATTTTATTTTTAATTTTCAATGTGAAATCTGAAAATCGTCCGATTTTTAGTTAAAGATTTAAAGAAATCATTTCAAATTGAAAAAATGTTTAATTGGAAAGTTAAAACAAACATAATTTTGAAGGATAATTTTTTTAGAAAACATAAATTATTTTTTTTTATTTGAGGAAGATTTGGCTGATCATGTTTTAATGTTAAATTATAGTTTTTAATGCAATAACAATTTAAAATTCTAGAATTTCAGAAGCTTTGACTTTGAAAGATTCAATTTAGTTTCTCAATTTCAAATTGTTGAATCTTAATCGTTTCGAATTTAAAATAATTCGAATTGAGAAGATGAAAACTCATTTTTTTGTTTAAAAATTCAAATTAAATTACCTTGTCTGAGGATTCATGTTTGGTTACAAATTGAGCTACTTACATTAAGTTTAAACCGTTTTGTTAAAAAATAATTTTTTTCAAGAATAATAAAGTTAACTTTTAAAATTATATCTGATTAAAAAAGTATTTCTTGTTGTTGAAAATTAATTTTGCTAACTGTAAAATCAACAATTCCAGTTAAAGATTTATAGTTTTAGTTAAATACTCATCTTTTTATCTGAAACTTGAACTATTTTCGGTAAAATTAATATTTAAAAATTTTAAATTGACCTTTTTAATTAAAAATTAATCTTTTTTAATAAAAAATTTAGCTACTTGGGTAAAAATTAAACTACATCATTAATTGTTTTTGCTTGAAGCTTCCTTCATCTGTCTGTTGGCAAATTGAGAGATTTTGTTGAAAATTCATTTTTTATTTATTTAAAAATTCATCTATTACTTGTTGAAATTTCATCTTTTTGTTTTTCTGATTTATAATTTTTTTTAGTTTTGAAGTTCAATTTAAAATTTATTTATTAATTAAGAAAATGATGAATTAATTAATAAATAAGAGATAATTTCGATAAAAAAATTAAAGCAGTAAATAATGAGGAAATAAATAAAAAATAAACTCATAAAAGTTGAAGATCGGCAATAAAAACAACTATTTTGAGAAAATTAAGTCCTGTGAATCGTTCAATTTTATTCGTTAATTTTGTACTCTCTGAGAGTCAGATAAATTATTTTTTTCAATAATGTGGTTTCAATTTCAAATTGCCAAATTTTAATCGCTTCGAATTTAAAATTATATATTTTTTAAAATTATTTTTTAATTATTTTGGTTGAGGTTTCATAAATTTGGTTAAAAATTATTCTCTGGTCTAATTCACCTGTTTTTTATTCAAAATTAAATTTTGTTTTGGTTAAAATATATTATTATGTCTACAATTTCATTATTCGTTGAAAATAAATTTTTGATTGAAAATTCAACTACTTTGTTCAAGTTTGAACAGTTTTGTTAAAAAAATAATTTTTTCGTTTAAGATTAATGACAGTACTTGAAAAATCATCTTGGATGGAAATTATTATAATTTTTTAAAGCATTAATTATTCAAACGGAAAAAGCGATAATTCCTGTTAAAGGTTTACAATTTTAGTTGAAAATTCATCTTTCGCTGAAATTTGAACTATTTTCTTGAAATTTGATATTTTTAAATTAAAAATGGATATTTTTTTAGTTAAAAATGGAGCTTTAAAAATGGGCCTTTTTTTAGTAAAAAATTTAGCTACTTGGGTAAAAGTGGAACTATTTCGTTAACAATTTTTTTTTGCTTGAAGGTTTATCTGTTCATTTGCAAGTTTACACATTTTGCTGCAAATTCGTTTTTTCTTTAGTTAAAAATTAAAAATTCCCCTATTTTGGTATATGAACAAAAAATTGTATAAAAATTCTTTCTTCTTTAAATTCAAATATTTTTGATTAAAAATAAAAAATCTTTTCTAATTGAAATATATTTATGTGTCTAGAATTTATATTATTCGTTGAAAATAAATGTTTGATTGAAAATTGAACTAATTGGTTTAAACTTGAATCATTTTGTTAAAAAACAATTTTTTTTTTGGTTTATTTATGATTGATAACTTTAATTTAAAATTAATCGTTTCTTTTTTGGTTAAAAATAAATTTTTCGCCTGAAAAACCATCGATTCTAGTTGATTATTAATTTTAGTTTAAAATTAAGCTCTTTAAGTGAAAGTTTAACTATTTATTTTAAAAATAATCTTTTAAATGAAAAATTTACGTGAAAGTTTAACTACTTTAATAAAGATTTATTATTTTTTTGTTTGATAAAGTTTAATCTATTTTTCTTCTTAAAAATTTACATATTAGGTTGAAAATTCGTCTATTTTTAATTCTTCAAAAATGTATCTATTTTATTTGAGGATTGACAAATTTTGCTAAGAATTCTTCACTTTCGATTAAATTTAATTTGTACTCAATCAAAATAGATGAATTTTTAAATGATTAAAAAAGACGTTTTTTAACCAGGTATGTAAATTTAGAAAAAGAAAAATAGATGATCCTTCGTGAAAATTTTTTTTTAAAGAAGTTCATTTTTTATCTAAGTAGCTACATTTTCAATTAAAAAATCGTTTTTTTTTGTTCCAAAATTAATTTTTTTGGTTGAAATTTCTTCGTTTTCGTTTGCAGATTTATTTATTTCGGTAGAAATTTAATATTTTTTGGTTGAAACATCAACTAAAAGTTTTAAAATCCATCTTTCTGGGTGCAAATTTCATATTTTTTTGTTAAAAATTTAACTATTTTCTTGAAACTATTTTCTCTCATGTCTGGCCAGGATAAGGCTTTTTGCTTTTTTCTATTTTTCGCTAAAATTGTATAATATTCGAGTTCAATTGATTTCAGGTTCCGAAGTCTTTAGCTCCTTTTTTCAAAAGTCCCCTTTTTTCAGAGAATTTACTTGAAATACCGATTTTTTGAGTTTTTGCGATTTTATTAGTAAATTTTGTACTCCCCAAGAGTCAGATAAATTATTTTTGTAAATAATGTGGTTAAATGTACTACAAGAATTTCAGCTGTCATCGTCAATGAGAAATAAAAAAATGGAACTAATTATTCCGCTCTTAAAATAATGAAATTTTATTTTATTTTTAATTTTCAAAGTGAAATCTGACAATTGTCTGATTTTTAGTTGAAGATTCAAACATCATTTCAAATTTAAAAAAAAAATGATTGGAAAGTTCAAAAAAAGGAAGAATAATATTTTAAAAGGAAATTTTATATATAATTAAACTGTTGGAAATTAAAAACGGTATTAATTTCTAGAGTTATATTTTAATTATAGAAATTTTTACATTTTTAATGTAAATTTTATTTTTTAAGGTAATCAAAGTTTAAAATTTTAGAAATTCAGAAGTTTAGACTTTAAAAGATTCAATTCAGTTTTCAATTTCAAATTGTTAAATTTTAATCTCTTCGAATAAAAAATTATTCAAACTAAAAATTCAACCTTTGGTTAAATCAGACTATTTTTTATTTAAAATTAATGATTGATTTATTTGATTCAAGTTCGAATCGTTTCATTAAAAAATTAATTATGTTTGTTAGAGATTAATGAAATGACTTTAAAAAATCATCTCTGGTTGAAAAATGTTTTTTTTTCTTGACGTTGAAAATAATTAAACTTTTTGAAATTAAATGATTAAAAATGTTATTGTTTAAAGTAATATTAGTAGTTTTCGCTAAAAATTGAACTATTTTCTTGAAATTTGATATTTTTAAATTATAAATTGATCTTTGAACCATTTTGTTAAAAAATAATTTTTTTGTTATTTAAGGCTTGTAACTTTAGTTGAAAAATCATTTCTTTTTTATTCGAAAATTAATTTTTTTAACTGAAAAACATCAATGTCAGTTAATTAATAAATTTATATTAAAATTAATCTCTTTGAGTGAAAGTTTAACCATTTATTTTAAAGCTGATCTTTTAAATTGAAAATTTAGCTACTTACGTACAAGTTGAACTTCTTGAATAAAAATTTATTGTTTAGTTTTGTTTAAAGGTTCATTTATTT
>NC_046660.1:8116411-8131955 GCF_010883055.1 Belonocnema kinseyi | reverse complement strand
TACTGCAGTGTCTCATTCTCAAGATCACTTGTAGTAGCCCCAGCAGCTCGGTTATGACCAAAAATTTCAGAGGATAAGAAATTTAAGAAATTCATAGTTTGCCGCCATACGGAGGCTCCATCAACTATCATGTCCCGATCTTCATTCGTTTTTGCTGTGCGGTTATGATTAGAACGCGTTATCATTTTTCGAAAACTTTTATTAATTTTTGTTCGCGATTTCTCTAGAACAGCTAACTCGCCATCCCGAAAGGTCGTTGAATAACCGAGTTCACAGACAAAAGCTCAGTTACTTGCTCAAATGCAAGTTTTACAAGAACAATACACGCGTACCAAAACTAACCTCAAAATGCTCGCGACGCGTCATAGAAGTTCGGAATTGCGTGGCTCTGGTTCAATTTCCGGTTCAATGAAGGAGAATTCTCACAATAGAAGATAGGGGCGTGATTTTTCTCCGGAATATCAAGGGACCTCGAGGCGAAGAGAACATCACTATCGTCTGTATTCGCCGGAGTGCCATCGTCGTCGTGAGTGAAATGTTACCCCCGCTGAATCAAGAGGTTCAAGATCCACCATGTTTCTCAGAAACAATAGAGCAATTGCCTGCCGAGCCAGAAAAGATAAAAGAATATCTTGTTGACCCCGAAATCATGGATCTCTTAAGCTATGTTCCTGACCAAAAAGTGGAAGGTCCACTATTGCGTTCATTTTTAGCGAAACAATGGCCAATCATTGTGCAGAAAGAATTGTCAAAGGAGGCGAAAGAAGAACTTTTCAAGAAATACCTAACGCCATCTAATTGTCCTTTGCTCTCGGCACCAATTTTGAATCCAGAAATCCGGGCGATCTTGGGAACTTCTTCAATAAAGAAAGACAAGTACCAAAAAATTAGCCAAGAACAGATTGCGTCAATTTCGAGCGCCATTGGTCTGGCCTTGTCGGAGCTAATGTCAGGAAAGAAGAACGAGGCTGGCGCCTTGGTCTTGGACGTCATTCGTGTGATAAATTTAGTTGGGGCGCAGGACTTTCATGCGCTGATGCCTTCTGTTGTGCATCAAAAACCAGAAAATATTTCGTGGCCCAGTGCAGCAATATGTCCGATGCGGCGAAGACTTTAATAGAGGAAAGCGTCTCTGACACCTTCCTCCTGGGTAAATATTTCAGCTACAGATTGAGAACAGCCAAAGCGTCGGAGAAAGCCGGCAAAGAGATGCCGTCTCAAGACTCATACACACGGAAGAAAAATAATAAGTTTAAAGGATCCTACCTTAAGTCTCGACCAGAATTCACGAAGGATTTAAACTTTAGGGCCCCAGCCAAGAAGAATTATAGAAAATTCACTCAGATGATTGGGGCGGCGAAATCTTGGACTCGAAACAACAGCAGCAACAACAATTATAGAAACAAGCAGAATCAGCTCCATCGTCGTTGAACATAAGTGTAGCAGGACGATTAAAATATTTCCTCCACCCGTGGCAGAATATTACTACAAATGCTCTCGTCCTTCAAACTGAAAAAACAAATAAAATTCCTTTTACAAGGAAGACTTCAGGATACGAGTCATTACTCGAACCTGCATTATCACTCTCTGACCAAAAACATTGTTTACAGCAGATTGATAAGTATTTGAAAAAGGGGCTATTGCAAAGGTTAGACCTTGCAAAGATCAATTTCTTTCTTGCTTTATCTTAGTTAATAGATCTAATGGAGAAAAAATATTCATTTTGAATTTAAAGAGACTTAATCAGTTTGTCGTAGCAGACCATTTTAAATTGAAAGATGGCAAAACCGTAATTCGCCTTATGTCTCTATGTTGTTTCCTTTGGGTTGTGTTCAGCCCCATTTATTTTCACCAAAATCTTGAAACCAGTGACGACTTATCTTAGATCTTAGGGTTTCTTTTCAGTAAATTACCTGGACGATTTCCTCCTTTTCGGAGATTCGAGAGCTGAATGCGCAAGAAATGTGAATGAGATTAAGTCGTTGTTAGAGTCCCTTGGGTTTATTATCAACACTAAAAATTCTTACTCCGTTCCAGTTCAATTCATAAAATTTTTAGGTTTCATATTAGATTCGAGAAGTTTTACCATGAGTCTTCCAGACAAAAAGAGACAAAGAATTTTCAAATTAGCTCATTCCTTCGAGAAAAAGCGCTGTTGCAAAATCAGAAGTCTGGCTCATCTCATTAAAATTTTTGTTTCAGCTTGCCCAGCCGTGAAGTACGGTCCAGTGCACGGGAGTGATGGTTCCATGCAAATATAAGGAAACAAATATAGCGTTAAAAGGATAGCAGAGCCTCTATCATCGACTGGATCAACTAATCGTTGAGCGGGCCATTTGAATATAAATAATTTTACTTGATATTAGTAACTTTGTTGTTATACATTAATAATACAATTTGCGATTCATATTACACAAGATGATTTAATAACAGCACAAAAGGGCATTATTAATGTATAACAACAATATTCGTAAATACCTCAGTTCATAACAGCTATTTCATAATAAACAATACATCCTAATATTATTTATATCACAGTAATAATTAGAGTGAGAAAAATAATAAACGTCTGAATTTAATTAAAAACAACTTTTATTACTCAACATTTCTTTAAAACATATTTTTTATAACAAATTTGAATAAATCGTTTTATAAACTGTTTAAAATGTTGGCAGTGAACAAAAATATTTTCTAAAACTTTTAAGAACTTGGAAAACACTTCGGAACATTATTTTCTAATATTATACCTCGAATATTAAAACATCTTTTTATAAACAGCTTGTAATTGAATTTTTATAATAGTTTTAAAGAAATCATTTCCAAAACTGTCTGAACTACTAGCAAAGATCATATTACATCTTTTTTAACATTCATCAGCTATAAAAACTTTTATAAATAACGTTCTTGTTAAACACAAATATTAGTCTTCAGAACTTTCGCGAAAAGGATAATATTTCCTTTCTGAGCAAAGTACTGTCTTCTTCTGATCCAAATTAAAAACTTGCACAATGTATTCAAATTTAGCTACTTTATCTACATCAAAAGCAAAATTGCACCGAAGCATTGCATTTCTAGTGTTCTTTAGAAGATAAGGAACATCAAAAATAAGAACAACCGGCTACCCATTTACTGTAAAATAAGAGACCTTGGAATCATCAAACGATTCTTCTTGTGGTGAAGTTATCGATTCTGAGCCTACCTCAGTCTGACAGATGCGGTTCAGAGCTTAAATCGTTTAACGGAATATTCGAAGCCTGAGATTCATTTTTACATTGAGAGACTAACTTAGATATAGAACGTGAAGGTTCAGAGCGTTCGGATTCTACATTGCCTGATGATTTCTTTAACCATTCAGATTTTTTACTGGATTCAAAGTTAAAGTCAGAATTAAAATTCGCATTTTTCTCTCTTTGTTTTGCTGATTCTGCGCACAATTCCGTGACAGCTACTCTATTTGTCGGTCCTTGGTCGCAAACCGTCCCTATCACATTCAATCCACACTGCTGCAATTCGGAAATTACTTCAACAATGGTATTTTTTAAACTATTGGTATCTATTGTGTTCTTTGTGAAATAGTAAGCAAAAACTTGCTTCCATTTTTTCCGTACACCTCGAACCACTAAGACTAGTGCGTGATTTGCCTGATCGACACTCATTTCCAAATGTCCTAAGTCTTCGTAACCAATAATTTTTTGTTTGTGCGGTTCGTAAGCCAGATCTGCCGTTAGAAATACCTCATCCATTAAAAGTACGCAGTTTCGATCTAATTTCCGCAAACCTTTACACTTATGTTTTAATTGCTGTTTGACTGCTTCGTCAACACCAGTTTCGAAAGGAATTTTGGGCCAGGTGCTTCTTAGTAATCTTGGAGATGGAAGTAAGAAGAAAGACATTAAATGTTTGAACAGTTTAGGACTCCGCTTAAAAATTGATACAGCAAAAACTTTGTTTTCGATTGTCCAGCGACGGGAAGAGGGTTTTTTTACCAACATTTCTTAACTGCGAATTAATGAAGTCTTTTGTTACTTGATTAAGCTCATTGTCGATAGCTGAAAACATATCGTTTTTGTGCAAGTATTGCAAATAATGAACTACATTTTTCTCATTTCTGAGTTTATTTTTCACCTTTGACAACCTAGCTACAACTTTTCGATGTTTGTGTACATTTCTTGCTCGCGAGGCGATAGATCAGATTTTGAAACCCCATTTTCTTTTAAAAAACTACTAATTGTAAGATTTTTTCGCTCTTCTTTCGCTTTTGATGAATTGGAAAAATATTTTCCTGGTTAGAACCATCGTCAGTCATATTAGATGTGAGAACATATTCAATATTATCACTTATCGACTCTTCGGCAGAAGTTAAAATATTTGTGACATCCTCTAATAAGGTTGGTGTATTTTCAAAAGGATATTAACCAGAATCCGATTCCGCAGGAATAGTGCTATAGGAGTGTTCGACTAATGTATTGTTTTGTAAATTTTCGAAGTGAGAGCTGGAATTAAAATTGTTATTTTCTGAAATAGGGACTCTCGGAATCTCATTTGGATTTTCACTGTTCGCAGTGCTAACCTCAATCTCAGAAAGTTCTATAATATTGCTCTCAATTGGAAAAACTAATTCCGTATGATTATAATTTGTAGAAGGGTCCTCCAAGTGATTTTCTGGAATATTTTCTCTTCCGAATTATTTCTCTCAAAGTTTGAAATTAATTCCGAAGGTTTATTATTTATGGACAAGTTTTCCACGTCATTTTAAGGCAATATTTTTTCATCTGAAACAATGATTCATCGGGTTCTACATTTTTCGTTACAAAGATAGTGCACGGAACTGCGTTATACGCCAGCCTTTTTGTATATGTACTTTTGTACTGTGAATCAATAAAGTGATAATCGCAAATACACATGTGATCAACATTCGTTTCGTCATTTAAATTGCACACTTCCTTCCATTTTTTTCTTAACTGTTTGTTACGAGGAAATTTGTGAAAATGCTTATTCTTGCATAGTTTATCTTTACCGGGTGGAAATACCTATTGGGACAATTTGGAAATTTACACGAATATCGTACTTTACCAATTAACGATTCCATTTTTGACGCAAAAAAAAGTACTAAGAACATAGATCCAGAAAAGATCCTTATTTTACAACCTAAAAGTTAAACGCTTCGCTCGCTCCTTAAATGAAACAATATATTAAAGCCTGTTCCCTTAGTAGTGCAAGAATTACAAAACGTTTTCCCTTTTCAGTAAACATAATTAAATGAGCTAATGAAACTAATAGTGGTGTTAACAGACGGAGATTTTTTCCACTGAACTCCTTCGCTACGTCCAACTTGCGCAGTTGATATAAAGTCGTTTGCTAATTACTCCCTTGCCATTCCAGCAACAGAAAAGAAGATTCTTTTCTCCGGAACATATCTTCTATCATGGTCTGCATCCTAAAGGATATCAAACTTTGTTTATAATTGAACTTTCTGGATGTTTGCCTAGATTTACCTGGCTCGTCGTCTGCTGTCTATTACCAGAAGTTCCTATGCTAGCTTCATTCCTGTGGTCCATTGTATGTTAAGGCCTTGGAAAGATGCAAGTTTTTAGCCCTCAAAGCCAATAAAGACGACTTTGATGTGTTTGCACATTTACCTGTGGAATTACATGAAGACCTAAATTGGTGGATCAAGAATATAACTGATCTCTTAATCTGTAACCCAATCAGAGACAAAAAATATTCTTCCGAGATTTCTTCAGATGCTTCCAAGACAGGCTGGGGTGCCTTTTCTGAAGGAAGATCGACACGGGGCCAGCGGAGTGTTGATCAAAGAGACGCAAGCATTCATTTTTTAGAGCTTACAGCTGCGTTCAACGATCTATAATGTTTTCCAGCGAATTCTAGGTTGTGCGAAATCTTGTTAAGAGTCGCCAATACGACAGCCTTGAGCTATATCATCAAGATGGGCGAATTTCAGTTCCTTAAACTTGCTAACCTGGCTAAGGAGATTTGGAATTGGTGCGAGTAACGAGATTGATGTATTTTAGCATCATACATCAGATCAGCCGACAATGTTGAAGCTGATAGAGAATCGAGGATTATCTCACAAGAAACAGAGTGGACTCTTTCCCCAGGCGTCTTCAGAAAAATCTACAGTTTTTTTGGAGACTTTGATATTGACCTTTTTGCCTCTTATGTTAACGCAAAATGTTCTCGTTTCATTTCATGGTTTCCAGATCCAGAAGCTGAGTGTCGACGCGTTTACACGCTCTTGGGAAAACAAATACTTTGATGCTTTTCCTCCATTTACGTTAGCCCTGAGAACTTTAAAAAAGATAAAGGTTGACAAAGCCGAAGGAGTCGTGGTTCTCCCTTTTTGGGCTCCTTAACCGTGGTTCCCCTTGTTCAACCAATTGCGAACATCAGAATCAATTATTTTCGGGCCAAATAAAACATGGCTCTGTTTTCCTTTTAACGAATTCTATCCTCTGTGGAGAAGCCTTATCCTGTTTGTAGCCAAACTATCAAGCAAGCATACAACTTTGCAGTAGAGGGAATTCTTACTCCATCCTTGCGGGTTGTCCTGGCGTCTCTCGCCCCCGCAACTCTCTAGCAGTACGCGAAGCCAATTAAGCTGTAGTGGGAATTCTGCCAGAAGAATAAAATTTCGCCCTTCGAACCCCCAACATCTTCGCTACTAGATTTTCGTACCCTCTCGTTGGAAGGAATAAATGCATATGGCACACTCAACTCATATCGATCTGCTATCGCCTTAATTGTAAATCGGGATATTGGGAACGATCCTATAATTAAAAGATTTTGCAAGGTTGTGTACAATTTAAAGCCTCAGGGTCCCCGATATGATTTTGCATGGGACGCAACCCCAGTACTTACCTACTTAAGATTGCTTTGTCCTAACAACAAAATTTCGCTCAAAGATCTTTCATTCAATCTGGTCACCTTATTGGCCCTTGCAACATCTCAAAAGCAACAAACGATGACGTTGATGAAGTTAAGTAACATTGTGCAACAAGAGGATGCTATTCTCATTAAAATAACTGACAGTGTCAAAACTTCAGACATCAACAGAAAACAGCCCTTATTAACTCTACCTTTTTCAAGGACATACCAGCTCTGTGTGTTGCTTCGACGCTTTTGATTTGTATCGAGAGAACGTCTAAAATAAGAGCCGATGGTACAGATCAAATATTAATCTCCTTGAGAAAGCCTCACAAGCCCTGCACTGACCAGACTTTCAGTAGGTGGATAAGGACGATCCTCTCGAAAAGCGGGATAGACACCAAAGTTTTCACGTCTCACAGCATTAAACATACCGCTACATCTGCGGCTTTACGAAACGGCGTTTCCCTCGATGTCATTCGAAAGACGGCGGGTTGGTTCCGTTGTAAGCCAAAAAGGCTATACTGAGAACCCCGGAAAATCAAACAATAGTCTACGGAACTTTCCACTCAAGTTCCCAGGAGTGCAAGTGCTAAAGGCTCTTCCCTTTAGCACTAGCTCTCTCTCTCTTCTACATTTCCTTTTCTCTGGGACGCGCTGGCCAGTGTACGAGGCTCAACCGATTAAAATACGAATCATTCGTGGGAGTAAAATTTTGTTTTCAAAATGTTTAAATTATACAGATCAGTAGTAAAAGATCAGAATCAACTAGAAATACAAATCCCCCCCTTGGAATTATGATTATAAATAATCCTTCGATTTTTACACGTGTTTACGTGTACTCACGTATGCACGTACGTCATTAGAATATTTTAATATAACTAAGTTTCATCGAATTAACCATGTTCTTCTTTAAATAGGATAATTAATCAAGCCTTTAATACTTATGGGACTTTAATATACAAATCTAGATTTAATTTAAGTAAGAAATAGGGTGGTTGTTCGGCGGTAACTTTATTCAATAATTTCTGAGTAAGCTTGTATTAATAATAAATAATCCTAAACAAATAACCCAAACAATCATTCTGTTTGACCTAGCTTCACAGTTTCTTCAGAAACATGAAGATAGGATAGTGATTAGTAATATATTTTAATTTCGATAATTTATCCTATTCGGTTCTATTTTTAATTTCTAATTAAACTTTGCATTAAGAAGAATATTTTTAGGTAAAGCCTGGCGCGAACGCTTGAAACGCGAGCTCGTGGGCCCGGAAAGCGGCCCCCACCTTTCAGGTTTGCGACTCCAGTTCGGCCAATAGCAAACGATGCCAGAGTCAGTCGCCTTCGTGTATTCACTTCGAGTTGCAGCGTCCGCCCTGCGCTCCCGAGATTAATAAACAAACAGTGATTTTTCCATATACCAAGTGTTTGTGTCTGTCCAGTGACAGGTTCTACTTTCCTTTTCGCCGTCTCATTAAACAGAAATCGATTCAGGGCCCGAAATCCTGACATGCGACGCGTAAGTCAATGTCTTTAATTTTTCTTCTTCGTGATACTTTGTTCTCTCAGTGTTCATATATTTTTTTGTCTCGGGTTTTCGGAATTTTCCTTCCATTTTGTTACCACACATTTTCTCCGTGATTTAAATTTTCTTTTTTGTTTGTTCATCGGGATCTCCCTCTCGTGTTTAAAAATTTACGCGTGCACTCTAACTTTCGTACCGGGCGTGTTTAAATTTGTATTCATTAAGCTTTGCGCAAAGGGTCAGGCCTTACAGCCCCAGTTCCGTGCGCCTAGTTTCGCGCTACTTGATCGGTTTCAATTCTTGGTTTAAATTTCAAAACTCAAAATTTGCGCAAAGGGTCAGGCCTTACAGCCCAGTCCCGTGCGCCTAGTTTCGCGCTACACGATCGGTTTCAATTCTCGCGTTTAAATTTTTAAACTACAAACTTTGCGCAAAGGGTCAGGCCTTTCAGCCCCAGTCCCGCGCGCCTAGTTTCGCTTCGCGTAACTGGGGTAAATTCTCAGTTTAAATTTTAAAACTCAAACTTTGCGCAAAGGGTCAGGCTCCCTCCAACCTCAGTCCCGTGCGCCTAGTTTCGCGCTACTTGATCGGTTTCAATTCTCGGTTTAAATTTTAAAACTCAAACTTTGCACAAAAGCTCAGGCCTTACAGCCCCAGTCCCGTGCGCCTATTTTCGCGTTTTTTGATCGGTTTCAATTCTCGCAGTTTAAATTTTAAAACTCAAACTTTGTGCAAAGCGTTAGGCCTTTCAGCCCCAGTCACGCGCGCCTAGTTTCGCGCCGCGTAACCAGGGTAAATTCTCGGTTTAAATTTTAAAACTCAAACTTTGCGCAAAGGGTCAGGCTCCCTCCAACCCCAGTCCCGTGCGCCTAGTTTCGCGCTACTTGATCGGTTTCAATTCTTGGTTTAAATTTCAAAACTCAAAATTTGCGCAAAGGGTCAGGCCTTACAGCCCCAGTACCGTGCGCCTAGTTTCGCGCTACACGATCGGTTTCAATTCTCGCGTTTAAATTTTTAAACTACAAACTTTGCGTAAAGGGTCAGGCCTTTCAGCCCCACTCCCGCGCGCCTAGTTTTGCTTCGCATAACCGGGGTAAATTCTCAGTTTAAATTTTAAAACTCAAACTGTGCGCAAAGGGTCAGGCTCCCTCCAACCTCAGTCCCGTGCGCCTAGTTTCGCGCTACTTGATCGGTTTCAATTCTCGGTTTAAATTTTAAAACTTAAACTTTGCACAAAGGCTCAGGCCTTACAGCCCCAGTCCCGTGCGCCTATTTCCGCGTTTTTTGATCGGTTTCAATTCTCGCAGTTTAAATTTTAAAACTCAAACTTTGTGCAAAGCGTCAGGCCTTTCAGCCCCAGTCACGCGCGCCTAGTTTCGCGCCGCGTAACCAGGGTAAATTCTCGGTTTAAATTTTAAAACTCAAACTTTGCGCAAAGGGTCAGGCTCCCTCCAACCCCAGTCCCGTGCGCCTAGTTTCGAGCTACTTGATCGGTTTCAATTCTCGCGTTAATATTTTAAAACTCAAACTTTGCGCAAAGGGTCAGGCCTTTCAGCCCCATTCCCTTGCACCTAGTTTCGCGCCGCGTAACCGGGGTAAATTCTCGGTTTAAATTTTGAAACTCAAACTTTGCGCAAAGAGTCAGGCCTTACAGCCCCAGTCTCGTGCGTCTAGTTTCGCGCTACTTGATCGGTGTCAATTCTCGGTTTAAATTTCAAAACTCAAACTTTGCGCAAAGGGTCAGGCTCCCTCCAGCCCCAGTCCCGTGCGCCTAGTTCACGTTCGGTTTCGCGCTCGCGATTACATTTTTTTTAATTTTAATTTTTAACCCCGCGCATGAGACCGGGCCTCCCGTCGTTTATTTTCCTTATTAAATTAATGTTCCTAACATCTATGCCGAGCGGTGATCAAAAGCGCAAACGCCCTAGTAAAGGGGCCCGCGATCGTCGATGACGTCGGGCGAAAGAAGCCGTGAACGAGGACTTTCCGGAACTTCATGCCGCCCCTGCGGCGTTAGACGAATTCGTACCATCGACGGTACCTTAGCTGGCGGTCGAATTACCATTACCACCGACTGCCGCACCCGAGGCTATGTCACCGACATGCCCGCTCCCATGGGTGCTGAAGGAAGCTTCACCGGGACTGCCGGGTACCGTCGATCCACGTAAACACAATTATCTCGTCAATGGTTTGTCTTCCTGGACACTGCGACTACCCAAGTTCTCCCGGGATCCTCGCATTTCCTTTCCAGCTACACAGGTGGACGAATTCTCCTTTTCCGAGGTACCTACCGCGCCACTCACCTCCTCGACTCCTCGACACCCGGGTTATTTTTCAAAGTCCGGGCTAACCCGCGCTTCCGACTATTCGCCGAAAAGTTTGATTCAACCGCCTGTTCAAGAACTGCCTCCTCCGGCAACCGGGTTCGCTTGCGCACCTCTTCCTCCGTTGAAACTCGCGTCGGGTCCCGTAGATCGTTCAGGCACTTACGATGATACCCAGCATCGCCCTTCTGTAATAACCGTTCCATCGACTCCGCGAAAAAAACTAATAGCGTGTCCGTCATCCACCCGACGAACGAACCCCGTCTTCCAAGGTCCGGTCGTGACCACCGCCTCTCCAATCGCCGGCCCTTCCGGTCTTTTCAATTATCTAGTACCACACACTCCGGAGGGACCTCTTCGTCCTACCCCGGGTAAGTGGTACCAACCCCACCTTCCACTAGCCCGGAAGGTTTCGCAGTCCCGGCCGCCGCTAGTAGCTCCGGCGACACTCTGTCTCTAGAGGCCGACGGCTCCCCCGAATCTTTCTCGTCATCGCTAACTTCATCCCTAACGTCCCCACCTCCAAAAAGGGCACGCGTCGATCAGCCGTCCTCCTACCCGCGCCGTAATCTCGGTTTCTAAGTCGCACTATTAATTAACCTCATGATAACGCGAAATTCCCGCTTCTAAAAAAAACAAAAAAACCGGTCCGCGCAAGCGGGCCAGCACGCCATGTAGGCTGCTACTACTGGTGGACTTGTCACAGTACGTTAGCGCCCCACCAGCCAACACCTCTTCATAGGCGGCCTCTCGGCCTAGAAGATATTACTCTAACCCCACGGGGCTAAACGAGTCTTCCCGCCCACGAGCTGAGTGGAACAGCATAAGTCTATAGCACGTCTCGACGCTTATCTTCTGATAGAAAGCAAACCCTCGGGGTCGATAGTACAGCACCGATAGCCGGTTACCGTGCCCAGCTCACACTCAGTAGTGAGACGGTTTACATCACCCCCCCCCCCCCCCCCCCCCCCCCCCCCCCCCCCCCCCCTGCACTGACTGGTCACTATGTGAACGGTACCAGTTAACAATTTCATTTGTTCAATTCTAAAGATCTCTATGTCTCAAGGCCTACCAATAAACGCATCGCTTAGTGTTTTTGAAATAAAAAATTATTGTTTGTTAAAATATTTTCCAAGAAAGTAACCGAAATATCACCATTAAAACTTTAAACAACTACAAGTGATCTTGAGGAAGAGACACTGAAGTATAATTATACGATGAAACGAACTTAGCCTTTAAAATTAATGAATCATTGAAAAAAATTTGGAATTAAAAATTAAGTTCTTTTAGTTGAAAATTCACATATTTGGTTAAAAAATCATTTCTTTTTTGGTTAAAAATTAATTTTTAAATCTTAAAAATAAAAAGATCCAGTTGATCAATGATTTGAGTTGAAAATTCACCTCTTTGTGTGATAGTTTAATCCGTTAACGCCGAGAATGCTGCTTTGGGTACACCACTTTTTCTGCAATTATAACTCATGCAATTCAAGGCTGTTAATTATGGATAAATTTCGTTTGAACAAAAAAAAAACACGACTTTTTCTCATTTTTTTTTATAAAATAGAGTTTTTTGTTCCATTGTAACAATTTTTTATTTTTGATAATTTTTGTCATAAGCTGATGGTTTTTAACAAAAAATTCTCAAAAGTTTAATACTTAATATTCTTGAATACTTGTGAATTTTTTTCTTGAGAACCATGAGCTTATAGCAAAAATTATCAAGAATAAAAAGTTGTTAGAATCAAAAAAAGAATTAACCTGCATTTTTTAGAATGTTTAAAGCAATTTTTTAATTTTTAAAAAATTGACAAATTGCAAATTCAAACAAATAGTTTAAATATTTCTGGAAAAATTCGCACGTATTCTTTGAATAATTATAAGAACTTTTTCTTCTTTTGCACTTTCTCAAAAAGATCATACTTTTTGAGAAAAAACTTTATGAATGTCTTCGCAAAAATTTTGTCATTAACGAGCCATTTTGAACACACCAAGATAAAAAATTTATCTCGGAACCATGTATTCTGAAAGCTTACGCAATTATTCCACTGGTTATTGAGGTTCCAAGTAGATTGCACATTGGGAACCATTCGGAAAACTCAATTTTATAAAAAAAAAAATTAGAAAAAATCGTGTTTTTTTGGTTTAAACGATATTTTTTCATAATCAGCAACATTTGATCAAATTTTCATGCCCACCATCGGAAAGAAGAGATCTTAAGCTTTACAACTATGTGTCTTTGAATTTTTTATACGTCAAACATGTTTTTTTATACATATGTACTGTTATATTTTTTTTTGTTGAAAATTCGTCTTTTTTATTAGAAAATTAATCTTCGTGGTTGAAAATTTTTGTCGTTGTTGTTAAAAAATGAATTATTTTGTTGAAGATTTAACCATTTTTTTAAAAAGATGTTTCTTTTTGTTGAAATATCAACTATTACATTTTCTGTTGAGAATTTATTTTTCTAAGTTGAAAATTTATTTATTTAGGTGCAAGTTCGACTATATTATTAAAAATTTACCTATTTGGTTAAAAAAACGTTGTTTTGTGTGGAAATATCAAATATTACATTTTTGGTTAAAACTAGTATTTGTTGGCAGAAATGTCATATTTTTTGGTTGAAATATCAACTATTAATTAAAAAGTTAATTTATTTTGGCAGAAACTTCATATTTGTTTGTTAAAATATTCATTGTTTTGTTGGAAATTTAACCGTTATGTTATAAAGACGTTTCTTTTGTGGAAATATCCACTATTATATTGGTTGTTAAAATTCTTCTTTTTTGGCAGAGGTTTCATATTTTGTAGTTAAAATATCAACTGTTTATTAAAAAACTAATCTCTGTTGGTAAAAATTTCATTTTTTGTTGAAAAATTAATTATATTGTTGGAAATTTAACTATTTTGTTATAAATACGTTTCTTGGTAGAAAATAAGTACTTTATTAAAAAGACGTTTAATAATTAGAAAATTAATCTGTTTTGGTAGAAATACCAACTATTACATTTTCTGCTAACATTTGTATTTTTGGACAGTATTTTCATATATTTTAGTTGAAATATCAACTAATAATTAATAAATTAATCTAAATTTACGTTATTAAAATATTGATTTCCCTAATATTCACCCATTTTCATAAGAAATCACCCTATTTTTCCTTTTGGAAAGAATTTTAGGCAAAAACACAAAAAGGCAGCAGATTTTTCCAATAATCATTTTAAAAAAATTGTTTAAATAATTCAGAATGTTTTACTGAAAGAATACGTTAAAACAGAGTAACATGACTAAGTACAAAAAACTACATTTTAATCCCACTTCGGATCACAAAAAATATTATATTTTAGTTCAAACTATTTTACAAATAAAAAATTTCTTATGTAAGATTTTTGCCTTTAGATACTGTTTTAAAATTCGCTGAGATTGGGCAATTCCTGCCTAAGGGAGATTCGCTGATTTCTTTGTCGGTCATTTCTTTTATCACGCCACTGCACATGTTGAATTTCACTCGTCTTTGAACCTGACTTCCTTCTTCATATCTTATTGTATATATTCCACGAAGGGTTGTAATATTTATCTCCAATATCGCAAAGATGTCACCATCAGATGTTGATAATACAGTTTTTTTTTCTGTTGGTATTGGCCCAAGAACATTATATTTTCCTCTCAAATAAAGTGGCTTATCATGAGGAAACGTGTATTCTCGAATTTCAAATCTTCGCTTGGGATTCGCGTGCGGAATAAGGCGATAAAATTTAAATTGTTGAGGTTCCACTTGACCTAGGCGTAGAGGACGATGACTGGCAGAAGGAGGAGGCTCGGCAGTAGAAGACTTGATCGACTTTCCTTTGGAGGAATGTCGAACCGATCTAGGGGTGTCTACGCCTGGTACCCGGCCAAAATCGGGAACGCGTTCAGCCAAATGTAAATTTTCCGCTGGGGGTGTGGAATAAGGAGAAGACCTGTCTGGAGAATCTGATAAATGGAGTATGACAGTAGGAAGAGACGTTCTGGAAGAAGATGATCTAGAACGAGAGACACCAGGAATCGGCTCGCCATTAGGCAAATGATCGAACTGTGAACTCAACACTGCAACAAAAACAGGGTACTTAAATGTTGCGTAGTCCGGCACACCTTGTGAGGTTCAGATGTAATAGTGTGCTGTCCGAAATAAAAAAGTGTTTATTTAAACTATTATTGTTTAGACTGTAATTACAAAGGCCGAAAAAATTTGTGTTGAAAAACCAGACTAAGTAGCCATGTACATCTTAAATCAAAACGGTGGTCCCTTGCTGTCCTAAGCAGGGTTGCCAACGAAATAGAGGAATTAGTCGCCAGTTTGAGGGTTTGGAAGTCGCCAGAAATCGCCAGCCATTAGGAAACCTCCCACTCTACTTTTATTTTCGTAACTTTTTGTTAGCTTTTTCCATCTTTAATTTTTGTTTTCAAAGTTTTTGCCCAAAAATCAATTGTTACAAACAAGAAGCGTGGGACCATTATAAGTACAAACATTGATTTGCGCATGCATTGAATCGTGTACAGTAATGAGACGAACTCGCATAACATGAACAAATTTTTAACACTTGCAACTGATTGGTTTGCACTTAATCGTCCGTTTATTCTGTGTATTTTTGGGGTTACATAATCTAAAACTACATAGGAAACACTACTGCGCATGGCAGAGATATCCGCGTTCTGATACCAGAGCTCACCAGTGATCCCAGATCTGAAACGAGATGCGGTCCAATACTATGACAGGGCTATGTCCGTGTGAATATAGTAGGAGACGCTGTAAACGACTGAGTTGCGCG
>NC_046660.1:8114434-8116311 GCF_010883055.1 Belonocnema kinseyi | reverse complement strand
TTTCGTCAAAAATGCAATTGTTTGGTTAAAATATCAACTGTACATCTTCTTGGGTTTGAAAGTCAATTATTTCACTAAGAGTTGAACTACTTTGTCAAAAAACAAAACGTTTTCCTAACAAGGTTTTTTAATTATGATCGAAAATTTAACTATTTGGTTGAAAGTTGAACTCTTTCATTGAAAACTCATATTTTTCGCTTAAAAATTTCAATTTTTGTAGATAATTCGTCTTTTTTACTTTAAAATTAAATAATTTCTTTAAAAATTCATGTATTTTTTTTAAGATTTGTCTTTTTTTGTAGATTATCAATTTTCTTGGTCGAAAATTCATCTGATTGGTCGAAAATTTAACAACTTTATTTAAAATTAATTCTTTCTTTAAAAAATGAATTATCTTTATCTGAAAATGTAACTATTATATGATTGATTAAAAATTAATCGTTTATATTGGTTAAGTTGGAAAATCGTTTTTTTTTGTATAGAACATTAATCTTCTTGGTAAAAAATTCACCTTTTCTCTTGAAGAATTAACAATTTTGTTGAAAATTCGTTTTTTTGTCTTGTTCAATTCAATTTTTTAGCACAGATTTTATCTGGAAATTGTACTATTCCATTTTTGTTTGAAACTTTATCCTGTACATTTTATTAGTTAAAACACCAATTATTTGATAGAAAATTAATTTATTTTGTTGAAAAGTAAACTTTTGGGTTGAAAATTGATTTATTGTGTTAATTAGATTTTTTTCCTAAAATTAAAAAAACTGTAAAATAAAAAAATTGCCTTAAAATCGTCCTGATTCCTTTTTTTTTAATTTTTAAAACCTTTTCAAATACTCACTTAAAATTAATTTTTCAAACTAAAAAATCATTTTCAATTTTCTTAGCAATCACAACAATTTTTATTATTCTTTTTGAATATTTTACAATCATCAAAAGCTTTTTTTTAAATCTGCAAATATCTACATCGTGTTTCAAATTATTTCAAATAATTTCAAGTTTTAAATTAATTTTGAATATTATTCTAAATTAAAATTGTAGCGTTCAAACTTAAAATTTAGCTCATTACAATTTTAATAAATCAAGGCTTTTTATTTCTAACCACTCTATTAAAATTTGTATAGTTTCTAATTTTTGTTTATAATGGCTTGTCCCAGATCTGAATTATATTTTCTTTCAAAAAATCTCTGATCCAATTCAGAAATACATACAATTGCTTTGAAAAAATTTTTTAATTCAGAAATATTTCATTTAAACGTTCAATAATTCATGCGTATAAAACACAAACTTTTAACATCTTTCAATTTTACATTTTTTTAAATCAAATTATTTTAAAATACGAAATAACCGTTCAAAAATTTTCAATGACTTTAACATTTGAGAGATTTCTGGTTAAAAAATACAAATTACGCTATTATTTTTAAGGTTCAAAATGATAATAATTCAAAAAATTTCAGTTTGTAACATTAAAAATTGAACGATTAAATTAATTTTTTAACTAAAAACTTTTTAAAATAAAAGTTACATTGTTTTTATTTTAAGTTGTTCCAGATTAATATTTTTGCATTGTTATTTAGAGATAAAAATTTTATTTCGCCAATTGAAAATGTTAGAAATTAACTAACTATCAAAATAATTGAATTTTCAACTCAAAGAAAAAGAGAATAACAAATTTCCAACAAAATAATTACATTTTCTACTAAAATGATAAATCTTCAAGAACAAAAGAAGTTTTAATTTTTGATTAAAAACTGTTGAACCTTGAATATAATAGCGTTATTTGTATTTTTTAACCAGAAATCTCTCAAATGTTAAAGTCATAAAAATTTTTAAACGGTTATTTCGTATTTTAAAATAATTTAATTTAAAAAATTGTAAAA
>NC_046660.1:8099068-8114334 GCF_010883055.1 Belonocnema kinseyi | reverse complement strand
GTATGGTGGGGGTAAATTTCATCCACGATCTGGCACCTGGCGGGGGACGATTCCCCTCGTGCGGCATCGTTGCGGCGTTTCAGGTCTGTGAGCTCTGTCTGACACAACTGACGCCAGCTTTAAACACCATTGAGTAAGTACCAGGGTAGGGCAACTCTCATAGGAAAAAACGGACCTGTCACGACCTAGGGCGCGCGGGCCAAGAGGCTGTGAGAAGTACAGAAATAGTTCACTGCCCGACAAAGATGTCGTTAGTTCACTCTTGAAATCGGGTTCCAGGGTTGAAAGAGTTGAAAGAACAGGAAACAAAGCTTTATAAATTGATTTATAGCTTTGACGATGATTTATTATAATAAAAAATAGGGGTTTCTGGTGTCAGACGTGTGCAAAACTACGAATCTTGCGGACGTTTCGTGAACATTGCAGTTCACTTATTCAGGTCTTACCCAGTGGGCACAAAATTTAGCGACGTCTTTACGACATCGTTACGACATCTTTACGACAACTTTACCAAAATTTAAAACTATTCAGTTTAAAATTCAAAGTTGTACGTATTTTAGGAATTAAAATATTATCGATACTGATAAGACCACCTTCGCACCAGCCTTGTATCTCACATTCTTGCTTTTTGTCTTACATCTCGTATAATACACATTATATACCAAATTTTTACAACGGATATTATTAATGTGACGGTAATTACAGAATTGCAATCGGCGCCACTTAACCTATAAATTACTTTTTTCAACTTTAAAAAAAGCACATTTGGAAAGTTTACATGCAAGCTAACTGCGAATTAAATTATGCATTAAACACTTACGGCCTCGCAATATATGTATCTTTTTCAAAATTATCAGCAACGAAAAAATAGTGCATAACACGGTACGCAAACAACTTTTGTTTTGCCTCGCATTTAAATGGCAGCCATGACACTCGTCTCGGTACTATCGGATAACTCTCAAGTTGAGAAAGCCCCCCCACCATCTATTCCGAAAATGTTGCCATCCTAGTGGACAAAAAATTTAACGACGTCTTCACGACATCGTCACGACATCTTTACGACAACTTTACGACATCCTATATCCATATTGTTAAGGTGTCGTAAAGACGTCGCCAAATTTTGTGCCCACTGGGATGCTTTGCCGTCGAAAATGCATAAGCGTGGTTTCTCCTTACTATTACTTCGTGACCGCGACGGACCACAGCTGCACGGCAGGCTACACGTGATTGGTTGGCTTTATGGGTTCGCGCGCGGACGGCATGTCCGTGAGTTGTCTCTAGCGAACTGCAGCGGATTTTCTTGTGCGACCACTTTTAGCTTAAACGCCATGTTGCAAATAGACATTTGTGATTCGTCCATGCCCAGTGTGTTTGACATGCTTATTTCAAAGTCGCAGGATCGTCAAGAAATCGCCTACACTCAATTTGAATCGCTATACTAGTCGCCAGCCACCAGATCACCAAAAGTTGGTAGCCAAATAGAAAAATTGCCAAAATGGCGACAAATCGCCAAGTTTGGCAATACCAGAGATGAGGTGGGAGATTGCCGAGATAGTGGAATAAGAGAATGTGAAAAACATGCGCTGATAACTGCGCCCTCTTAGCGGATTACCTAAGAGTGACTTTGAAGGCGCAATTTGCGCGTTGGTAAATGACGAAAGTTAGCATTTTCTGGAATGATTTACCAATTAAGTTTCTGCCAGAGTTTGGTTTCGGCTCAATTAGTTACCACAAAGATCTTTGTTGCCGATCTGACAGTTTTGGAAAACTTCGGTTCACAAAAAAAATTATTTTCCACAAAGTCTAATTTTCTATACAAAAATTAATGTTTAATCATAGACAATTTTTCTACAAAAAAGAAATATTTTCTTGCAGTTAAAAGAAATTAATTTCCAAACAAAACAAAAAAAACAAAAATTTTCTACTAAATAGTTCAATTGCCAAAAAACAATTTTTTTCAACTCAATTGATAATTCATCAACAAGAAAAAAATTTTCAACAAGGCAGTTCCACTTTCAACCTGAAAAGTTGAAAATAATTCAAATTCTTTGAAATTGCTTTAAATTATTCAAATTAATTGGAAATGTTTGAAATGTTTTAAAACATACTAAAATATTAAAAATATCTTGAAATTTTGCAAAACTCTCGAAAATTTTATGCAATTTCAAAGGTACCCTCAAATATTTCAAATCTTTTAAAATCTCATACTAAATTATTAAAAGCAATGGAAAATTCCTTGGAATCTCTTAAAATATACTAAGATACGAGGTCTGTTCAAAAAATACGCGGACTGTTTGAATTTCGCGGCTCGAGTTGGTTTTAGGAGAATCCACTTGGTGTCGCTAAGTTCGTACAGATCAGCTGTTTGAAACGCGTTATTCCAGTTGCAGATATCTTCATTTGTCGATAAGCTACACGGTTTTAAGTAAAGAGTGTTTTTTCTTTGTTTTTGGATTGTAAAATGAAAGAGCAACGACTTTCTGTGGAATTTTTTGTGAATCGCAGGAAATCTGCAACTGAAACATTTGCTATTCTCAATACGGCCTACGGTGATGTTGTCATGACGCGTACTGCATGTTTCAAGTGGCATGAACGTTTCAAGGGTGGCCGACAGTCGACTGACGATTATGAGCGTCCTGGGCGTCCTTCAACGTCAACTGACGACCCACACGTTGACAAAATCAACACCCTGGTGCGCGAAAATCGACGTCTGACCATTAGGGAGCTTTCCGAAGAGTGTAGGATATCAAATGGATCTTGTTACGAGATTTTGACTGAAAAAATGAAGATGCACTGCGTCACTGCGAAATTTGTGCCACGCCTGATGACCGACGACCAAAAAGCCAATCGCGTCCCGGTTTATCAGGAACTGCTTGATCGTTCAGATGAAGATGAGAACTTTTTATCACGAATTATAACCGGTGATGAATCATGGGTTTATGGTTATGACATTGAAACGAAGGTCCAATCATCCCAATGGGTGGGTCAAACGTCCCCAAGACCCAAAAAAGCTCGCCAAGTTTCGGTCGAATGTCAAGGTTACGCTGACAGTTTTTTTATGCTAAGGGTATTGTTCAACACGAGTACCTCCCTCAAGGCTCCACAGTCAACCAGATTACTTACATTGAAGTACTGAAACGTCTGAGGGACGCCGTCCGACGCAGAAGGCCAGAACTGTGGAGAAGTGACAACTGGTTTTTCCATCACGACAACGCTCCAGCTCACTCAGCACTCAGAACTCGTGAGTTTTTGGCCAAACACTCGATTACTGTTCTCCCCCACCCCCCATACTCACCTGACCTTATTCCTTGTGACTTTCTCTTGTTCCCAAAACTAAAAAAAACTCAAAGGAAGAAGATTTGAGACGATTTAGGAGATTAAGGCAAATGCGACGAAGGAGCTGAAAGCCATCACAAAAGAAGCGTACCAGAACTGTTTTATCAAGTGGAAACACCGTTGGGATAAGTGTGTGCGTTGGGGAGGAGAGTGTTTTCAAGGACACCCAGACGTGTAACTTCCAAATAAAGTACATTTTTTTACGACCTCAATCCGCGTATTTTTTGAACAGACCTCGTATATCAAATCCTTTAAAATCTCATATTAAATTACTGTAATCAATGGAGAATTCCTTGAAACCTTTTAAAATACTCTCAAATATTTCGAAACCTTCAAAATATTTTGAAACATCAGGACATCCTTTCAAGATTTATAAGGTACTTTGGAGGTTTTTTAAACAACTCTGCTATGATTGTTAAAATTCTTAGAAATTTCTTTAAATTACATAAATGAATTTAAAATTCTTTGACAACTTTTTAAACACCCTCAAATATTTAAAATCCTTAAAAATATTTCGAGATCTCTTGAAAATTCTTTGAAATTTCAAAAATACCCTGAAATATTTCAAATCCTTAAAAATCTCATATTGAATTACCGTAATCAATTGAAAATTCCTTTGAACCTTTTAAAATGCACTCAAGTATATCGACACCTTCAAAATCTTTTGAAACACCTTGACACCCTTTAAACATTTCTAACATACTTTGGATTTTTTTAAATAACTCTGCTAAAATTGTTAAAATTGTTTGAAATTGCTTTAAATTAGAAAATAAATCAAAAATTCCTTGACATATTTTTAAACATCCTCAAATATTTAAAATCCTTAAAAATCTTTTGAAATTTCTTAAAATTTTTAAAAGATTCAGATTGAAATTGAGAAAAATGTTAAAACGTTAAATATTGAAATGTTTGTATATTAGAGTTTCGAAAATGGAATCAATACAAATTCAGAAATTTTCGAAATCTTATTTTCAACTATGAAATATAAGTAATTTTCAACTCGATGGAATTCAAGTCTTCAAAATTTGAAATGTAAACTTAAAAGTTTATTTACAAAAAATTATTAATCCTAAGTAAATTAAAAGCGTTCAAAATTATTCAGAGATTGTCTAATTGAAAAACATAAGTTTAAATTTTGAACGTTTTCAATTAATACATGATTATTAATTTTTTATGGATAAACTTTCAATTTTACAATTAAAAATTTGAAGACTTGAATCCCATCGAGTTAAAAATTATTCTTATTGAATAGTTGAACATTTTTGAAAATTAGATTTCGAAAGCTTTGAATTTTTTTCATCCCATTTTCAAAACTTTAATCTGCAAACATTTCAATATTTAACGTTTTGGAACTTTTCTCTTTTTTCTAAATTACCATCTGAAGCTTTACAAAATTTCAAGAGATTTCAAAAGATTTTGACGGATTTTTAACATTTGAGAATGTTTTAAAAGATGCCATGGAATCTTCAATTTGTTTTCATAATTTAAAGGAATTTCAAATAATTAAAAATATTTTGGAAGGGTGACTTAAAAAACCTCCAAAGTACCTTATAAATCTTGAAAGGATGTCCTGATGTTTCAAAATATTTTGAAGGTTTCGAAATATTTGAGAGAATTTTAAAAGATTCCAAGGAATTTTCAATTGATTACAGTAATTTAATATGAGATTTTAAAGGATTTGATATATTTCATGGTATTTTTAAAATTTCAATGTATTTTCAAGAGCTTTACAAAGTTTTAAGATATTTCAAAAGATTTCAAAAGATTTTAAATATTTGAGGATGTTTTAAAAGATGTCAAGGAATTTTCAACTTATTTTTATTATTTTAAGAAATTTTAAGGAGTTAAAAAAAATTAGAATAGTTATTCAATAAAATTCAAAAGTACTTTTAAAATCTTTGAAAAAAAGTTCAAGGTGTGTCAAAATATTTTGAAGAAATTTCAATATTTGAGAGTATTTAAAAACGTTCCAAGGAATTTTTACTTGTTTGCGTTAAAAAATAATGCATTAAATGTAATATATTTATGAATATTGACTGTTATTAACACGGAGAATAGGCCCAGTTTGCCCATGGATATTAATGATTTAATAGACAAAGTTAGATATGAAAAAAATAATATATGTATGTTCGTTTTTTATTCTTGCAGTTGATTTTTTCAATTTATAAGAATTTTGCTAGTCACTCAAAAAAAAGACTGCTTAAGTTAACCATCTGTAATAATGTTTATTAATAAATATTACGATTTTACCGCAACATCAATTTTGTAAATGAAAATTTTCAATCAAGAAATTTTATTTCATGATCAAATGTTTTCCACCTGTTTCTCAACATTATTGAATAAAAAGAAAATTTTAATTGCAACTGGGTTTTCTAACAGTCAAAAAAATGTCTGGTTAAATCAACCAAGATTCTGGTTAAATATGCCTTTACTATTTTTTCTGGTTAAAGTAACCAGAATTCTGGTTAAAATAACCATACAATCTGGTTAATTTAACCAGATTTCTGGTTACTCTAACCATTTTTGTTATTATTAAAATTATTTGGAAATTTCAGAATTTTTGAAGAGATTAATAATATTTAAAAACGTGAATAGTTTTTCGAAAATTAATTTTAAAAATTGTTTCTTCAAATCTTCTAAAAGTCTTAAATATCTTTTAAGCTGCCTCTAATTTTTCCTGATATTCTGTGTATCCTGCAAAATAAAAAAAAAATGCATAAAAATTTTAAGCATTTTTTTCGGCATATGTGAAATCTTCAAAAATGTTTTTGAAAATTTCTCTGGAAGCTGAAATTAATAGCCCAGATTTTTTAAAAGTTTTTTTTTCTATTTTTATAAGCTGAAGATAATAACTCAAATATTAGTACATATACTAAATTAGTAAATGTGAAAAGTATTAAAACTTAAAAGAAAATTTTGCGAGAAAAGATGCGGTTAAATGAAAAAATTAATTTCTAACCAAATATTTGAATTTTCAATAAAGAAAGAAATTTCCATTCAAGCTTTATTGTCTACCAAAAACCAACGAATTAAATAAATTTTCCATGAAAACAAATTTTTTAAAAATTAAAATTATTCTTTTTAATACTTACACAATTTTACCAACGTATTATATTCGTGAAATTTTAAACTCAATAGCCTTAGAAACTATCAGAAATTTTATTACTCCGGAATTTTCTAATTTAAGAATTTTTAATAGTCTGTGAAATATTAAATATTAAATAAAATTAATTATTACAACAAATTATATGAATTTAGGAAATATTGTATATAAAATTGTAAAGAAAAAGATTAAACAACCACCGCATGGTTCTACTGTCGGCAATCGTCATCTAAAAATGACACCAGTCTAAGCACATACGCGATAAATTATATTTACTTTTTCGAAATTTCTGAGTGTTGATACTTTTGTTTACCGGATTCTTGAGTCAACGCAGTTTTTTAATGTTTTAGAAAGTTTCAAAATATTTAAAAATTTTCTTTAAAAAATTTTGTTTTTGAGATTAAAAATAAATTAAAAATTTCCCCGAAATGTTAGGCCAAAAACTTTTAATTTCTTAAAACCTTTCCAAATTCTGAAATAGAATTCAAAACTTTGTTTAGAAATCTTCAGAAATCAAAATTTTCTTTTATCTTTTAAAAATCTTCTCAGTATTAAAATTTTCCAGAATCTTTTTTGGCAACTTTTAAAATTGTTTTGAAAAAGTTCTAGAATATTCTCTCCAAACTAATTGTCGATAATTTTGATAATTTTCTTTAAAAATCTTGGAATCTTTTTAAGTATTCTCTTCAAATAAACTTTAAAAATAAGAAAAATGTTAGATTTTGTTAGGAAACTTATGAAAACTTTTTTATTATCTTCAAATCTTTCAAAATTCTTAAAAAGCTTTTTCTTTCGAAATCTTAATACACAATAAGAAAAATCTTAAATAGAAAAATAAAAAATAGAATAGTTACAGTTTGAAGCAAAAAATTTTCTTGGTAAATACTTTAATTTTCAATCCAAAATTTTAAATAAAAAAATTAATTTTTAACCAAATATTTGAATTTTCAATACAAAAAAGGAATTTTCATACAAGCTTTATTTTCTACTAAAAAACAGCTAATTTAACAAATATGTACTTGAATTTTAAACAAACAAGAAACACACGTTTTCTATAACGATTTTAAATTTCCACCGTTTATTGCCATGGCTTACTAAAATAATTAATAACACTTTGATTAATAATCTTTAAAATTAATCTTTCAATTAAAAAAACCCTGTCAATATTTTCAAAATTACGTGATTTTTCCACAGAATTAAAAAAAAATGCATTGATCCTGCCAAGTCCTCCAGGTTTTGTGTAAAAGAAAAAATTAACTTCCATTATGTCTAATTTGTTTTCTTAATCAACATTCATACCTTTCGTAACACAAATGTTATAATTAGCCTTTCGACTGAACTGTACTTCAATACATTTTTCCAATTTCACTTTAAAAAAACTTTAAACAAATTATTTTAAATAATCGGTTTTGAAAGATTTTGAATTACATGCTTAGAAACTTTTTTTAAACTTTTGAAAGGTTTCAAGAGAATGAGAGAATATTCTTAATATTAATACGCAAATTTGAAAGGATTTTTTAAATATTAATTGTCTGATAAAATTTAAAAAGATATTAAATTTTTTAAAAACATTTCTATAAATTTCGTGAAAAAAATCGGAATATTTTAAGACAAGTTTTTAAATTTTTTAACATTTTAAGAAAAATTCGCTTCCGTTTCAGACATTTAGAAATTTCAGAAGATTCTGAGTGATTAAAAAAAATATTTCCAAAAATTTATTAAATATTTTTTAAGGACAACTTACATTTGTACTTACATTTGTAACACAAAAAATGAATTTTCTACCAAGATTAATTTTCAAGCATTAAAAAGACAAATTAAATAGTTTACTTTTCTACCCAAAAACAACGGATTTTAAAAAAGATTAATTTTCAATAAAAAGAACAATTTTTAACCTAGAAAATTAATTTTCTGATAAAAAACAACAAACTTGAAAACAAAAATCTTAAAATTGTTTACCAAATAGATGAATTTGTAATTGAAAAATATCAATTTCGAAGCATACGTAAAATAGTTAAAGTTTCAATTCAAAATCAACAAATTTCCAAAAAGAGTTAAATTTTAATGAAAAACATGATTTTCTAACCGAGAAGATAAATTTTGTACCAATAAACAATGGATTAAAAAAATATATAGTAATCTTTAAACATCAAAAAGATATTAATTTTTAATAAAAATGTTTGTTATTTTCCACCATTTTTTTCATCGTCATGTACTAAAAGAATGCTTAAAATTTTGATTAATAGGCTAATAAATTGATCTTTGAATGCCAAAAAACAGTAATTTTTTCAAAAAGTTTAATTGTGCATAATGAAAAAAATTCCCTTCAGATCTTCCAGATTCTTTTATGTTAACTTTTTAATTTAAGCATCTCAAATTCACCTAGAATATACGCGAAATTACTCACTTTGATCTTCTCTACCGACATTGTCAAACTGGAAAAATGCCGCCCTGTTTGACCGCTCAAGTAGAACCGTCTATCATCTATTTCAGTTCGTAAACTGGCCTGAGTAATTGGAGTCGCTTTATTTTAGTTCGCAAAAGTCTTAGGTAATAGGTGGCGCTAGCGAAAATCGTTTAAAATTAAATACATGGGATCGCCTATCTCCCACCTTATCTCTGGCAACACTGGTCCTAAGTTGATTAGTTTCTGAGATCTCCAGCGAGGCGCTAGTTACTTAAATTAAATCAATTTTTCTTATGTAATATTTCAAGACAGTTTTCAAAGCCAGTTATATAAATGCTGAAGGAAAAACATGAATTCAAACGTTACTCCATAAAAATTATTATTATATGTTTTATTAAACTTTTACTTGGGTGAACCCGGTTAAACATCGTAGCCACGGACTAAGTGAAGTGACTGATGAAATTAGAATGTTATAAGTTAATTCAAATAATTTAATACAATGCTTAAAACCTCCTGCGATAATGTTGTAGGTATACAATTACGAGCGGCCACGAGCGTTGGAGATGACAACAGTCACCTCTGGATGCTTTCTTAGAGCTACCATCTGCCACTCCACGGGTTTTTAGTTGTTTGCTTCCCAATGGTCAAGAAAGTTTCTTACAATGCGACAGGTGTTTAATAAAACCGCCTTCTGAGCTACTGCCAATACCCTACTGACTCCTAAATGTTCCAGATGTTCAGTGCATCTTGCTTGCACATTGTCTGTAGCCGAAATCACAATGACTGCAAATTTTGGTTAAGCGGACAAGCAATGTCGATGATGTAGACTCTTCCACCTTTTTTTCTCGCATTACGCTGTCAGGTCGATTGGTCCGGATATAATGATCCGTTTGGATAATAACATCTCAATATAAGATGTAATTTTCGCTTTCTAAAACGGGCATTGGAATGTATCTATAGAAGGGCATCCATTCTTTTAAGAGTCCTAGGTTGAGGGTCAGTTGTTGATGTATAATGCCCGTTGCATCATTATGTGGAATGGAAGCTTCTAATGTGTCCCCTAAGGGTTTACAATTTTCTTACACCTTCTCTATTCCTTTACACACCCTCCACACACTTACTTGGTGGTGGAAGGGGGACCTACAGTTTAAGGTGGGTTCCGAACCACCAAGAGCAACAGCCTTAAGTACTTAGAGTAAACCTTTTTCTCTAGAGGTACTGGTCCCACGACTCTCCGGAGATGAACAAACTCCCTTACTAGGCTAGTCTTCACCGCATGGGCCACCGAGACTCTTCCAGAGTGCGAGGCGGGAATCGAACCCGCAAGCCGAAGCAGTGGGTCCAAAGCCTACGCTTTAGCCCCCACGACCATCGTCCCACTTGGTTGCATCATTATGTCTGTGCGTATATTCTCTCTGAGCCATTACGCGACAGCCATCAATAATGTGTTCGATAGATTCGTTGGTCTCTCCACATAATCTGTATCGGTCAACCACGTCTTGATGTAACACGTGTTTGCGATAATTCCTGGTGGTGACAACCTTGTCCTGTATCGCAATGACGAATCCTTCCGTCTTTGGATACAGAACACCCTTCCTTATCCAAATATTAGATGCCTCACTATCCGCTTTATTTTGATCTAACGTGTTGGGGTGCTCTTCATGGATGGCTTTCTGCCTCCATTTTATTTCTAATTCCTCTATGGTTTCTGCCCTAATATTCAAGACTCTATCTGAGGACAAATTTAAGAGCTCACTTTCTGCGGTGCATTCGTTGCTTTGTCATTACTACGCGAACTATTATGTTTAGCTTTTTAAGGTCGGGGTTAGACTACTTTTTGAGCCCGAAGGAGAACATGAGGATGGGGATGGCATATGTGTTTATTGCCCTGATTTCGTTTGCCGAGTTGGGAAAACTCTTTATAATCAATCTGAGTCTCGTAGTGAAGGCAGTCGTTAGGCTTGTCTTAACTATCGTATGCTGAATACCCTTAGATTCAAGAATACCTAGATACTTATATGATTCGCCTGCAGCCATTTCCTCGATGTAATTTTCGAACTCGTTTTCTAACTCTGCGGTCGATTAGTTGCTTGACCGTTTGACGCGGTTTCCTCTAACTGATGTTCATTTCTGTCGTTTTTCCACGCCAAGTCAACCTGTTCTTTAATCTCCATTTCTCGGTCTTCTATCTCGTGTAGATTAGTCCTGATGTCCTTCACCTTAGCGATAAGATCTCTTAGTGCGACTTCTTGTATATTAGGATAATTTGCAGCAAATTTCGTTCTTAAATTGTATCCATTTTCCATTTTCGTTTCACATTTTCGTAATAGAGACGCACCAATTCCTCTTTCATTGTGGCATCCCAATTGATGCACTCCCACGGTATTTCTGCCAAGGAGGTTGGCTGCAAATAGCTAACGCTAGCCAAAGCTTCCTCAGCAAGCACAGTTGATGTTCCACTGCTTACCGTTTGTCGCAGATGTTCTTGCTAGCCAGCTGTTTGATTACTAAGATCTGCCTGACCATCTCGCAGCTCACCATCGCCACTGTCCCGCATGCTGTGCCCCCAGCTGTGGCTCCAGAGGCGCTCGACGATCCTCGCGAAGCGAAAAGCGTTTCAAAATCTTTAATGTACTCTCCATTTTTCATTTATGGGTTTTGGTGTTTTACTTAGTCCCTCTCCTCTTCGTTATCAGCCTATTTGGCATGGGGAACCTTGTCAGTAGCAATGCTACCATCAACATAGCCGTCAAAGTTATTATTATAATTATTACACAATTAGGCCATTTCCATTTCGGGGTAGGCAAAACTAAATCGGTAACATGTGAATTTGAATAAACAGTTAAATATAATCCTTTTTATTTCCAAAAACACCATTAATAATATTTATGTTTATAAATTATAAGAACAATTTCGTGAAAAAGTTTTTTCATAGTTTGCAACTATAAATTTATTATTTGAGGGTTTATCGAGTAGTTACACTATTGAATATAATGAATGTAATGGCATTGAAAATGAATTACATTTTTAGTTATTAACTTGTAATATGAGAATAAGTAAACAGCATTAAAAATAATTTATTGAATAAGTGAAATTTAAAGAAAAAAAAAATTTTCAGGGAACAAGTATGAATGATGATTATTAAATAAAATTTTTTCAAATTTAAATTTAATTGAATTTAATTATAAAGTTTAAATTCTATACTATTCACATTTTTCTTCGGATAATTCTTTTTACATTTCATTATTGATATTATTTATTATGTTATCTAAAATAAATGCGAAAAATCAACTTTACTTTTTATTCAAATTTTATTCAACATTGTTTTCATTTTAATAATTTGTTGCATGAAAATAACATTTTGTGTATAAAAAATTTAAAAAAGTCACCTGATCTAGTCCCATTGCTTTCTATGCATAAAAGGGAGTGACGCGACAACTAGCGCCGCGCTGGAGATATTAGGAACTAATAAGCCTAGGCCACTTGCGAGGTCAGGTTAAAATCTCAAATATGGAGAGATGTACAGGGCTGCTTTTGAGCCATATTTGAAACAATGTAACATTAGCATCAATTTTTTCTTCCGAGGTATGGAATAATAATAATTTAAGTTTGAAACTGAAAATCTCGTAAAAATACGTAATATCTTAATGACATCGATATTTAATAATGAGCCGTAAATTCAAGCAAATTAGAATAAAGAGTTTTTGACCTATTTTTAAGAAAAAGTTACATGTAAATAATAATAAATTATGTAAATATTTTAAAGTTTACTGAGTTTATTTGAATTTAAATATTATTATACATAACATAGGCCAACCTGGTTTTGTTGCTGCAAACTTGAGGGCCATTTACGAAATAATTTTTTACGTGGAATCCGAATCCGGGGTCAGAATGGGCCCATCACGTCAGGATTTTAAGATATTTGAGGTCATGTACCCAAAAAATGACGTTTTTGGCTACATTTGAGGTTATGTACAGAAGATATAACATTTTTTGTGACTTTTCCTTTAGTTGTTACATATACTACTGCTTTTCCTCTTTAATTTGAGAGTCGCAGAGTTCAATTACAATGTTTCCTTACCAAGTTATTGCAATTTAAAATTACGAGATATGTCCCATTATGTCTTGAGCATTTGATTTAAATATTTTGAGGCAGACATTTTCTACTGGGTGTTTTCTCTTGAAAATTTGTACTTGGGGGTGTTCGGGGCTGTTGAAATCCCAAAAAATTTTGTTTCTTCTGTACATAACCTCAAAAGTAGCTTAAAGCAATTTTCTGGGTACATAACCTCAAATATCTTAAAATCCTGTCGTGATGGGCCAATTCTGACACCGAAATCGGAATCTAAGTAAAAAATTACTTCCGAAATGACCCTCCAATTTCCAACAACAAAACGATGTTGGCCTGTGGTATTTAAAGCAAATGCTCAAGGTATAATGGAACATATCTTGTATTTTCAAATTGGCATAACTTAGTGAAGAATAATGGTAATTGAGCTCTGCGACTCTCAATTTAAAGAGAAAGAGCACTACTATATGATAAAATAAAAGAAAAAATCCAAAAAAATGTTGTGTCTTCTGTACATAACCTCAAAAGTAGCCAAGAACGCCATTTTTGGTTACATACCCTCAAATATCTTAAAATCCTGACGTGATGAACCAATTCTAACCCTGGATTCGGATTCTACGTAAAAAATTACTTCGGAAATGACCCTCCACTTTCCAACAACTGACAAATAACCCCATTATTTGCAGGCCTGATAGAAGCAATCAATAATTATAATTATTGATAGCTTCTATCAAAAATCATTCTTCCTATTAAAAACTAATTGTCAAATGAAACAAAAAGAAATTATTAAATATTTTTGCATTTTTGGGGTTCAAGAAAGTCGCCAAAATTCAAAGTAATTTAGCGAAAATGATTTTTTGAAGACTCGCCAACAAACACTAATAATCTCCCGCAACTTAATTTTAAACCCAGAAACGTGAATCTCATTTTTTCGAAAACAAAATTTTTTCCATGCTAATCTTATTGGTTGTGTAACGGTACATATGGTACTAATTTTAGATCAATATGGACACTTCTCGAATTCCATTCATAACACTATTTCTAGAGTCCCTGGGATTAAATACATTTTATTTTGGACAAACTCTACTTGGTTAAAAATCCATTTATTTGTTGAAAATGTAATACTTTTAATGAACATTAAGCATTTACATCGTTTTTAATAATGATTAAAGGATAACCCCTGAGGATTTTTACCATATGTTCCACGTGGACATGTGGTACGAATTCCATATTTATAGACACACTTTTCGACTCGCATTGTTCAACGTACACAGTTTGAGCACCATCATAATAAATTAAGAATAAATTCTTACTCACTGCGGATGAAATGAAATATAGTTGGAAAGTAAATAGCAATTGGGATATAAAGTATATACGCACGAAAATTGTGATTAACCTATTATAGAATTAAAAAATGTACTTAAAATTATAGATATATAATATTATATTATAATATTCACCAATAGATTTCAGGACAATCACCATTGGTAATGCGAGATTAGAAATAACCCTCATATTTTCTAATTAGAGGGAAAAATAATTAAAGTATTAATGATGATCTTTATTAGAAATGTAACTAATAAATATGTGAGAGCTTTATTAGGTTCTACATTACGTATGTCCAATTCTGAAGTCGTTATCTGTTAGATCAGAGGTGTCTCAGATATTTACATTTAATTTTAGTCAGTTTAAAGAAAAACAATATGATTACTATATTCGTCAATACTGACGTCACAATTTATTATACTCTTTTATTTTTACACCAAATACGCCGTAAGCGTGCAAATTTTATAATGTCTCTTCTATAGCATCTCATTTGGGACTTTGAAAAATTAATATAAATTTTATAAAATATTTCCAAAAAGTTGAAAAAACGAATTTCACCATTTCACATTTTATATTGTTTTATAAATCACTCAGTAAAAAAGAAGTTGCGTTGAGAGGAGATATTGGGGATCAAAAAGTTTAAGAGTTTCGATTAAAATAATTTTTAATTTATTAATTATTCGATTATGCACCTCGGCAGTAAAGTTCAACTTTACTGCCATAGTGCATATAATACTTTATCTGAAATAGGTGGAATAAGGGCCCTTCTTCTGTAAAATGGCGCTTGATTGTACCACGTACGCACGCATGTGGGTTGACCTTATTATTCCGAAATCCACTTCATACTTTAAAGTATGTTCAATAAAGTACTATTTTACTGCCGCTCCGCGGGTAGGTAGAGACAGAGCTCACAGACCTGAAATGCCGCAACGATGCCGCACGAGGGGAATCGTCCCCCGCCAGTCGCCACTCATCGGCCGCCTGCCTTTGCCCCTCAGCCTCCTCACCACCAAGGTCTCGGTCGG
>NC_046660.1:8097791-8098968 GCF_010883055.1 Belonocnema kinseyi | reverse complement strand
CCCCCCCCCCCCTTGAGTGCGTTACGTTATAATTGAACAGCCCCTTATGTCATTTGATTTGATTTTACTTTATTTTACTTTACTTAATTTTATTTTACTTTACTTTATTTTATTTTACTTTATTTTACTTTACTTTATTTTATTTTACATAATTTTTTTTTCTATTTATTTCGAATTCTTCTATTAATTTATTTTTTCCTTTATAAGGGTGTTGGGTGAACACCGAAACGCTGGAAGTTTTTTATCATTTTGTTTTGTTTTTTTAGGGAAAAAAAAAAGACGAAAGATACAAGATAGAGAAAGAAGGGGATATGGAGGTCGCTTTCTCTGTTATCTTTCCTCTTTTTTATTCACGTTTTTTATTCATTAGTGTATTCAGGGGTGCTTTCCGCAATGGGTCCTTGGATTCTTGGTTTTACATTTCAATTTTCAGGAGTTGCAGATTTTTACATATACTATGGGTTCAATACAGTCAGAGTAGGTTTCACAATTGATAATAGCATCTACCTTTTTAAAAATATTTCCACCACTTGATCTAACAATTTCATCATCACAATTACTTATATTTAACTGCACAAACGAATTTTCACTTTCAAAATATCTATATGAAATTTTTTGAGTACATTTACACATTATCCTAATAACATATAAGTGGACTAGGCCAGTGTTCAAAGGCATTTTTGGGGCAATTTTTTGCTCAAAAAATATCTTTATCTCTGGGAAACCGCCTCAAAAACGCACTTGTCTTCCTACCTCTTGGGTGGTGTGGAAAAGACCCAAAAAGTACGGTAATGTCTTCCGAACTTTTTTTTCAAGGCAACTCATTATTCCCTATTTGTTGAAATTCAAGAATAGCAGAATTTTATTCGAGCATTGAGAAAAAAGGCATACTTAAGTAATTGCCTGCTTATTGGGGAGACACTTTTTTGTTCGAAAAATTTTAAACTTCTAATTTCCTTTTTTATGGCTACTACAATGCAATTTATCAACGAACATATTTGTTAAAACAATTTCCTATTTATTCACTTCCCAAAAATATTACAGATTTTTCTTGAATTTACAACTTTTTGTCCCGTTTTACAATAAGAGTGAGGAAACAATAGTTTCAATAGTTGGAAATTCTATTATTTTCGTAGAAAATTCAACTATTTTGGATTTGAACAAGAATCTGTTCTCG
>NC_046660.1:8096519-8097691 GCF_010883055.1 Belonocnema kinseyi | reverse complement strand
CGAGTAGAAGAGATTAATTTCCAACCAAACTGATGAATTCTCAGGTGAAGAATTTTCTACAAAAAGGCGAATTTCCTATATAGTACAGAAATTCTCAGAAAAAAGTTTCATTTCTAAATTCAAAAATCAATATTCAACTAAATAATTGAATTTTTGCCGCGAAAAGATGAATGTATTTCCAGAGGAGTAGTTACATTTTTAACCAGAGGTGGATTTCAAATTATGTAATGCACTTTTGAAAAAAAAAAGTTTGAATTTTAATTGAGTAGTTGATTAATCAACTTAAAAATGATGGATTCGTAATGAACAATTGGAACAAGTTTCCTATCATAATTTGAAAATATTTCTTCTTCAAAATACTGCTTCTACACTCCAAAAACTTATTGAAGTACATTCTCTATTTAAGAATAAATATTATTACGAATTGTAAATTCTAAATTAATCTCATAAATTATTCTCATTTTCGTTTATATATTTGACTTTTGAAAATAATACAACTCTGAAATTATGTTTTTATTTTTAAAAAATTATGGGGATGAATTGCATTACTTTTAACTTACTAAAAGAAACCGTACTTACAATTTTTGAGTCTTGGAAAGAAATTCCAAGACAATTTTCAAAATGTTCGCAAAAAAGATTTTAATTCCCAAAAAAAAAAAATAGTTGAATTCGTACTAAAAAGATCAATCCTCTATGGAAAATGTGATGGCTGACATTTTATCAAAAACAGATTCGAGAACAGATTCTTGTTCATATCCAAAATAGTTGAATTTTCTACGAAAATAATAGAATTTCCAACTATTGAAACTATTGTTCCCTCACTCTCATTGTAAAAGGGGACAAAAAGTTGTGAATTTAAGAAAAAACGGCAACTTTCTAACATAAGTAGTTTTAAGAACTGGGTTTGTGAAATTGAATTGTATCTTTCGTCTTTTTTTTCCCCCGAAAAAAATAGAACAAACTGGTTAAAAATATCTTCCAACGTGTCGGTGTTCACCCAACACCGTTATTGAGGAAAAAATGAATCAATAGATGAATTAGGGAAAAAAGGTGCGCAATAAAATTTTGCGCCTGAATGTGGTCTTTAAAAATTAAAATTCGGAAAAAAATGTCAAAGCCTCTAGGGGTCTTTCTACTCCCGTCGAAATAACTTCATTTCTGCCGTACAAACG
>NC_046660.1:8092401-8096419 GCF_010883055.1 Belonocnema kinseyi | reverse complement strand
ACTCAAAGATTCATTTCTGTTATTGTTCCATTTTCGGATGAAAATAATAATTTTTAAAATTGGAAATTCAACTATTTTGTTGAAATATTGTATTCTTTGGTTAAGAAATAATCCTTCTATTTGGAAATTAATCTTTTCAAATTCTAAATGTGGCGCAGCAAATAATAAAATATACTAATCTCTATAATGCTTCCGAAACACGCCTGAAAAATTAAGAATTGGGGGAGAAGGTGAGAAAAGCAGAAACAAACGAGTATAGATAATTAGATATAGACTATGGACTGAGAGTATAGACGGGACCGACCGAGACCTTGTTGGTGAGGAGGCTGAGGGGCAAAGGCAGGCGGCCGATGAGTGGCGACTGGCGGGGGACGATTCCCCTCGTGCGGCATCGTTGCGGCGTTTCAGGTCTGTGAGCTCTGGGTAGAGAGCGCTTAGTCTGCCTATTTGAGATAAAGTCAGGCTGTGAACACTCAATGCTTTCTAGATGAAGGATCATAGACAACAGAAAATCATAAATAATTATTTATGTATTTCTGTTTTTTTTCTTTGTTTTATTCATGAAAGTTTGATTTACGAAGAAGTTGAAGGACGTATGAACAGTTAATTTGCATTTTTATTTGAACCGCATTAAAATAACCTCAAAGCCGGTTCAAGCCTTCCAACGGTTGATTACCGGCAACAACAAAGATGGTGTTTCGCGCGTTGCAAAGGGCCTTGGGTTTGCGGGGTGTCGGCAGGGGAAGCAACGCTGTGCCATCTAGCGTATACTCCGAGCGGGATCAGACTTATAATACTTCAAGGTCGCCTATATGAGTGACCAGAGCCTAGATAAAGTGGGCAATTCGGATTTGTGGTGTAACATTATTACCACCGGGATGCAAAGAACTTAACATTTTCTTTCAAATTCGATGAGGCCACTCCACGTTCTTTAATTTTTCTTCACAAAATGTTTGTAAATTGCTGTGTTTGTAACACATTTGTGCCTACCCGGACGACACTTTGCGAATGCAATGGCCTAGAGACTCTGGAAATAAAACCGGACATATTTAATAATAAATAATAATCCCCCACTTCTATGATCTATACTTTCACTTTTAAAAACAGCTACGGATTTAATTCAATCAAAATAATTGAAGCAACCCAGAAAATCTAGGGGTGCACTAAATTTTCGGTTCAGATAAAAGTTGGTATCATTTAGAACTTGAGCTCTAATAGGTATCTGTGCAGAGTCAAAAGGGTTCATTTAGAGCTCTCTTGAAAAGAACGTGGAGGCGCATTGACAAGCGAACCGCTTGCAAAGTATGGCTTGGTAAGTTAGGGGTCGATTTACAGTTATCTAACGCTGACTTGAAACCAAAAGTTTTTTGCATATGGATATGTCTTTATGTGGACAACTTTGCTACGTAACTTGCAAATGATATGTATCAACTCATTATATCTTTTTAAATATCGGTAATATTTTGTAATTAAGTTATGCCCATCACAGTTCGATTACATGTGTGCTTTAAGGTAAAAAATATGTTGTCAATAAATAAAATATCGGAATAGGCAAAGCGTGAAATAGGTTCTTTATAAATTGGCTCAATTATAATTGGGATCCATCAGAACGCCAACTAAGGTATCATTTGCATCTTATTTATTATTTTGTGTTCCTTTTGAGCCAGTGGTGTTCATTTTTGTTGCAGCTGCTTTGGAACCAGAAATGGGTTCTAAAGGAAATCACAGGGTTCTCTGTGAAATTGAACATTTCTCATCCAAATTAAATTCGATAGCCTCGATATTAATATAACCAAGCAAATTGATCAGTCCATTAAACTTCTAAACGATTGCCTACCACAAAAGGTTCCTTACCGCAAGGACCCAAATATGACTTGATGATAACCATCGATCAGTTGGTCTGTTGAGGATGGTAGCCGGGATTGCTATACATTATATACTTTGTGAATCTTGTGAAATGGGATTAATATTTCAAATTTATGTATTTTGAGGAATTTTATGAGTTTTTTACTCTTTAGTAAAATTGACTTTATTAATTAATGGTATTGTTAAGAAACATTTTGTTGTCACGCAGGGACTCAGAAGTATGAGTGAAGCATGAATCAGATGGGGGTTAACTAACAATTATTTAGGAGCCTCAAGGACTTGACGTAATTTTGAACTTTTATGACAGCCATTTTTATTTTTAATAATTTTTCGAAGTTAACGTATTGTCTTGGATGATTATTATTGTCAATATTGAATAATCTGTGGCTGGGGTCGGTGTGTAAGCATCAGCCCCGCAGGAAATATTGAAAGTCGTTCTTAGAGAAGGCGTAATCATTGTACTTCATTGTACATCATTGTACGTCTTATTGTATTGCTCCACCCGCGAAGGGGGGGGGGGGCGGCTGGTTAGTTATGGCTTAGAACGGTAGGCAATCATATTTTAGCTCTCTCTCATTAGCTAATGTGAAACTCATTATGGTGCCTTAATGTGAAACAAGGATATATGCCAGGCGCATATATCCTGTAACGCACGTGCATGCGCGCATGACGCAAGAACTCAGTGCGCGTTCGAAAAGGGTCTCAAAATTGTTTGCTTATAATAAAATAAAGTACGAAAAAGATTTAATTTGAAAGTTTTATTTCAAAAATGGAAAATTGTGACATATTTATTAGGGTAATGGAAACAATTACCGAGGGGGATCGAAGTGTCTGAGGTCAAAGATAAAGATTGTTCCTTTTTGGGTTAGGTTTTTCTTTTATCAATACCATGGAGAATAGACATAAGGAGCCCAAAGTAGTGTAAGCGAAAATGAGCAAATGTTTGTCGTATGGGCATGGTTACAATACTTTCCGTACCAGTATATGGCGCTAATGTGGCGCGGGGATAAAATGGCAGCTCCCTATGTTTACATCTTTGACTTCGACACAGTTTGTATTACATATTAAGGATTGTGATATTTGATTTAAATAGATCAATTATTATTCATGTAAAAAAAGATTTTAAGAA
The DNA here is from genome assembly GCF_010883055.1 of Belonocnema kinseyi. Lineage (NCBI taxonomy): Eukaryota > Metazoa > Arthropoda > Insecta > Hymenoptera > Cynipidae > Belonocnema > Belonocnema kinseyi. Next base: position 8,093,424 of record NC_046660.1, on the reverse strand, counting down.
TTTGATTCATCGCGAAACATTTAATCGTTGTGATACTGCAATGGACGAGGTAAGTTACATTATATGCTGATATGAAAAATAAGTATATAACTTACCAGTTTTAAATCTTGTATGCTTACGCATTATCGCACTGGTACCAAATTTTCACTTAAATGTAGCAGTTTTTATATTCCAATAAACTTGGCATGGCTCAAAGAAATGAATTCAACGATTTACGAATTTTGTATTTTTCTTTAAGCCTTGAGGTTATATTTACACGAAACCATGACGGCGGCCATTCATACCCGTGTCAAATTAGCGCCGCGCTCGGGAAGATTAAGCATTTCGATGCGTTATTGTACATCCGATAGAAAAATATTTGTTTTTAGTGAAGTCATTGTACAGGACACATTCTGTAGGAACTTTATTCTGTGACAACCCAGAAACGAGCTATTTTCAAAAAACTGAACGCTGGGAATATACCTGTGAATTCAGGTCGAAGTGGGTCACCTTTGGCAGGTATTAACTCGCGATCTATTATAGTTAGGACAATGTGTTTTTTTGTTGTTGTTATTACAGGTATTTTTGTCTACTTTAATTCATATGTTGCCCATTTTTAGAACAGGGCATCAGGATCCGAGCTACAGAGGAACAAAACAAAACATGTGATTTTTGGCAATAAATTGAAAAAATCGTGAGTTTTTGAAAGGCCGTAAATGTTAATTGACTCTTACGTATTACGTGTAAACGTGAATCTGATTTATTACTCGAATTTTTCTACCGACATAAACTTCAATAGGTGGTCTATAATCCTAACTTTTTGGCATAACAAGTGTACATGATTATGATCAATGTTAGTATTACCAATCCTGTGTGCGTTCCATGTATTAAGTGGAATTGATTTGTCATTTCTTTACTCTGTTGGTTCAGGTCATACAGTAGTTTTTTCTAATACAGTCTGTCAAGTTAAAGCGTGGGTGGCTTTACTCGCAGTCGGTAAGGTGTATCGACATGATTTTGGTGTCAAAATATTAAGAAGAGCTC
>NC_046660.1:8088393-8092301 GCF_010883055.1 Belonocnema kinseyi | reverse complement strand
AGGGAGCTCTTCTTAATATTTTGACACCAAAATCATGTCGATACACCTTACCGACTGCGAGTAAAGCCACCCACGCTTTAACTTGACAGACTGTAGCTTTTACGTCTTCTTATCTTATTGAAAAGCAACTGGTTGTAGCTCATAGGGTGAAACTTGGGCTAACGAGGAGACCGGTGAGTCAAAAGTTTTGATATCTCGTCACTTCGTAGATAACTTGGACAAATCCAAATGTATCGCAGGTTCATACAGGGTTATTGTTGTACTCGTGGCTGATTCTAATCCGATTAATGGCACTGTGAAAGTAAGAATTTTACAGTCTGGATCAATTCTCATCAGTTCTAATCCATGCAGTTTTTGTGGGTTGAAGCCCCCTGCGCAGATGAGCTCTTTCGTAAGCACTGTTGTGCTGGCGTTGATCCAACCGCTAGTACATGAGATCGCTTTCCAAAAAGTGTGATAATTACAGGATACCCGAAAATTTCATAAAGTGAAGGCTTCCATGGTTAGGTTACTTTGTAACTGCATTTCGTGAAAAGTATAGTTGGTTGTCACGATCAGTGTGATATCCATTACAACTTGCAATGTCCCATTTTTAAAGATAATCGTGACTGTTGTCATTTGAGCGAATTCTTTAAGTCTCACGTGGAGGTCGGAGAGTATAGGTGCATGTTCCTGAACGTCACTGAATTGTTTGTCAATCTGAATCTCCATGTTGATATGAAAAACGTCCGAGAATTCGATGGCCCATGCTCGCACTAGTTTCCCTTCTTGCTTACTTAAATTCGATAGGGTGACACTATGTAGGACGTTGTCGGCTTTTGATAAGGAGGTTCTATTCCTTTCCTCTTCTAACTTGCTATACTAATACCAGTCGTCGGATTCCTCGCCGGGAAATTTGCTGTTATCAAAGCGATCAGTTCTTGGGGAGGGGAGTTGCGAAATCCAACTCTACGTCAATTTCAATAGGATTATATGCATATGTGTAGGGAAGTCGATAATTAATTTGTACTACCTCTTTCCTTATATGGGTGCCTTCGGAAGATTACACAGCCACACAAAAAAAAGTGTGCGAATCTGCTAACAAGACACACGTATTCTTATGGATTTTGGGCCGCTGAATTCAAATTCGGTATCAAAAATCACCCATCACGTGATGGTTGAGCTACAACCTCAAAAAATGACGAAAAATCATGCACTGAGGCATATAAATTTCAAAATAATGCCAGTGATGCAAATTTTCACTTCAAAAACATTTCGACGACTGTGAAGGATCAACCCTTGTCTGATATCAACTTACTTAACATAACTTTACTCAACAGAACCTGACCTCACCTAACCTGAATTAACAGAAATTTATTGAACTACACGTAAAGCTCTGGAAGCATATTTTCCCAGTAGCAAATGTGTGCTACATCGAATGGGTCAACTCGAGCCTAAACTAGAAATAAATCTCACCTAGCCTAACCTAACCTCACAAAACACAATTAAACTGATTGTGTTGTCCCGTTGTGTTTGGGGTACCATTTGAATCAGCTTGGGCTTAACCTGCAAAGAGGTCAAACCTATCCTAACCTAAAATAACCTGACCTTACCTAACCTAACCTAACTTAACTTCACCTAACACAATTAAACTCATTATTTTGTTCCGTTGTGATTGCGGTACCGTTTCATTCAGCTTCGGTTTAACCTACACAGAAGTTTAACCTATCCTAACCTAACAAAACCTGACCTAACCTATCCTAGCCGAATGAAACTCAACCACACGTGTAGCTATGTAAGCGTACGGTTCTCAGTCTTAAATGTGAGCTATATTTAATAGGTTAACTCGATCTTAACCTACAAATGAATCTAACTTAACAGAACCTAACGAAATTTTGCTTAACGCAACACAACTTAACTTTTCCCGTTGTAACACAATAAAATTCATTTCATTGTACTACAGGTGGTTAAAAATTTAGACGCACATTACTCATCTGAAGAAACTTAGAACTACAAGTAGAATTGACCCCATTTCAATTAACCTGACAATGTTTGTATCAATTAAAATGTAGAACTGTAACTTAAACATGCAAATGAATAAGAGTTTTATTCAAAATTTTTTTCTCTTTGCTTTTCTTAAACTTAAGGGATATATTTATATTATCTTTTGTGTTTACCTTTTATCTTGCTTTTTATCGTAATTAAATTGATTTATAGACCTACTTCAGTCTATTATCTGCCTGCTATAACGTGTCCTTTTTTCTTCGAAGGAACGATGCAAAGGGTTACGCTTATGCTTAAGACCTACATTCGTTTCCCTTTTCAACATCCAGCAAAAATCAGCCATCATGACCTCGTCCCATCTACCCTGATATCGTTGTTCCATCACTTTTATGTCTTGATGAAAACGTTCCCCTTGTTCTTCGCTGAAATCACCAACATTTTCTGGAAACTTATCCAAATGGTAATCTAGAAAGTGAAGTTTTAAATTCATCAAGCAGCCTAACTTTTTGTAGTTTCTTATCATTTTCGCAACAATATTCTCGTAGTCTGGACTTTTTTTGTTACCGAGAAAATTTGCATTTACTGCTTTAAAACTTTCCCAAGCGTCCAATTCAATTTTCGTCATGTGGCTCACGAAATTAGTATCTCTTGTCAATATTCGAATCTGTGGCCGATCAAAGACTCCTTCTTTCAATTTATTGTCTGAAACATTAGGGAATTTAAGGGATATATACTTATAGCATTGTCCATCTTTGTCGCACGCCTTGACAAATTGCTTCATGAGCCCAAGCTTTATGTGGAGGGGTGGTAGTAAAATTTTTTCTGCATCAACGAGGCTTTGGTTGATGATATTATGAGAACCAGGTTTGAATGAATCTCTTAAAGGCCAATGTTTTTTGCTGTAATGATTGACTCGATCTCTGCTATTCCACAGGCAAATAAAGCACGGCTCTCTCGTGAAACCCGATTGTTGGCCTAATATCATTGTTATGATTTAGAGATCACCACATATTTGCCATTTGTGATTCGTGTAATTAACTTTTTCAAGAAGCATTTTAACATTGTTATATTCTTCTTTAATGACCGTTGAGTGAGCTATAGGGATAGGAGCGTAAGTATTCGTGTTATGCAGTACGTAAAGATCCGTTAAAAACCAGAGATCGAAAATTTGGACGATTACATTACGCTCTCATGTATGAGAATGTAAAAAGTATATAATTATATAGACAAGTTAAATGCATTAGGTGAATCTTGAGGGTCGTAGGTTTCTTCAATAATCACTGATAATATTTTAACAAATATTTCTTAATTATTAATTTATCTGTATGTCTAATTTGTTTACTATTACTGTGAATTTATCAAATAATATTATTTATATTGTCGATGCACTGTATGAATTCGGGTAATCAGGTGATTATTGGAAGTATCCTGCCCCAATTTCCATAGGTCACTGTCATGGTTTGCAATTTTTATGATACCGATTGTCATTCTTAATAATTCCTTCAAGTGAAAATTTGATCTCGGACGATTCCACACCCACAAAAAAAATTTGTCTGAACTGTGTATCAGACTAGTGTATCCTTATGTATTTTGAGCCGCTGAATCCGAATCCGACCTTAGGCTTAAGATTTAACGGTAAATTTTTCTCCTATCCTAGGAAAAAAGTAAAAAATCTAGGGAATTCTATAATCTCTGAAGGTGATAATGGTAAAATAGCAGAATGTCTTTATTTTTCAGCTGATAAATGCAATTTTATGTATTGTAACGCTGAAAGTAAATTCGACCTTAAAAATTTCGCTAGGCGCCAGATTTTTTCCCTAGCTAATGTAATACGAGGGTAGTTCAATAAGTCCTTAGAATGAAGTATAAAAACAATTTTTTTTGGGTAAATTTTTTTTTATTTTTCAACATAATCTCCTTGGAGC
>NC_046660.1:8085457-8088293 GCF_010883055.1 Belonocnema kinseyi | reverse complement strand
CACGCTTAAATTCATTTACCCAGTTATAAACCGTTGCTAAGGCAGGGGCAGATGTGCCATGAACTGAGTCCAATTCATTTTTTATCTCATATGGAGTTTAAATGAAAATGTTTGATCACCGCTCTGAACTCGTTTTTTTCCATTTTTCTTAACGAACAATTTTTTTTTTTTCAATTGGTTATAAAAACACGTAAACTCAGAAGATGTGGACTGTGACTGCAACATATATCTAGTCGGGAGTGGTGCTGACTGAAAACAGATAATTTGGAGCAATTCGCGCGCCATTTGTTGGTCATTCTAAGGACTTATTGAACTACCCTCGTATTTCTACGATGGCATGGTCAACCTTAGTGCATATGAAAATACTCTGTGTAAAACCGTAAGTTTTTAAAAATTTGCCACTGTTTCCCCTAGGCTAGAGTCTACTGTAAAAATATTACATTAGTAGGCCCCAAAACTCTCCTGATTTTAAGTTTTTCTCCTAAGCTAGGGAAAAGATCTGACGCCTAGGGGAATTTCGGAGATCGGATTTTGTTTTAGCAGCTCAAAATACATTAATTTTCGCCTAGAGCAGGGAAAAATTTTACAGTTAAATCCCCATTCTGAGGTTGGGTTCCGATTCAGCGGCTTAATATTATAAGGTTACACTAGTCTCATACACAGTTCAGACAACTTTTTTTTGTGCGATTGTGTTCTTTTTCTTAGGTCAAAATGTACAGCTTTTGTATAAGAAAAAATGTTCATATGGTATTTTAGTTCTGTCATCGTAAAATATTAAAAAGAAGATTTTCTGTCAATTATATCAAAACATTACGAGAACTGAAGAAGAATTTTCGAATAGAGTAGTCCAACAAGCCAAAAACTTAAATTTATTCATCAAAATTAGCGACGTTACATTAGCATCAGTTCGCCAACCTCACAATTCAAACGAAAAATAGGTTCTTCATATTTCTATTATCCTAGGCGCTTTTTTGGCTCACAAACAATATTAAGCTTCTGTTTGAATTTAGTTACGAATGAAAATTATCTTGTGGACAACATTGGTCTATAATTACTGTTTTAAAATTCGCTGAGATAGGGCGATTCCTACCTAATGGAGATTCGTTGCTTTCTTCTCGGGTAATATCTTCTATCGCGCCACTACCCATGTTTATTTTCACCCTTTTTTGAACCTGAGATTCATTTTCATATCTTATTGTATATATACCACGAAGGAGTGTACTATTTTGATCTAATATTGCAAAGATGTCGCCATTGGGTGTTGATAACACAGTTTTTTCTTCGGCTGTTACTGGTACAAGGGAATTATCTCTTCCTTTCAACTGAAGTTCTTTATCACGAGGAAAAGTGTATTTTCGAATTTCGAATCGTCGTTTGGGATTAGTATTTGGAATCATGCGAAGGAATTGAAGTTGTTTTGGGTCCAATTTGCCTAGACGCATAGAACGGTGACTGGCAGGAGGAGACCTGGATCTGACACGAAGAGGAGCCTCAGGAGCAAGTGGAGATCTTACCGGAGAGCCTGGAAACTTTGGTCTGGCAGGAACAAGAGGCCTTTCAGGAGAATTATGTCTGTCAAAAGAATAGGAGGTTCCGGCACGAGGAACACCAGGTATAGGCTCGCCGTTAGGGAAACTCTGCAACAAGAAACAAAGTACCAAAATCTTGCTTAGTATGCAACTCGTGTATATAGTTCGGATTTAAAAGTGTGTAATCCGACATGAAAATGTAAGGCAGATTAAACGTTTTAGTTTTACCCCAAAAAACTAAAAAAGATAAATTTTGGAATCTAGTAAGTCCGATTTAAAATTACGTTTCAGCATACTCAGAAACCTTTAGACATCAAACCTCTTATTAATCGAGTCAATGATGATACAAAATGAAAACAAGAGATGAAATTACTGTTCGTTTTATATTGTTTTTTATTTTATTATTTTGGTCAAAATTCATCTATTTGGTTTCAAACTAGCTTTTATTTTAAAATTCAGATTTTCGGATTGAAATTTCAATTTTTTTGTAGAAAATTCGCCTTTTTGACTTGAGAGTTCAAGAATTTGATTACCATTTTTCTTACTTTTTTGAATAAAATATATTTTTGGGAACAAATTCAAATATTTGTTTAGAACTTTATTGTTGTTGATGAATGAAATTGATTTGTTTTCGCACTAGAACCCCACAATGATTTCTGGCAAGGCATGATACAACAATTAATATTTCATAAATAAAAAAAAGTTGTGAATGATAGTTGCACCATCAAATGTTGCTCGTAACAATGAAAATTTACCGCACTAAAGACATAAACAGATAAATTTCAAAAAATTATTTTCAAACAAAATAGAGATATTATATTATTATATTCACCAATAAAATTAAGGATAATAGGCAAGGATAATACGACAGTAGAAACAAAGCTCATCTTTTCTAGTTGGAGGAAAAAACTTATGTACGTATTAATTAAGAATATTATTGCCAACGTGAAAAATAAATATTCAAGTGCGCTATCAGATTATATGATAGACATATACTATATAGTCGTTATCACTTAGACTAAAGGCGTCAAGCTCATCCTTTGTAGTTATTTATATTTCATTTATGTCATTCAAGAAGAAAAAATGTATTATCACTAAAATCGTTAAAGATGATGTCGTAACTTACATACTTTTTTATGCTTGAACAAAATTTGCCGTATACGCGGAAAATTTATAGTGCGTTTTCTATAATAGCTCATTTAAGGCTTAGAAAAATTATTATAAATTCTATCTATCTACTTTTTGATCTTATGCAATCGGGCCATTGAAGCAGCGAAAGGACGACGTAGCATCGGGGGCGTTGAAGG
>NC_046660.1:8049741-8085447 GCF_010883055.1 Belonocnema kinseyi | reverse complement strand
GGTGGCACCCCCAAGTTTTGAAAGCCGGCAATTCTAGGATATTTCATTAATAAACTCAAGCAATGTACAAGAAATTTCGGTAATTTTAGATAAAATCGTCAATTTTTAAACATTTTTAAGCAAACAATGTTAAAGAATGAGAAGTGAATTTGGATTTTCATACCAATATATTTCCTTTGTTTATAAATTCAGCATTTTATTGTAAATGTGTAACTCGGTATTTTCAAGGTTTCATTTTCCGAAAATCCCAATTAATTCATATCTTTTTGATTTAAATAGAAGAAAATTATTATTTCTATCTTGGGAACATGTAAAGATATGACTCGGAAAATCGACGGCCTTTTTTAATTGAAATCTAGAAAAATGTATTCAGATCGACGATCTTAAATTGACTGTTTTGTGGAATTAATAATTTCTAGACTCATTTAATTACCCATTCATTTTGTGGAATTAATATTTTTCTAGGTTCATTTAATTACCAAATTCTTGCTTTATTTTTTGAATTAAATAACCGTCTAATTATTCTTAAATCTGAAATTTAATTAATCTATTTCATTTAAAAATTCTGAAATTATCAGAGTTCAATTCGAAAAATCCTCCTAAATGCGCGCCCTTGGTAATATCGATAATCCGATATATATCGAACTATCGTCAGTCAATATTGATGGAAGAGTTTAGCCAAAGACATTATAAGTCTAGATGCGGCACGTGTATAGTTCGAGGAACTAATTGTAGACGGCGCTCCCGGCGAAAATTGCCCGATCCCCCCATGCCTCTCATGAGGAAGATCTGGCCAAGAAACTGCTTTGCTCCTGCAATCTTTACTCGTCGAACAAGTTTTTTACTGAGAATTTTAAATTATCATTTCCAATTAATTAATGAATCAATTATTTGAATAAATTTTGCATCAAGAAAATATGTAGATGCATAAGATTTACTTTTAAATTGAATTAAAATGTAATTACATCGTAATAAATATTTTTAGCTGCTACATCTTTTATGGAAAAAAGTAGTCATTTTGCAATTAAAATGTACTGCCTATGAATAATATTATTTTTTTGTTTTGAAAAAGAGGCGGTAGAAATTCTACTAAATGAAACTTTACATTTGAAGAAATTAAAAGTTTTAATTGATAAACATATTGAGTTGAAATTAAAAATAATTAATTTTCTAAATAAATATAATCGTATAGCGTTCTCGCATGTAGAATTAGCGATTTGGAGTTTTTAGATGTAGAGTTAAATTTTATGGGAATATTACCTCCCTCACGATTATTAATTTAAGTTGACAATAATTCGTAAATTTGTTTGCTTGTGTAATTAATTATGAATTAAATAAATTATAATTAAACGATAAAATTGTATAATAACATTATTTTTTATTTTATTTTTTCTATAATATTTTATAGAAATGTATGTATCTTACTATTTATCTAAACTATTTCCTGATTTTTAAAAATTGAGAATTAGCATAGTTTGACCACAAATTGGGATTTTTCATTTTTCATTATTTTTTGTGCAATAAAAATTAGTATTTCGATTTTACAATAAAATCTAGAAAGTTTTTTATGATAATCTTGTAGGGCTTTTAAAAAGCAATCATAAATAATGAAAATAAGAAAAATTAGAGGCCCCTTCATTTTTTAAATTAATTTCAGTTTTTAAATCATTTAAATTCTTTAAAGTAAAATACTGTTAATTTTCTCTGTAATATTGATATTTTATCCAATATAAATAAAATTGAAAATAAAGTTTCTCAATTATAGTCTCAATATACTTGTTCTCTGTCATTCTTTTAATTGTTGTAATTTCGTTTTCTGAGTCTTGTCGATTTTTCGTTGTGTATTTTTATGCTAAAAAAATTTTTAACCATACATTATAAGGATAATTTCATTAAATACAAAAATCGAATTTAGCATGACCGAAAAATTGGTCATGCTAAATACTCTGGTTCAAACATGGGTTGGGGGACGGTAGAAGAGAAGTTACAAACTTACATAACATTTAGTATGTTTTCTTATTACTGTCTTTTAAAAAATTGTTCTTTTTTCTCTGTTTTTAAGAAACCCCATTTTCTCTTTTTTTGCTTAACTGCTTTTTGGTAGAAAGTCTACTATTATATTTGTTTAAAATAACTCCGTTCTAATTGAAAATTCATGTATTTTGCTAAAAATTTGTCTTCTTCTACCGAAAATAAATTTTCTGCGTCGAAAATTCATCATTTTTGATTAAAAATGCAACTGTTTGGGTCTACATCAATGGGGAATTTTAACTTCTAAGCTTAGGAATCCCGAAGTCATAAGTCATGAATTAATTGAAGCTAATTTCCTGTCTTTAAGTGGAACAAATATCTTCATTGGAAACAAAACAAAATCATTTATGCTTAGAAACAAATATAATAACACAAAAGGTGCGCAGCCTAAGCATCAATTGAATATTAAGTCTTTACAGGGTGACATTGAAAATTATCCCGCGATAAAAAGTCGAAGAATAATGTGGTAAAAGTGGCTAAAACTTCCTTCAAAGCCACCTTACAAAATACTCAACCCAGTGAAAAACTTGGAAAAGCACCCAGGAAGATCTCCGGAATTTTTGCATAACATGGAACAACCCAAGAAAGGATAAATGGATGGGTTCTTTTAATTCCATGGATATCCAATCAGGAAACGCCGTCATCGAAATTTTAGCCTAAAAGGAAAACGAGAAACAAGAAGGAAGTTGTATTAGTTAAATAAGAAATTAGAAGAACACAACAAAATAATGTTAATTAAAAAAGAATGAAGAACCGCAAGCTTGAAACAAACAAATACCTTCCCAGTGGGCACAATATTTGGCGACGTCTTTACGACGTCGTTACGACATCTTTACGACATTTTATGTCCATGTAGTTTCCGTGTCTTTGCGATATCGTAAAGACATTGTCAGGTTATACGACTTATTTACGATATCGCAAAGACATCATAACGACATGGACATATGATGTCGTAAAGTTGTCGTAAAGATGTCGTAACGATGTTGTTAAGACGTCGCCAAACTTTGTCCCCACTGGGCTTACTTCTTTTTTTGGTAAACGAAACAATCTTTTACAAATTATAAAGATTCCTTCGCTTAGGGGGACGCTGAAGCAGTTCAGAATATTTGTTAAAATAAAAATAGAGTTATACATTCAGAATAGTAGTCTAATATTTATATTACGCTACTGAATGACCTCTCGTGAATTCAGAACCAAAAGAATTATATGTATCTTAAGAATGTAGCTATTACGTGAAACGAGATCCAATTGAATGAAAATCGACAATTGCGACAATTGCAGCTGATTTTTGCGAGGACGCGAAAACGAGCTCTGTACTCGTCCAGGATTTAGTACAGAAACAATATCCTGAAGTAAAAGAACCATTATTAAGTATAAAAAAGATAATAACATAATTATAAATTATTTTAAATTGTGGAAGTGTTTTTACAGATTAAAAATAATTAAAAGTGTCAATTCTTGAGAACAGTGGATCAAGTTCTTATTCAACCCGTTGTCATTCGAGAGATTAAGAACCTAATCTATAAGGTTCTCAATTAATGCAGATTGCTTTTATATAATTAAAATCTGTGTCAGTGAAAAATTTGCATTTGTTAGTGTTCTACAATTTTAAGAAATCTAAGTAGGTCTTTCAACCGCTTGTCATTCGGGCGATAATTCCAAAAAGAGATTCTCGATTATACGAGTAGAATACTCTAATATCAAGTGAAGACGATTCACTAATTGAAATATGTAGAGTTTTGAATTCTGGGAAGATCGGATTAAATCCTAGCATGTGATCATAAATACATAACAATTTGGAAATTGCATAAAGCTTAAAAAAAGTAAAAACAATAAAATTTGACAGATTAAATCCTAGATAGTCAGAATTAAAACAGGGTTGTACGGTTAGAATTAAATAGAGGGATTTCTTAGATATAAAAATATCTTGAATGATTAGGCCGAAAATTTTGATTAACAGTTTGAGGAAATGCTACTACTAATTTTTAAAACAGAAATTTTTCTTTCGCTTTCGTGATCCCACATCTTCATTTTTATCATTAAAAAAAAATCAAAAATTCATTTATAATTAGAGCCTAATAAAATCTTTACTTTCAGATTTAATATTCTATCAGGAGTGGTGCCGATGCAAATATTTGGGACCAATTTCCTGAACAGAGAAAATCAAATCCGTAGAGAAATCGAACAGTTTTAGATACATTTCTATAACTGCGATTTAGGCACACAGTAAAATTATATAAATCATTAGATAATTTTGTATAGAGAATTAAATTTGACTCAAATAAAAATGTTTGAAAATTAAAATAATGTCTTAGAAGTTAAATTATGTTACAATACTATTTCAACACAGAAAAAGCAGAATATGAGGGATTTTCATGGAGTGAAAATCAAAAGTGTGGTTAAAAAATTTTTTTAGACGTCTTGAAGAGGGGCCAAAGCAGAAAATTGCATTTGCAGAAGTGTGGACAATATTTTTCAAGCTGATTTAGAAAATTTTTCAAATAATTATTCTTTCTTTTAAAACTAATAAGTGTTTATCTTTTTGTGAAAAAACTAATGTTTTTTGTTGAAAAGTCAACTGTTTCAGTTAAAAATATATTTCGTTTTTGGTTAAAAATGCATTCTTTCTGGCTGAAGAGTCATACTTTCAGTACAGAAATAAACTTTACAAGATATATTAATTATTTAAACAATTTCATTAAAAAAATTAAGAGTTTGCCCTTTCTTCTACAAGTTAATTTGTTTAGGGACTCAATTAAGAATGTCCATCAGATGACTCGTTTCTATGTTGCTTTGCAAATTTACAAGACCTATTAATTATTTAAACAATTTTAATTAAAAAAATGAAGAGTTCGCTTTTTTTCTACAAGTTAATTTGTTTAGGGACTCAACTAAGAATGTCTACCGGATGATTCTTTTTTATGTTGCTTTGCAAAGTTACAAGAACTATTAATTATTTAAACAATTTTAATTCAAAAATTAAGAGTTTGCCTTTTATTCTACAAGTTATTTTGTTTAGGGACTCAACTAAAAATGTCTATCGGATGACTCTTTTCTATGTTGCTTTGTAAATTTACAAAAACTATTAATGATTGAAACAATTTCAATTGAAAAGTTAAGAGTTTGGTTTTATTTCTACGAGTAGGCTCAATTTTTAACATAACTAACTAAGAATATCTTTCCGATGATTTTTTTTCTGTGATGCTTTGAAAATTTACAATTATTAATTATTTAAAAAATTTCAATTAAAATATATTATAGCTTGGCTATTTTTTAAAGAAGAGGCATGCTTTGTTTACGGAGTGAACAAAGAATGTCTTTCGATGAATAAATAAAAAAATATAGTGTTTAAAAGAGAAAAGTGACTAAGTGCATCCCAGCTACCAAATTTTTTCCTGAATTAAGACCTACTCCTTCCACTGGGTTTCCCTCCATCTTTCTTCGAAGATACAATCGAGAATATGAGTGGAGAAATGATCAGGTCAACAGTGGATCCTCTACCTGAACAGAGCCTACCCTACATCGTAATAGTCATAAACCAAATTATCGCTCAATTCCTCTAAAAAAATAAACCATCCACTCCAAAGTCTAGAATTGGCCAAATGAATGAATATCAGTAACTGACCATATTGGGTCCCTTCCTCCTGAAAGGATTCCCGTTCTGATATTGATTCATTATAAATCAATTCATAACTTATAACCCTAAATATAAATAATTATTTATTAGTTTAAATAAGATTTGCAAAGTGAATAAATATCAGTAACTGATCATATTGGGTTCCTTTCCCCTGAAAGGATTCCTGGTTCTGATATTGATTTATTACAAAAGCAAATCAGAACTTATAACTAAAAATCGAAATAATTATTGATAAATTTGAATAAGTTTCTCTAAAAAATTGTATTTAAGTCTTGATTTGCCAAATGAATAAATATCGGTAACTGGACCAAAACAACCCCTATTGATGACTTCCAATTTGGGTTCCCTTCTCCTGTTAGGATCCCGAGTCATCGATGAGGGTTTGGGTCTAAACATATTAACACTTTTATCCTAAATTGAGCCCCTCCCGTCCCCAATCAGAGGGATCCACATCGGCAAATATACTCTCTTTTTCTACCCCTTCAGAAAAAAGGGGTCAAGAGGAAAAGGTTTAAAAACAAGAAGAGCCCGCAGAAACGCTGGACCGAATGACGCCGCCGCGCTTTGGCCGAACAACAAAACCATCCGGAGAAATATGTACCCTACCCACCCAAACGAAAATGAAAAAGACACCACAAGCCCCCGCCCCCCAGTGTACCGGAAGTAACGCCTACTTCCACCATAAATTCGGACATAATCAGCCTAGCCCCCCACTACTTCTGACCCAGATCTATCGGTCATAATACCATTAAACGAAGCCCTGACCGCGCTCGGCGCTTCTACCCTCGAAAATCCACAAGTGCTCCCTTTTGATAAAACCGAAGAGATTCCTCAAACTCAGGAAGAAGAAGACATCTTAACATTACGGGCCTCCCCCTTAGGACTCTCTCCAGAAAAGGATCGCCTCCAGTAAAAAGAAGTAATCCTTCCCTGCCAAACACCACTCTCCGCCTGACGCTGCCGGACAACGCTTTTTGAGTCGTAACTACCGTGCATTACGAGAGGCTTTAACGCAGTAATATGGGAGTACTAAAAAAACAGTAGTGGAGTGCCTCAAAGAGGCCTGGGAAGAGGCCCACTTAAAACACTTCCAATCTGACCCGTCAGACAGGGCAAGACCTCGCCCCTCTCCCCGTCACTCCTCACGGAAATTAATATCAAGGAAATCAACTAGGACTTCAATACCAAGACTTCTCGCCGGTGACCGGAAGGTGTTCACCAAACAAAAGGCGTGTCCTAACCCGGGTATATCGATGATTTCCAGGATGTCCCGTGACCTCCGTACGCTCCCTGTGTCCCCCGAATCAACGGCCAGCTCATCGTAGTCCAAGATGATTCAAATCCGTGATTGGCTACCAACCGCCTGTCAACAAATTTCGAGGCCACCTGTTTTAAAATTTCCTACAAAGGATACCGGCTCCCCATACTTGTTCAAGAAAAGTAAGTTCCAATTATTACCGACAAGGTGCTTCACGTGTTTATAAGTTCGACTAAACAAACCCCCACTCTCTATTCCTCTTCATAACACGAAGGTTCTAATGAAACATTTATTTTGATAAGTATAAGAATAGAATATATGAAACAGAAAAGTAAAAAGATATGTATATTCAAAGTCATTTGGAGTTTAAGAAATTGAACACTAATTTAATTTAAAAATTTTTTTAAGTAGAATTTCCAAATATTTGTAAAATTGTATGTGCGTACACTTACAAACTTTGTACTGGAAAAATTACTAAATTAGGTTACAATCGAGAGACCAAGGCGATAATTCATATATTTTAATACAATAATCTTAAGCTATTCTATTTTTATATGAAATTTTCCAATTGATAATACGAAGTCTTATATTTTTATAGTAAAATCCTAGATAGGATAAATTAGTGGAGACATAATTAAATTATATAAAAAGAGTAGAAGTAATAAGTACCTAAAATAATATAAGAGACTACATTTTGTAAGAGGAATTGCTATTGTCTGTGGGAATATGAATTATACTATGAAACTTTCACTTTTTTGTATAATGGAGTAAGACAAATTAGGAAGAACACTCTCGAATATTAGTAAGTGACTTATTGAGTGAGCCTAGCCTTAAACCGGGTGCAGCCAAATATAAACGATATCAGCCAACGCCTTTTCAAAGAATAAATAATAGAAAATTTGTTTATCGTTTTTTGACGAATTAGTTTTTTATTTTTAATGTCTTTTGCGATGAAAACAAAATTCATGCATTCTATAAAAAATGTACGGCCTTTTTTTGGGTAAGCATCTTTTGTCTGCACATCGTAGCTTGTGTCGTTTTTCAGAAAATTTAATTTGTAGATTTTTTATGTTTATTTTAAGAAATAAAAACAAAAACTGCGTATCTTATAAAAATTGCGTTTTAACAAAATTAAAGATCTATTTTTAGTGCATTATTTTGGAACATTTATTTCATTTTATATTGTTTTTTATTTTATTATTTTGGTATAAAATTCCACTATTTGTTTTCATACTAGCTTTATTCTTAAAAACTCAGATTTTTAAATTAACATTTCAAGTTTTTTTAATAGAATTTTGGCCTTTTTGGCTTGAGAGTTCTACAATCTGCTTACCATTTCCTTTTGCTTTCTTGAATTACACCAGAATACATTAAAATTAAATTCTTACTCATCTCAGATATACTCAACTAAAGTAGTCTCTTTTATTTTGCTAATAACTCTGCCATTGCCTGGTTCCCTCCAGTTTCATATGCGCTAAGATTTATAATATTAAGTATTTCAAGTTGTGACATCAGCTGGCAAGATGTCTGTCCAATGAGGGCCAAGCAATAATATAAATCCCAGAGGATAAAACTTAATTTAGTTTATAACTTGAGAAAAAAATATTTTTCACAATTACAAAAACATATTAATTTTATTATTCAATTAAACAGATTGGGAATCTGTTCCCTAGATTACGGTGCAGCATTCACGCAGCATGGGAAATTTCTGTTGCAGGTATATGGTATCCTGATATTGGTGATTGATTAACACTTTCTATTTACTGTGTTTGATAAACTTTATTAACTTTATTATTAAGAGTTATTTATTATTAGAAGCGGAGGGAATAGCCTTAGGTGATTTTTGGAAATATCTGGTCTATATTTCCACATATCCCTGCTAAACTTTGACGGTTCTTAATAGCGATTGTAATTCTTAATAATTTTTCTAAGTGACCGTTTGGTGTTGGAGGATTATTATTGACAGTAAGAAATAATTTGTAACTGGGTCGATGCGCAAGTATCAGCACCACAGAAGAAATTAAATGTCGTTTTAGAGGAGGTCTAATCCCTTCGTCTCATTATACTCCTCCGCCAGTGCTGGAGGTCTGATTAGGTCTGGTTTCGACTGAGACGCAGTCCTATTGACCACTGTGCAACCTTTTATAAACGAATTAATGTGGGACAAGGATGAGGCACCCAACTCGAAAATCCATTTTCCTAAGCTTATCTAGTACGCGGACACCGCGAAGCCCAGCAACAACAATTTCGATTTGCCAGGTTTTCGGGGACCACCATAAACTCATCATATTTTCAGTACAAAGTTCACTCGAAGGATGTTTTTTCTTCTTTTTTTTCTGTTGCACTATAAAAAAATACGAATTTTAACTTTTCACTCTATATTAATATTCAAAGAACATATCAAAATTTTGTCAGATCGAAATTATCCGCTCAGTTACAATCTATAGCGCTGTTTAGCCACCTATACCAAAAACAAGCTTCTTCATGGTTGGAAAAACAGCACTCTCTCTTTTCCAGGCAAAACTTTTGTATATTCTTACATAAACAAAAATGTTCATATGCTGTTTTAGTCTAATTTTCGTAGAATATAAAAAAGAAGGTTTTCTGTAAATTCCATTAAAACATGATAAGAATTGGTTAAAGTAAGGCGAGTTGCCGTCAAAAGAGATGCAAACATTTGTTTGAAAAAACGGCAGAAGCTATATCTTCCTGGTCTAGTGTTCTTCAAATCTGTATTGATTTTATTTTTCTGCCCCCCAGTTTTTTTTTAATTTGAGTCTTACAATATATTCAACACCTTTCTCGTGCACAGCTAACCGGTTTTTGAAGATTCTTAAGTCAAAATTTTGGTTTAAAAAATAATATTTCAAAAGTTCTCCTTCTGAATATAAAAACATTGAATACGTTTGAACAATTATCAATTAATTATTAATAACTTTTGGGAAAAAAATTTGGGGTAATATTTTCGAACATAAAGTCTGTAAAGAAATTTATTTTACAACGAACAAAAGCTACTTTCGTTTCATGGTACCCTAATTGGGATAATTTAATATAATAAAAAAATGTAAACTCGTGTGCCTGTGTTACTAGTTATTTGTTATATTTTGATTCTGCTCTTGGTCACAGATAAAATTATATTTTAGTTTTGATTTTTTTACGAATTAACATTGTCTTGTGAATTTTTGCCTATAATTAATATTTTAAAATTCGTAGATATTGGGCGATTCCTGCTTAAAGGAGATTCGTTGCTTTCTTCTCGGGTCATATCTTCTATCGAGCCACTGCTTATGTTTATTTTCACCCGTTTTTGAACCTGAGTTTTATTTTCATATCTTACCTTATATATCCCACGAAGAATTGTACTATTTTGCTCTAATATTGCAAAGATGTCCCCATTGGGTGTTGATAACACAGTTTTTTCTTCAACTGGCACTGATGCAAGGGAATTATTTCTTCCTTTCAGATGAAGTTGTTTATCACAAGGAAAAGTGTATTTTCGAATTTCGAATCGTCGGTTGGGATTAGTGTTCGGAATTAGGCGAAGAAATTTATATTGTTCTGGTTTCAATTTGCTTAGGCGCATTGAAAGGTGACTGGCACGAGGAGACCTGGATCCGGCACGAGGAGCCCTGGACCTGGCACGAGGAGATCTGGATCTGGCACGAAGAGACGGCTCAACAGCAGCAGAAGATCTTACAGGAGAACTTGGAAACTGAGGTCTGCTATGAGGAACAGACCTTCCAGAAGAATTATGTCTATCGGGAGAATAGGAAGTTCCTGGCATAGAAATACCAGGAATAGGCTCGCCGTTAGGGAAACAGTCGAATTGTAAACTTAACTCTGCAACGAGAATCAGAATAAGGATATTTTGCGTAGTCTGGTTTCGCACTGAAAGATTAGTAAGCAATCTTAAGAGGAAAAATCATTTTTGGATAAAGAATTCTGCAAAATGATTACCATTTCTTTTTTTCTTCAATTTAATAAATTCATTACATTTTTATTTAATAAATTTTAAAATAATCCTTAAATGTTTTAACGTTAAAATCTGGTCCCTAAAAATAACAATTAATCGTATTAATTACAGCAAAATATGAATGTGAAAGATCTATTTTAGACTAAAATTATTTGAGCAAAAATAAATTATTTAAATAAATATTCATTTGTCAACAATGAGGTAGTAATATCTGAATGGTGTAGATATTTGATAATAAACTACAAATTTAAGCAAGTTAAAAAAGAGTTTTTTACTAGGAAAATCTAAACCAATAAAAATTGATTTTAAAATTAGAAATTAGTACAAAAATCTTTTAAAATTTTTCCTGTGTCCAATAAAAATATTTCCGATCACTTCAACCCGCATATATGGTACGAATATCATATGAATAGGGACACTTTTCGAATTTCATTGTGTTAAAAAACATTCTAGATTGACTGGTAATAAAGTTTTCAAATTTGTACTCATGTTGGGCATATTTAATTTGGTTAAAAGTTTATTTACTTTGTTAAAGATGCAATACTTTCGAATAAAATGTCAAGAATGTCAAACGTTTTGAATAATAATTTGCGGTAAACCTCTCAGAATTGTACCATATGTTCCACGTGCACATATGGTACGGATTCCATAGCAATCGGAATACTATTTAAATTCCATTTTTTTACCATACATATTTTGGATGACACTAGAGTAAATTAAGATTACATTCTTACTCATTTGAAAAAACTCAAATAATGTCGGAGAGAAAATAGCAATTGGGATACAATAACAATTGAATCACAGAAGAATGCTGATTTGCGTATTATAGATTTTAAAATGAACTTTAAATGATAGACATGTTATATTATATTCACCAATAAAATCGAAGAGAACCATAAAGGATAATACAACAGTACAAAAAATTCTCATCTTTTCTAGTTAGAGGAAAAATAACAAAATTATTAATGAAGAATTTTATGACAAATGTGACTATTGAATATTCAAGTGCTTTATAATGTTATATAATACACATATCCTGTGTGTACAGTCGCCATATATTGGAGTATAGGTGTCAAGCTTGCTCTTCTCAGGTGTTTACATTTTATTTAGTCATTATACATATTGCGTATGATGACTAAGACTGATAAGGATACGTGCATGTCTAGGTTTTATTTGCACACATGTCTCGAAATTTAATACTTAGAACAAGGGAAATCCTTGACGTAGTATCTAAAAATTTGAGTCTACAATCACACTTTCGAGATTTTAACTAAGAATTCAACATTATTTTAATCAAGTTTTAATTAATTAAGATTCTTCTAATGATGGCATATAAATAATGCAATTTATTTTATGAAGGATGAGGGTAATAAATGAAAGAGACTAGGATTACTTTAAACCTGTTAAAATATATTTCTTCGGCAATTAAAAAAAATTAATTTAATGACAAGTATAAAAAAACGGTTTCTGAGAAGCTGTGGATGAGTATTCGAAATAAAATATGGCAGAAATTTATCCAGTGTTTGGCATATTTTTGGCACGTGGATATGGCTTCAAGGTGAGCAACCAGTGATAATTTCGCACCTTCGAGAGTACTGATCACAAGGATAATTACTTTAACCGGAAATGTTAGGTATAGTCGATCCAGGTCTCTTTTAAGGATTTGATACCTCTGCTCTATGTCCCTCTCCTTGGCAGTGATATTGCACTCGGCCGGAAACACGAGTTTCATCAGGAACATTTTTTGAAGTTTCTCAAAGTCTTGGAAAAGGATGTCGGCACCCGTGTGTACAAAAGAGACTGCTTTCCAAAACTCGTAGTTCCAAAATGTTGGCACTCCTCGTTTTAGACAATTGATTCTTATCTGTTCAACGTTTCTGTGAAAGTTTCCATACATTTTCTTGTCGAGCAGCTTTTGGCGTAATTGATCAACTTCTGCTTTCTTTAATTCGGTTATTAGAGGAGAAGCATCTAGATGCAGTGATGCACTTTCCTCAATTTTGATGTTAAAATTCAGGCCAAGGGTTTCGGCTGCTCGCTCCGCGGCTTAATAAAGAAACGCTTCTTTGTCAATTGTCTCGTGGTTCCTGACCATTTTAAGTAGAGGATCTTTGCCGTTTGCAACGATGTAAGCTGTACTTAGTATAATTTGGTTATGAAGACACTGGAATTTCAGTAGTCTGCGTCTGCCTTGAAGGCGTGAGATATATAATCGCGGAACAGACGAATTAACATAAAAGAATTCATGCATGTACATGATTTTACGTATGACCATATCAAGAGCCGTAAGCTCGTTCATCGCCCACTGTACCACTCCAAGCGAGTAGAGTAGAATCAAAACGGCAATCATGTAGAGTAGAATCAAAACGGCAATCATGTTATTACATTCTCATTCATGAGAATGTAATGTAATTTTCAAAATTTTCGATCTTTGGTTTTAACAGATCTTTACGTTTCGGCGCTCACAGAATCCAAAAATCATAAAATTGTATGGGTGTCTGTCTGTATGTATGATTACCTGAATGTTGTAGCCACGCTAACTTTTGAAGGTTTATAGAAAAAATGCAAAAAATGAAAGCTTTTTCAAAATTCGAATATAATTTTTGTATGAGTTTTAGAAATTTGTGTCCAATTTTCTGGTACACGTCAAAAATACTTGCAAATTTTGTGCGAGTTTCGTATTGAGAATCTAATCCTTAAAGCCTTAGGTGCTTTCAGAACATTCTTGAAATACGAATCGAAAAAAATGCAGTTACAATGTATGGCTGTAATTCCTTAGAAGTTTAAATCACAGTTTTCGATTTGAGTTATAGTATTTACGATATTTGAAAAAATGTAGTTAAAGTGTACGCATTAAACGTACGAAAACGAGCGCGAAGCGCGAGAGGGTACTCGCAAGCCCCAGGCGTGCTCAAACTTGACGCAAAGCGCCACGCACGTAGCGCGGAATGAGAATGTGCTCGCGCAGCGGAAATATTTGTTACAGGTATCTTGTTTAACGCCGACAGATTTGAAGACCAAATATTTTAAAGAAGATTTTTGTATCTGCTTCGGAGAGACTTCTTCACTAATCTTACATACTTCTTGAATGTGGCCACTGTGGAATGGGCTTTTCCGATTTTGAATATGAGATGAATATTCATGCCAGATCTTAGTGTGTAGAAGGGAACTTCTTCCACCAGAAATTGTTGACATAATCGTTTACTGCAGCGCAAAAATTCTTCGTGCTGATATGTGCTTCATCTCCTCTTCTGCAGTGATTGATGGACACTCCTCTTCATATGTTATAAGATTGTCGCAAAAATATTTGTAGCAGACGATATTTTCTGTATCGTCTTTCAACTTCAGTGTTTTCGGAATCTTGTTAAAGAGGAAAATTTAAATGAAATAAAAACTCTTACTTTTAACTTCTCCTCTTCATTACATCAATATAAAAGAGTTAAGGAATACAAAAATAATAAAAAATAGAAGAAAAACGAAAGAAAAATTAAAGGAAGTGGAATCGGAGGTTGCCTTTCTTTCTTCATTTTTCTACAGATGGATTACTTTACAATAGTGATATTTTCGCACATTGGGAATTTCATTCTATATTTCAACACCAAGGACATGGAATGAGACACCTATAATAACTATTTCAAGTGTATGAAATGGCTAATGAAAGAAGACTGCAGAAATGAAGTGATACTCTATACCTCAAGCATTAGATTTCATAAAATTGAAAATGAAAATAAGAACTTATACAGATTACTATCCGAAATTCAGCATCATAAACCCGAAAGCAAATTTCTGCCTAGAACAATAAGCAAACCTCGAGTACCGAAAGTAGGATTCCTAGTACCTATTCTAGGACCAGTAGTCCGAATCCTAACATCAGAAGATGGAGAAGAGTATGCTGAGAAAATTGGAGAACTCTACAACAGACAAAATAATTTTAAGCTGAATTATAGGCCAGCAAACATACATAGTGAATGCATAGATTGACGAGATACACAAATATATATAACGTTAACTATCACTTTTTCTTAAATTATCATGCAAATCAGGCCTTCAGTAAGGACAGAATTTCTGAACGTAAAAATATTAGAGGAAATTGAAAATCAAATATTAGAATTCGAAAAACATCAACATCATAACAGAAAGGAAAATCAAATTATAACTGGAACACTTTTTTAAATTACCCTGTAAATTTTAAAATTAACCCTGTAAGTCGCCAAAAGAAAACCAAAACCACATCACAACAATAAAAATAATACTGAGATCGACAACACGCCTGGATTATAATGCAGTAACGCAAAAACCACGCTAGCATCGCAGGGATGCACACCAATAACAACTATCGAAATAGAATAGATAGCTTGTATGATTAAGGAATATTTTGAAGTGTTTGCAAACAGTCAAGCTTTCAAGCAGTTTAAACTGACCTCCACCATTCCTTGAGGACGACGAAAAATTTAGGAAAGGAGGAGATACAAGGCCACCTTATTCATAGTAAATATGTCGCTGATGAAACCAGTAATAAATCCTACACAGCATTAAGCATGAGTCAGCATATACTCAGTACACAGTAAGTTTGGTTAGGGAACCAAACGTCGTTGGCATTTCAGAGACAGACTCCTGGATGTCATCACACTCGAGTTTAGGAATCCAGATTGTTCTAAACTTAGGTACTAAAGACAAAGCGAAATTTCTGAGCGTTTGGAGAAGAACAAAAATGTTTCAATTTATAAAAAAATGTATGCATTCAAAAGATAAAACTCCCAAATATCTAAAGGAAGCTGACAAGTTCCCGAGATTAGAATAATATGAAAAGATTGATTCCAAATCCATAGGAAAGGATAAGTAAAAATTAAAGACAAGTCTACGGTAAGAGAACAAAGGCGCAGAAGAGAACCAGGTACAGAGAGCCTAATAATATCATGATGAATCCGATTACAACGCGAAAAATCTTACCACAGTATGCTTCTGACATCAGGACTAAATAAAAGTGAAGAGAAGACCAAATTAAAAGCATCGACGTCGATGACGATTCTAAGAAGGGAGGACTATTACATCTGAAAATTCTACCAAATTTTATGTAACGCCTGATTAGGCATAATCTATCTTACCCCACACAATACAAGTTTAACTTTATCAACTATAAACAGGCACATTACTGATCTTCCATAACTTTAAACCTATCTGTGGTAACTGTGATACGGCAGACAAGATAGAAGCCACCAGATACTTTCCGTGTTATCATGTAGGAATAATAAATGTAAGAATACCTATTACTTAACGTATGGGAATACAGATTAGTAGCACCTAGACTAACTGCTCATGAACCTTCAAAAGTGGAGATGCGCGATCACTTTTCCCCGCGACTAACGATAGCTATTAATTATCCGCACGAGCCGTTTGAAATTCGATATCGAGAGTCGCGTGTATCAAGTAACATCTCGCCGATTTATGGAAGAAAGTGTCTTCGCTCGCTTTTGCAAACGCGCATAACTTCGCGCACTTTTGACATAGCACATTCCTTTTTCTATGTATAACCGAATGTAAGCCCCAGAAATACCCTTGTTAGTCATCTCTACGTATCATGCAGTCATACTGTCAACTTGATCTAAGAAGTTCGAACCGCGTTGACTGAGTCACGTCTTTTACATCGTTGTCACCGAAGGAATGCTCTGAATAAGTGACGTAGTATTCACACATAGTATTCGGTGGTTGTTCAGGACCGTGTATCGCTCTACTACGAGATTTGTCCGGAAAGTAATAGGACTGAGTTGATCTAAAAATATTTATTGAGCCATTCGTTACAATCCTTTAAAAACTTTCAAAATAGGCTCCTTCTGCGTCGATGCAGCGCTGCCAGCGCGATTTCCAAGCATTAAAGGCGTCACGGAAGCCATTCTCCGGAATAGCCTTGAGAACCGCGGTGCATGCTACTTGGATCCCCTCTGTCATCTCAAAATGCTTGCCTTTCATCGGCCTTTCCAGGCGAGGAAACAAAAAAAAGTCTGGGGAGGCCAAAAGGACTGTAGGGCGGCTGCGGAAGCGTTGGGATGCCGGCCTTGGTCAGGTAGCTGTTCACAAGAAAGGCGGTGTGAGCCGGGGCGTTGTCGTGGTGTAACTTCCAGTCGGCTGCGATGTCTCGTCGGACCCGACAATTAAACGAATGGTCTGGTGAACGTCTGTGCAATTAAACGAATAGTCAGTCGACGGTCTGAGTTTAAAACTTTGCGCATACGAGTCACATTGTCGGCATTTGTCGAAGTCGAAGGTCTTACAGCACAGTCTTCATCGGCGACCTGTTCCCGGCCCTCCAAAATGGCCTGGTGCCACCGAAACCCACCACTTCTTGCTAAAGAAACATCTGGGTAAGCCTGCTTGATCATATCAAACGTCTCTGTCGCAGATTTACCGAGTTTCACACAGAATTTAATCGCGTACCTCTGCTCTAACGAACGCTGCATTTTTTGCTTGCACCACTCACAGAAACACGTCACGTGATAATGCCTGTCCTGACTCTCCAAGTGCTCGGAGACAACTCACCAGCCTCTCGTTTGTTAGCCAGGAACGCCCTCTACCAAATCCAGTCGGTGCGGGCCCGCTCCGAAGTACAGTCGCGGAGGAAGAAAATCAGTCCTATTACTTTCCGGACAAACCCTGTACTAGTGACTAGTGTTCGCACACCATTTCATAACAATAGCTGAATGATTTCTTTGTAAATTCAAACAAACATCCGGTAGAGTTCCTTCGCAGATCGACAAAATATACAGAGATCTAATCGGAGAGACAACCTATCTTACCCTTTCATTATTAAAAAGGAAATTTCAAGCTTTAATTTGAGTAACCAAAGATCTTTTATTTATCTTTTATTAAAACATATTTTATCTTAACTTACCAGCCTAAAATAACACAGGACCACGAAAAATAAGCAGAGGGATCCTTAAATCAGATCAAGTGGATTATATGTTTTTGGGCGTTTTTTTCTAATCTCAAAAAACAGCTTGAAACGATCAAAATTCAACAATATCAACCCTTAAGCCATATAACCCTACACCTTCATAGCTTAATAACCTTAAGATCGATAACCTATAACCCTACAACCAATAACCTCAAAATTTATAATCACAAAACTTATAAGTCTCAATTTCTAATAAAATACAAAGCCACAATGCAAATAAAAAAACTTACACACAAATTTGAAATCTCAATCGCGGCCAGGTTTAGATTTATAATTCCATACGTCCACCACTTCATAACCTCAAAACTAATAAACTCCATAACCCTCGAGTGTATCATAAGAAAATTGCATCTCACAATATAACTCCGAATCACGTAGAATTCAATTTCATAACTTCACATCAACACAACTCCATACAACCTAATACCACAAAGCTCGACTACCCCAAAAATACATAATCCTATAACCACAAAACCCCAGAAACAACCCAGAAACTTCACAACCTTGAGCATTATAAAGTAACAACAAAAAGACTTACAAGTGAGTCTTCAAAAGCCTGTAATCTCAAAAAGTCATACCCAGTAACAAACATTATGGGAAAAAGGATTGGCTAAGTAAATACAATTTAACTCCTATCAGATGAAAAATTAGGGGAAGGTGTTTTTGATTGATTACAAATTAGAGAAATCTTTAGAGACAATGAATTCCAAGAAAGAATGATTAAGGAGGAGGAAGTATCTTCGCAAAGTTTTGGAGAAGTTACGAAGAAATTTCTAGGAAATAGGAAATATCCTAATTACGTGACTATAGTTGAAAATATGTTACGGAATTTCAAAAATATGGGATGCCCTAAGAATCTAAAACTACACTTTCTTCATTCTCACATTGAGTAATTTCCTGAAAATTCAGGCGATTTTAGTCAAGAGAAAAGTGAGGCACCTCAAAGGGAACAGAAGCCTGCTGTGTCCACGTCGTTGTTTCTGGGCATTGCTAAATGTAGGTTATTAAGATGCAGCAACCTTGACCTTTAAGGGTATTCGACTTTTAGCTTTGGAGAGCCAATTTTTATGTCAAATCAGATTAAATAAAGCTCTTTGAGAATTTTGAGAGGCGAGGGGACTCGCGTAAATCAAGCACCCTAAAGGGAACAGAAGCCTGCTGCGTCCACGTCGTTGTTTTTGGGTATCGCTAAATATAGGTTATTACGATGCAGAAAATCTTAGCCTTATTGAGTATTCGAATTTTAGTTTTATAGACCCAAAGTTTATCAGAAATAAGATTAAACATCTGGTTTAAACTTTTTGCAAAACAAGAATTATGTCTCGAGTATATGTTTTTATTGTAGATTTCTGAAATTACATGATTTCGCAGACTTACATGTAAGCATTTGTGTTGTTGCGGTTACAGGGCTATGAGAAGATTTTTTAAAACATATAAAATGAAATCTATCAATAAGTTTCTTTGGTTGAAGGAAAACAAAAGCAAAAAATGTAATTTCCAATTCCGTAAAAAATGGTTTAAAGATCTCACTAACACCAATATTCCAGAAGATGTTATTGATAGTGTGTCACTGGGATCAAGTCATTCAGGTGGCGATCAGTCAATAAAAGATTTTCAAGTTTTTAATTTCATAGCTTCCATTGAAACGGGAATTTTTTAACCTTCCCCTTGATGATAAAAATGCTATTAGGAATCATTGCACTCAGCTAATCATGGACCATGCTAAATCTATTAAAAGTCGGAATCGACAAAAATTTAGTTGCAATGTAAATCCTAACGGGGTTACACCGTTTTTAAAAGATAATCCTGATATTCTTTTCTTAAAAGCAGATAAAGGCATTGTTACTGCAGCCATGTCAAAATCCGGTTATAAAACTAAAATGTTGAATATTTTGAATGATACAAATACTTATAAGAGTTCTAGATTTCAATATACTTCTACTACTGAAATAAAAAATAATGATTTGGTTAGTACTATGTTAAATAAAAACTATCTCACTGATATAAACCCATTTTTAATAAAATTTAATTCTTCTCTTTTTTCATTTTTAATTTCCTTGTTTTCTTGCTGAATTTAATTGCATTTGAAGATTCTGGAATTACTTATGGATAGATTTTATTATTTGATTGCCTTCTCAGCTTTTGTTTTCATTGTTTGTTTCATCAGTAGATGTTTAGCAAGGTTGGCGACCGGTTGTGTCTTTAAAATCTTTCCAAACTGGGAAAATGTTTTTAATTAATTATAAAAAAAATATTTTCAAACAATTTTTATAAATTTCACGTCTTATCATGTTTGTAAACGTTACATAAATCTGATTGTTAATTAATCTGTTTTGTAAACACACTTTTCGCACCATAAAATGCTCAAACTTGAGTAATTTCTCTTCTTTTACTTAATTCATTAACTTATTTCATTTGATTACTTTAATATTCAAACTTCCTTTTTCATTTTTTGTTTATTTTTTATCGTATTTGTTCTCATGTTATATAATTTTTGATTTTGTCTTACAGATTTTGACTATAATAGAATATTAACCGAAGAAGGTCCGAATTCAGGACCGAAACGTTTAACTAACATTTGTTTGTTTTTATTGTAACTGACCTTACCAATCGACGACTGATTGAGTGATCTAACGTAAATACAAGGTCTAGACTGATTTATTAACTTACCTATGTTACTCTAATTTGAATAAAAGTTCTTGAAAGATTATAAACAATAATAATTATAAGCGGTTTTTTACTGGATCTTGTACACGTTAACAACAAATATTTTATAAAAAGAGGTGTGACGTAACGTCGAAGGGTAGGGAGAGGTCTAAGATTGTGACAATGTATGGCACGAGGGGAGGTGAGGGTTAAAAATAGATCAATATCGCGTGACGTATTATGTGCATGATCCCTCATTAAAAAAAAATTAATTTGATGTATGGTAACCTACTTAGGATAATTTGACATAAAGAAAATTCAAAACTTTTTTAGCATCGAACACTTTGTTGTGTGCTAATGCTATAAGAATGCTTCGACTTAAAACCTTTAATTAATTAGCGAGGTGGCCGCTACCTGCCAACTACTGTATCATTTTTGAAGCCCGAAATGTTAATTTAGCTTTTTCGGACTTAACAAAATAAATAATTTTTTTCCCTAGAAAATTTTGATGAACATAAAAAACAATGAACATCAGGAATAGGCTCATTTTTAGGGAAAGAGTCGATTAATATTAATATTAAAAATTCAGCATACTCAAAAACCTTGAGACATTAAACCCCTTATTAATTGAGTTCGGGATAAGCCGAAATGAAAATAATAGGTAAAAAGGCTTGATGAATTATGCCGTCAGCAGTTTTAAGAAAAAAATTTTCTGCTCGTTTTATATTGTTTTTTATTTTATTATTTTGGTACAAAATTCCACTATTTGTTTTCATACTAGCTTCATTCTTAAAAACTCAGATTTTTAAATTAACATTTCAAGTTTTTTTTATAGAATTTTGGCCTTTTTGGCTTGAGAGTTCTACAATTTGAAAAACATTTTTTTTCTTTCTTGAATTTCAGCAGAATAAATTAAAATTAAACTCTTTCAATTAACGTAATAATGAAGAATATTCTTTCTAATGTGCCTAATAAATATCCAAGTGCGCGATCAGATTATATAATAAGCTCATCCTTTGTACCTATTTACATTTCATTTATATCAGTTTCAAGGAGAAAAGAGTGGAAAATTTATAGTGTCTTTATTAAAGAGTACAGAAGATTTGAAAGATTTTTAGAAGTTTACAGTGTTCTACGAGATTGTACTAGAGATAATGAGGCATTGAATAGTAACGCAGTCTGTCTCTTTATTTTGCTAATAACTCTGCCATTGCCTGGTTCCCTTCAGTTATATATGCGCTAAGATTTATAATGTTTGGTATTTCAAGTTGTGACGTCAGCTGGCAAGATGTCTGTCCAATGAGGGCCAAGCAATAATATAAATCCCAGAGGATAAAACTTAATTTAGTTTGTAACTTGAGAAAATAATATTTTTCACAGTTACAAAAAACATATTAATTTCATTATTAAATTAAATAGTTATTAAATAGTTAAATAGTCTGTATACACTTATCGTGAAAAATAATGGTTTTCCAAGTTATTATAAAAATAAAGTTTAGTCCCATGCATTTAGTATTGTTCTTTGCCCCTCAGCGTGCAAACATCTTGGATATCCCCACCTAATCTGAAATACCTAATGGCTCAATTTTACAAAGTGCGTACAACGCACCTGCTAAACTTCAATGACCATGACATACAATTAAGATTTATTATTAGGAGCAGAGGGAATGGCCTTAGGTGATTTTTGGAAATATCTGGTCTTTATTCCCACATATCTCTGCTAAAGCTTGACGGTTTTTAATAGCGATTGTAATTTTTAATAATTTTTCTAAGTGACCGTTTTGTGTTGGAGGATTATTATTGACAGTAAGAAATAATTTGTAACTGGGTCGATGGGAAAGTATCAGCAGCACAGAAAAAATTAAAAGTCGTTTTTAGAGGAGGTCTAATCCCTTCGTCTCATTATGCTCCTCCGCCTGCGCTGGAGGTCTGATTAGGTCTGGTTTCGACTGAGATGCAGTCATATTGACTACCGTACAACACTCTCTCTTTTCCAGGCAAAATTTTTGTATATTTTTATATAAACAAAAATTTTCATATGCTGTTTTAGTCTAATTTTCGTAGAATATAAAAAAGAAGGTTTTCTGTAAATCTCATTAAAACGTGATAAGAATTGGGTAAAGTACGGCCAGTTGCCGTCAAAAGAGATACAAGCATTTGCTTGAAAAAAACGGCAGAAGCTATTTTTTCTGCTCCAGAGAAAGAAGATGCGCAATTAATATTGATATAAAAACTTAAACTCCTAAAACTAAAATTCGGAATATGTTCAAAAAGTGTCCAGGGTTAACGCCTTTGAGCGAAAACGATTCGTAATCACATAGAATGCGAACCCTAATTATACATGCACACAAAAAAAGTTTGCGGAGCGAAAAAAGCTACCTATATTATTATAGGATTGGTCTAGTGTTCTCCAAATCTATACCAATTTTTTTTAAATTTGAGTTTTACAATATATTCAACACCTTTCTCGTGCACAGCTAACCGGTTTTTGAAGATTCTTAAGTTGAAATTTTGGTTTAATAAATAATATTTCAAAAATTCTCCATCTGAATATAAAAACATTGAATTTGTTTGAACAATTATCAATTAATTGTTAATAACTTTTGAGAAAAAAATACGGGGGAATATTTTGCAACATAAAGGCTGCAAAGAAATTTATTTCACAACGAACAAAAGCTAATTTCGTTTCATGGTAGCCTACTTGGGATAATTTAATATAATAAAAAAATGTAAACTCGTGTGCCTGTGTTACTAGTTATTTGTTATATTTTGATTCTGCTTTTGATCACAGATAATATTATATTTTAGTTTTGATTTTTTACGAATTAACATTGTCTTGTGAATTTTTGCCTATAATTAATACTTTAAAATTCGTTGATATTGGGCGATTCCTGCTTAAAGGAGATTCGTTGCTTTCTTCTCGGGTCATATCTTCTACAACGCCACTGCTTATGTTTATTTTCACTCGTTTTTGAACCTGAGTTTCATTTTCAGATCTTACCTTATATATCCCACGAAGAATTGTACTATTTTGCTCTAATATTGCAAAGATGTCGCCTGTGGGTGTTGATAACACAGTTTTTTCTTCAACTGGCACTGATGCAAGGGAATTATTTCTTGCTTTCAAATGAAGTTGTTTATCACAAGGAAAAGTGTATTTTCGAATTTCGAATCGTCGGTTGGGATTAGTTTTCGGAATTAGGCGAAGAAATTGATATTGTTCTGGATCCAATTTGCCTAGGCGCATAGAAAGGTGACTGGCACGAGGAGACCTGGACCTGACACGAAGAGACGGCTCGACAGCAGCAGACGATCTTACAGGAGAACCTGGAAACTGAGGTCTGGTATGAGGAACAGACCTTCCAGAAGAATTATGTCTATCGGGAGAATAGGAAGTTCTGGGCATAGAAATACCAGGAATTGGCTCGCCGTTAGGGAAACAGTCGAATTGTAAACTAAACTCTGTAACAAGGAACAGAATAATAAAGTGTTCCGTAGTCTGGTTTCGCACTGAAAGATTAGTAAGCGATTTTAAGAGTAAATATCATTTTTGGCTTAAGAATTCTGCAAAATGATTGCCATTTTTTTCTTTCTTGAATTTAACAAATTTATTAAATTTTTATTTAATAAATTTTAAAACAATCGTTAAATGTTTTAACCATAAAATCTTGTCCCTAAAAATAACAAGTAATCGCATTAATTACAGCAAAATATGAATTTCAAAGATCTATTTCAGACTAAAAGTATTGGAGCAAAAATAAATTATTTAAATGAATATGAATTTGTCAACAATGAGGTAGTAATATCTGAAATTAGTACAAAAATCTTTAAAAATGTTTTCTGTGCCCAATAAAAATATTTCCGATCACTGCAACCCGCATATATGATATGAATATCATATATATAGGGACACTTTTCGAATTTCATTCTGTTAAAAAACATTCTAGATTGACTGGTAATAAAGTTTTCAAATTTGTACTCATGTTGGGCACATTCAATTTGGTTAAAAGTTTATTTACTTTGTTGAAGATGTAATACTTTCGAATAAAATGTTAAGAATGTCAAACGTTTTCAATAATAATTTTCGGTAAACCCCTCAAAATTTTAACATATGTTCCACGTGTACATATGGTACGGATTCCATAGCAAGCGGAATACTATTCAAATTCCATTTTTTACCCTACATATTTTGTTTGCCACTACAGTAAATTAAGATTACATTCTTACTCATTTCGAAAAACTCAAATAATGTCAGAGAGAACATAGTAATTGGGATAGAATAAAAATTGTATCACAGAAGAATGCTGATCTGCGTATTATAGATTTTAAAATGAACTTTAAATGATAGACATGTTATATTATATTCACCAATAAAATCGACGAGAACCATCAAGGATAATACCACAGTACAAAAAATTCTCATATTTTCTAGTTAGACGAAAAATAACAAAATTATTAATGAAGAGTTTTATGAACAATGTGACTATTGAATATTCAAGTGCTTTATAATGTTATATAATACACATATCCTGTGTGGACAGTCACCGTATATTAGAGTATAGGTGTCAAGCTTACTCTTCTCAGGTGTTTACACTTTATTTAGTCATTGTACATATTGCGTATGATGACTAAGACGGATTAGGGCACGTTCATGGCTAGGTTTTATTTGCACACATGTCTCGAAATTAAGTACTTAGAACAAGGGAAATCCCTGACGTCGTGTATAAAAATTAGAGTCTCAAATCACACTTTCGAAATTTTAACTAAGATTTCAACATTATTTTAATTAAGTTTTAATTAATTAAGATTCTTCTAATATTGACATATAAATAATGCAACTTATTTTATGAAAGATGAGGATAATAAATGAAAGAGACTAGGATTACTTTGAACCTGTTAAAATATATTTCTTCGGCAATTAAAAAAAAAATTAATTTAATTAAAGGTATAAAAAACGGTTTCTGAGAAGCTGTGGATGACTGTTGGAAATAAAATAAGGCAGAAATTTTTCCAGTGCGCTGGCATATTTTTGGCACGTAGATGGCTTCAAGGTGACGAACCAGTGATAACTTCACACCTTCGAGAGTACTAATCACAAGGATAATTACTTTAACCGAAATGTTAGGTATAGTCGTTCTAGGTATCTTTTAAGGATTTGATACCCCTGCTCCATGTCCTCTCCTTGGCAGTGATATTGTACTCGGCCGGAAACACGAGTTTCATCACGAATATTTCTTCAAGTTTCTCAAAGTCTTAGAAAAGGATGTCGGCACCCGTGTGTAAAGAAATGCTCCTTTGTCAATCGTCTCGTGGTTCTTGATCCTTTTAAGTGGAGGATCTCTGCCGTTTGCAAAGAAGTTAGTTGTACTTAGAATAATTTGGTTATAAAGACACTGGAATTTCATTAGGCTGCGTCCGCCTTGAAGGCGTGAGATATATAATCGCGGAACAGACGAATTGACATAAAAGCATTTATGCACCTACAAAAAGTTACAATGAAAACTTATGCTCAAGACTTAGTTCTTGTTTCGCAGTAAGTTTGAACAAGATATTTAATCTTATGTCTCACAAACTTGGGCCTCCAAAACTAAAATTCGTGTACTCTAAAAGATCAAGATTTCCTGCATCGCAATAACCTACATATAGTCATACCCAGTAATAAACATTATGGGAAAAAGGATTGGCTAAGTAAATACAATTTAACTCCTGTCAGATGAAAAATTAGGGGAAGGTGTTTTTGATTTATTACAAATTAGAGAACACTTTGAAGACCATGAATTCCAAGAAAGAATGATTAAGGAGGAGGAAGTAGCTTCGCAAAATTTTGGAGACGTTACGAAAAAATTTCTAGGAAATACGAAATATCCTAATTACGTGACTATAGTTGAAAATATGTTACAAAATTTCAAAAATATGGGATGCCTTAAGAATCTAAAACTACACTTTCTTCATTCTCACGTTGAGTAATTTACTGAAAATTTAATTGATTTTAGTCAAGAGAAAAGTCAAAGATGCCACAAGAATTGAAAAGATAGTATCATCTGTTGGAAGACTACTGTTGGTATTTGAAGAGATGCACATCAAACTAACGCAAACGAAAATCATTAAGAAGCTCATTTACAAATAAACGAATGCGTTATCACTTTAAAACTGAAAACACGTAAATTAGCCGCTTACGAACTTGTAAAGGACTTTGAAAACTGTGAGATGCAAGGGGACTTACGTAAATCAAGCACCTCAAAGGAAACAGAAGCTTGCTGCGTCCACGTCGTTGTTCTTGAGCATCGCTAAATATAGGTTATTACGATGCACGAAATCTTAACCTCATTGAGTATTCGAATTTTAGTTTTATAGAACCAAAGTTTATGAGAAATAAGATTAAACATCTGGCTTAAACTTTCTACTAATGCTTATAAGAGTTATAGATTTCAATATACTTCTACTACTGAAATAAAAAATAATGATTTGGTTAGTACTATGTTAAATAAAAACTGTCTCACTGATATAAACCCATTTTTAATAAAATTTAATTCTTCTCTTTTTTCATTTTTAATTTACTTGTTTTCTTGCTGATTTTAATTGCATTTGAAGATTCTGAAATTACTTATGGATAGATTTTATTATATGATTGCCTTCTCAGCTTTTGTTGATTTTTTATCGTATTTGTTCTCATGTTATATAATTTTTGATTTTGTCTCACAAATATTGACTATAATAAAACATTGCCCGAAGAAGGTCCGAACTCAGGAGCAAAACGTTTAACTAATATTTGTTTGTTTTTATTGTAACTGACCTTAGCAATCGACGACTGATTGAGTGATCTAACGTAAATACAAGGTCGAGACTGATTTATTAACTTATCTATGTTACTCTAGATTGAAGAAAAGTTCTTAAAAGATTATAAATAATAATAATTAAAAGCGGTTTATTACTGGATCTGGTATACGTTAATTCGATCTATGGTAACCTACTTAGAATAATTTGACATAAAAAAATTTAAAACTCGAATAAAGAAAATGATTTGCAGGAAACTCTAATGCTACCTAGGTCACTTTTTTAGCTCCGAATGCTTTATTGTGTGCCTGTTTTACTAGTTATTCGGAACATTTTAATTATACTTTAGATCTCAAACAATATTATATTTCAGTTAAAATTTTCTTAAGAATAAGAAATATGTCATTGATGATATTTGCCGATAACTACTGTTTTAAAATTGCCTGAAATTGGGCGATTCCTGCTCAAAGGAGATTCATTCATTTTTCCTTGGTTCATGCATTCTATTGCGCCACTGCCAATGTTTATTTTCACCCCTTTATGAACCTAAGTTTCATTTTCATATCTTAATGTATATATTCCACGAAGAATTGTATTATTTCGCTCAAAGATTGCAAAGATGTCGCCATTTGGTGTTGATAATACAGTTTTTTCTGTGGCTGGTATTGGTTCATGCATATTACGCTTTACTCTTAATTCAAGAACTTTATCACGAGGAAAAGTGTATTTTTTAATTTCGAATCGTCGGTTTGGATTTGTGTTTGGAATTAAGCGAAGCAATTTTAATGTTTCTGCTTCCAATCCATCTAGGCGCAAAGAATAGTCACTGGCAGGAAGAGACCTCGTCTTGACACGACGAGGGGGTTCTGAAGAGCCTGGAAACTGAGGACTGGTAGGAAGAAGAGGACTTTCAGGAGAATTATCTTTTTCGAGAAAATAGGAAGTCCCGTCACGAGAAACACCAGGAATAGGCTCGCCGTTAGCGAAACACTCGAATTGCAAGTTCAACTCTGAAACAAGAAACAAAGTACTAAAACGGTGTGTAGTCTCACAAATTGTTGTGTAGTTTGGATGTAAATTTGTGTTGTCCGAAGTAAAAAATGTAAACTTTCTAAGCAAAGTTTTTAGTAATAACCCAATGCCGACAAAATTAGTACCGAAAAATCAGACTGAGTGATCCCTAAGGAGTTTTTATTATTATTTTTATTATTACACCATTAAATAATACGTTCGTTCCGCAACACTGCTCCGACCCAGGTTGCTGATCAATCTCTCTAGCAATTACTCCAAGTGAAGATTCACACAAAGTCGTCACATGAGGTTCCCCACTTGGGTCCATTATTATCCAAGGTCTTTTGTTTTAGGCTTATGTCCTAAAAACGAATTCATTGTCAAAAATTTTTCTTTGCACCCTGGAGCGCGTCAAATGGCGCGTCGAGATGCTCGTAAATCATGATCTTTTAATTGTTATGAGATGCACATCAGTTACAAATACTTAAAGTATGAAAGCATGAATTGATTCAATTTTAATTATCAGAATTAGCTTGTTCATATAATTAAAAGAAAGTGAAATAAAGATTCACGAAAATCGGTCAATATTTGCAGTAATAATAGAATTTTTAATGTGCACACGACAGTATAGCCAGATGCGTCGTAGCGTTTCGAACCATGCGGAACGAACTATCTTTTCATTGACAAGAGATTCATGCTGGTTACGAAACCTAACATTTGTCCTAACATTTTTGCAGTAAGAATGGAAAAGTTGAAGTCCATTCAAAAGTGTAGCTTTTACGTCAACTTGACACATACTCCCTCAATCTGTATAATAGGTACTTTATCTAAACTGCTCATTTAAAAAGTGTTATTAATTTCGAATAATAAGCTTTACTAAATGAATTTGCTGTTTGATAGTTAACAATAAGAGAAAAGATTACTAAAGCAATTACTGAATACTTTCGAGAAAAATTATCATTTTCATCTTGTGCACTTATTTGAATTTCAAATTATAAACTTTTTAATAAGATGAAATGAAAAATTGGGTTAAAAAGATGATTGTGAGTATTCTATCCATATATAAACGGACAAAATTGTTCAAATGTATATTTTTGAGAGATGTACAGCATCCTTGAATCACAGATTTCTACACCTTCATATTCGGTAAATATTACTTTGCGAGTTTGCAAGTTCGAATCCAGGTTTCGGGAAAATATTTATATTAAAAAGAAACAGAGAATTCTGGTAATTAATCCATTAACTTTTATTGCTGGTGGGTCTTCTTAATCTTTATACAGTTTCCAAATAAATTGTTATATGGATGACACATTTTAATAAGTGACCCACAGTATTTACAAAGAACCCTAAAAGTTGTAACTGTAACATCGGTTTCGACGGTATACTTTCACATAGAAGAAATTCTCACACAGGAAAAATTCTGCTAAAGCTACAGATCTTTGAGTAATAATAGGCATGGCATGAGGGTGGTCTGACATTTTTTTCACAAATTTCCAAGCATATCGCCCAGGATTCAACATAAAAAAATAGTTTCCGCCGGTTTCGGAAAAACTTTCTTATAGATGGGTAAACGACTTGCAAATTATTTAAATAAAATTTTTTATTTTGATGGAAATTAGAAAAGTTATATACTTTTCAAAAATTTGAAAATTTAAAAAAAATATAAAAAATTGTTTTTTTTTTCATAGATCCAAAAATTTCACACAAA
The DNA here is from genome assembly GCF_010883055.1 of Belonocnema kinseyi. Lineage (NCBI taxonomy): Eukaryota > Metazoa > Arthropoda > Insecta > Hymenoptera > Cynipidae > Belonocnema > Belonocnema kinseyi. The sequence continues at coordinate 8,055,460 of NC_046660.1, read as the reverse complement.
ATTCCCAATATTCGAATTATCTTCTAATTAGCTTCCAATCATATGAATAAGCTAATTCTGTTAATTAAAATTGAATTAATTCATGCTTTCATACTTTAGGTATTTGTAACTGACCTGCGTCTCGACGTGCCATTTGGCGCGCTCCAGCTTGCCTGCCTTTTGAATTTCGCGAGGGTCGATTAGAATGCTGCGAGAATCCACACTGAGTGTCACTGAAAATTTTCTATATTGTTCTCTCCTGTTTTGTTATTGAACAAAATATAAACATTTAATACAAAAACCGGCACTGGCCAGCAAAATAGAGCAACATTTGAATGCCGTACGCAAAAAAGCAGGAAAAAATATTCAAAATTGCGGCTTTAAAATGGAATCCCGTTTACCATTAATTGGCCATGCTAATAAATCCCCTTCTATACTCCGGTTTGCCTTTTTCCCATCTTGGATTATCCCGAACTGATTTTATTTTTCTCTGATATGCTACATTACGTAACTATTTCAGTTTCACAGTAAAAAACTAGTAAAGATCTGCCATCTTGAATTTTTATAATCTGATATCAAATTCGGATTCATTCTACTCAAAAGTCTTTAGACACCTAACCCTTAATTAATGCAATTTAAAATGACTCAAAATAAATATGGAAGGCGAAAAGGGGCAATAAATGATGGCACGAGCAGATTTAAGAGAAAACAACATCGTCGCTCGTTTTATATTTCTTTTTTTTCAAATTATTTTTGAAGGAAATTCATCTAATTGAATGCAAATTAACATTCTCCTGAAAAATTTAGATTTCCGGCTTAAAATTTCAAATTTTTTATTAGAAATTCGGCTTTTTGATTTGAGTCAGCTTTCCTATTAGTCATGAATTATCAGATGAAACGTAAAAAAAATACCCATCAATGAGTTTCTAGCAAAAAGAAATTTTATAAATGAAAATTGATTAAAATATTATCTCCTACTAGCTAATTTTGCTCCAAAAAACGTGCATCTAATTTTTCGAAAACAAAAATTTCCCTCTGTTAATCTTGTGGGTTAGGTGGGGAAGGGGGATGTGGAATGCCCTTTATTTAATGAAAATTTCAATATCTAGGATTTTGGATTACTTTAACGTGCACATATGGTAGGAATATCATATGCGTAGCCAGGAATAAATAGTTTTTAAGTTCGCATTAATTTTGGACAAACTCAATTTGTAAAAAATTAATTTACTTTATTGCAGATGCAACACTTTTAATTAAAATATTAGGAATTTAATGAGTTAACATTTTTTCAGTTCGCGGATAACCCCTTAGGATTGTACCATATTGAACGAATTCTAAACTGACAGAAATTCTTTTCGCATTCCAACTCAAATAAAATAGAAAGAAAATAACGATAGATTAAAGGTTTATTCGCAAAAGAATTTCGATTTGCGTATTATTAATTAAATAATTAACTTTAAATTATAGACATATTATATTATTATATTCACCAAAATAATTGAGGATAGTGGCCAATGATAAGACGAAAGCAGAAACATTTACCATTTTTTATAGATAGAGGAAAAGTAATAAAGTAGCAATAAAGAATTTTATTAACAATGTAACTAATGAATATTCGAGTGTTTCATCAGATTAAGTGAAAGATATACCCTATACGTACAATTGTTATCTCTTTAAATTATAGGAGTTATCCTTATTGTTCTCAGCTATTTACATATAATTTGAGTGAGTTTCAAGAAAAAAAATTTGCTCCTTGACAACACACGTACCCATATTACGTGCATGACCCCTTATTAGAAAAACTAGATTCGATGTATGGTAACCTACTTAGGATCAAAGCAGAGAAATGCACTTTATTGCCTCCTTTTTCATTTCTCCAACTTTCAGAGCGATACCTAATTTCGTTTAGGCGTAATTTGGGAAAGAAAAATTGAGGACCAGCTTTGCTCACGTGACCCTCTCCTTACATGGCCTTAAATAATTAAGTGGCGTGTAGTTGGAATCGACCGACTTATACACTGCTGTTTGGGTGCCATCTGCAGCACAAGTTATGCAGGCATTTAATTTTTGGTGGTCTGAAACGAAAGCGCATACATGGCCACCTTTGCAATAACAACTTCTTCATGAGGCAGAGGCAGTGCTCCCAGATCTGAAACGAGACGTGGTCCAATACTCTCACAGGTCTATATGCGTGTGAATATAGTAGGAGACGATAGAAATGACTGGGTTGCGCGCGCACCCATTTCTCCTCTTCTGAATTTGAAAACTCGAAGGTGCACGATTGCCGGTCGGAAAACTTCGGCGGTTCTATTTATATCTCGATCCGCTTTAAAATAAAATCCAGAAATTGGTATTTGAATGTTTCCAGGTTTGGATGCTTCAGTTTGGAGGTTATGTTTGTTTAGGTGTCCAATTTTATATTAATACTCTTATATATATTATTAATGTTAATATTATAATTATATTATATTATATCATAGTATAAAAGTCTTATTTTTCTGTTCTGCTGTCAAAGCAGTTAAAAAGAGATACGATTACAACAGTATCGTCATTTCTTTGTCATGTATGCAACAAAATAGAAAACGATTGCAGCGATCGACATTTTTTTATCGTGTATGCACGAAAACAGAAAACGATCGCAGCAATCGTTATTTTTTTGTCGTATATGCACCAAAATAGAAAAAGGTCGCAACGATCGTCGCTTTTTGTTCGTGTATGCAAGAAAACAGAAAACGATCGCAGCGATCTTAGTTTGTCTTTCAAAGTTTCTTTTAAGAATAGTTGGCAAGTTTTCCCATAGTATTGCGTAGAAGATCGTCAATAGGTTTTGAAGGATCTTGTAAGGATAGTTGTTGAGTTTTTGATTGCTCATACCTGTATTATTTTTTTCAACAGTCCTTTTTAGGAAATTAGTAAGTGGCTATAATACCTAGCTTGTTGGTTTGGAGACAGAGCTTTGTAAATACTTCGAACCTTTTTTGAAATAAATATAACATTTAAAAATTTTTTTTCATGAATTTTGTAGTTCGGCATGTAGTTACTAGTTACTAATCGAAGTAGTAAACATTACAAAAGTTCCGCTTTGCCCCCGCATTGAAAACTAAGAAAAGTAAAATCTAGTCTGATTTTTAGCAAACACTGCAGCAAAAGGTTTCTCCATGCATGTCTAGAAGTATGGAATCGGAATTTTCAAGCAAAAATTACACGTCTGTTGCATGAAAATGATCAAAAATATTTTATTCAAAGTAATGTTCATTGTTATTTACACATTTATTCCACCTCTCCGGAAGGTGATAAACGCCACGCCAATAAAAGTGTTCGCTTTTTGAAGCAAACCAGTTATCCAGCCATTCTCGTACAATTAGGTATCAAGTAAAGCTTTTTCAGCGAGAGCATGGCCCAGTGATGCTAACAGATAGTAATCCGACATAGCCAAGTCTGAAGAATGGAGGGTATGCGCCAGTATTTCTCAATTAAATGACTCGATCGTTTCCCTGACCCGTTTCGCTGTGTATCTTGAAGAAAAATTACTTTATTTTGTCTTCTTCGATAATGCGGTCGTTTTCTTGCAATGCTCTATTCTAAACCTTTTCCACTGCTTTCAAAAGAACGTAAGGCTTGCAGTTCGATGTCTTTGAACTTTTACGGTGGTGTTCCACGATCTTCGTTTCTCACATCAAAATTACCATTTTTCAATTTTTTAAACCACTCAAAACACTGTGTTTTGCCAAGAGCATGTTCACCGTTAGCTTCGATAAACATATGATGTGATTATGCCGCGGTTTTCTTCAAGCGATAACCAAAAACTATTGCTGTCCGCAAATCGTAATTCTTTGGTATAAAACTCGACTTGTTGATGCTTGTAGTAAATGCACTGGTATATCAAATTTGAGCTGTTGTCTACTGAAAATCTTTCTCAGCTGCTAGAGGGAGAAGATGGCGCTGTAGAAGCTGTCATACGGTCCCTAAACTGATGGAAAGCACCATCCATAGGAAAATTCTGGTTTGATTTTTCTAGACCACGTAACACTCATATATTGCTAACTGTGTGAGAGGCTTCTGGCAATAAATAGTGTGCGGACATATATGTCTGTTTCACAAAAGGCAAATAAATTTTTTCAGTATTGCGCGTGCGCCGCCAACCGTTGGAGAGATGAAAAAAGTGGAATGGTTTCGAAATGATGTAAAAAAGTGACAAGTGATTGCGTTTCAATTAACATTAAGATTTTTCTTTGTGCGGACAAAAAATATCCGCAAAAAAGAAGATATCTTGCGAAAGTGGTTTATTCTACATTCGAATATAGCAGATCGTTAGTTTAGAATATATACGTATATGTATATGCATGTACAAGTGCATATACGTATAAGATTCGCTGTGAGTTTTGGGCGCCAGCCAGGCTGCTACAACCGCCTAAGATGCAAAATTAAACATTCAGCCCTGAAAAATGCGTAAAGAAAATTAAACATTAAGAGGATCCTGAAATGGTAAATAGGGAGGAAGAATGGGGACAGGGATCACAGAAAAAGGGTCAGAAAAATCTCAGAAAGGGGTCAGGAAGACTTCAGGAAAGGTTCAGAAAAATTTCAGAAAGGGGTCTGAAAAATTTCAGAGAGGTAGTTCTGAATATCACAACGGTATTTATATAGATTTTTAACACAAAATTTGACACAAGAAAGTATTTATTTGAATATTCTAGTTATCCGGAAAACGATTATATGCATCTTACTCCCGAAATCCATTGAAATCTACTGGACCATGTGGTCGATGACGCGAACTCGGGAAGATGCAAACTTCCCGGAGCGCACTATGGTTAGGAACAAAGAAAAGAGAAAACTAGGCATAACGGGGTCAAGCGAGGCAATAGGCGAATGGTCGAATTCCATTCTTGCGTCGCTCGCCAAATTAATAAAAAGGGTTACCTTAGACATCTGGAACATGAAGCCAATGCACAAAATCCACGATAAGTCAATAATCTGAAACTCCAAAGACGAAAAATAAGTCCAAAATCCAATCCAAAATACTGTCAACAGGTTCGGAACACGTGTCGCATGTGAGACCAAGAACGCAAGTGAGAGACTGACAGGTCTTGTGCAACGCATCTAGACAGACAACTCGTCGGGTTGCTTGCCTCAGGGCACGTTCACAAAACCTCAAGTCGCAGCGCACTAGCGGAGAAACTCAGAACTAAACAAGCTCTACGCAACTAAGAGTCAATTTTACAATGATATTCTAAATAAATTATTAAATATCGGTGCAATCAACATAATCTAATATCGCTAAATGAGATCCTCAGGTTTCCAGAACCAAACGGCCTATGAGTTTTGTAGAACTTGAAATATGTCAAAGTTCCTGAGTTAGAGCAATTGGCGGGAAAATTTGAAACTACTATAGAATTAATGTGAATTTTCTATAATTTATGCTAGATAAGATTGATCAAAAGTTATTAATAATTGGACAAAGAATAATTTTTGGTACTTTAACGCTTAATGAGAAATCTTTGACCTATTTCAAGAATTAATGTTTCGCTGAACACAGAAGCTGACAAAATCCGAGTCACAGCGCCACTGTCGAAAAAGTTTTAGAAGTTTTTTGCGATTGTAGTTTATTCCACATCGGTTAATGGCAGGTCAGATGAATGGAATATACGAGGGTGGATTGATAAGTTTCCGGCCTGACCAAGAAAAACAACGTTTTTAAGAATTTTTTTTTTTATTTCTCAACATAATCTCCTCCAAGGCT
>NC_046660.1:8043863-8049641 GCF_010883055.1 Belonocnema kinseyi | reverse complement strand
AAATGTTGGTGCAAAATATTGTGCACACGTTCATATGACATCTTACAGGTCTCAACTATCTCACGCACTTTTAATCTGCGGTCTTCCAGCACTATTTGATGGTACTATAGAACGCCACCTCAAGGTAGGCCTAGTGGCGCCATCTCTTGGTCAGGCCGGAAACTTATCAATCCACCCTCGTATACGTATATGTATATATTCGCTCATGTACATATACGTATATGGTTCAGTTGAATTAAGCGCTAGCCAGGCCCCTAAAATCGATCTTAAATATAACCAAAAAAATAATTAGCCTGGCGAAATGAGGAGGAAAAGAGAAGACAATATAAGCTAGTAACCTGAATACTAATAATAAAAGGTACTATTAATAAAAGATGCTAAACGGAGCAAGAGAAGAGAAACCTCAGGGGTGGTTCTTAATAATCCAACAGCCATATAAAAAACAAAGAGAACCGTCCGGTATTTATTCGATCAAAGGAAAAAAATTAATATAACGATCTTGAGATTGTGGCTTGAATTTCCCGACATGTCGTATCCTAACCTAGGAACCCGAGAATTACACAAAAAAAGAAACCCTATGCACTGAATCGATTTTGTTCTTTGGTTTAATTACATTTAAATCAACTGGAGAACGCACTCAAGAAGAAGCCAGCGAGGCATCGGATCGAATCGGAGCCTGTATCCACATTTACAGGGACCCAATGAGAACTTTCTCCATCCTGGTCAATCCCACAATTTATGAAAACGGCTATAAGAAACATACAGTAATCCAAAAAGTCTGACAAATCAATCCGACACGAAATCAACAAAAATCTCAAAGTCAATCGACTAATTCTTATGGCACAAATGTGCCCGTTACTCAAACAACAACGAAAGTAACAGTGTCTGGTCCTGTGTTAACGCATCAAGACCGTCAACTTGCAGGGTGCTCGCGTCAGGGCGCGTTCACAAAACCTCAAGCCGCGGCGCACTAGCGGAGAAACTCGGAACTAAACAAGCCCTACGCCACTGAGAGTCAATTTTACAACGATATTCTAACGATTGATCAAAAGATATAAATAATTGAATAATCACTAAATTTGGTACTTTTAACGCTTACTAAGGAAATGTTAACTTATTTCAAGAATTTATGTTTCACTGAACACAGAACTGACAAAACCCAAGTCACCGCGTCACTATGGGGGGTGTTAGAACTAAAATTGATCATTACATAAAAGTACGCTTGATTTCTGTGACAGCATCGTTAGGTTTTGAAATAATGATAAAAAGTATTATTAAGACCACGGTTTTGTAAGCTAAATTCTAAACTGACATCGAAATAAAAGTTTACCGTGCTTAAGTACAGCGCATAGAGAAACATTGAACCAATATTTAATAACTAAAATATAAATCATTTTTAATAACTTAGTACAATTTGCGTGAATAAATCAAGGCAATATCGCTCTAAATATAGATCCCAAGCTTCATGAATCTTTAATGGAAGAAAGTTTCGTGATCTTTAATGAAAGAAAGTTTCATGAATCTTTTAATGGAAGAAAGTTTCATGAACCTTGGGATTTTACCAGCCTCGGTTTCGCGCGGAAAAATTAAAATCAAGTGTGAGCAGAATATCACATTAAAATCAAATAACTATATTCGCAAATCCAAACCCATAAATCCATGAGCTAAGTAAATAAGTCAAAAGCTATATGAACGTTAATTACCGCTAGCACATAGATAACATAACCTTCACTTGAACTTCCCGGGGCCACGTAGAGAGACTGAACTAAAACAAAATTATACCTAATTCCGATAATCAACCACACGTTTGATGACGCCAATGCATTAGTACAATCCTGGTTTGCACGTGGATTATAAATTTCCGTGAAACTTACCATGTGAAAGTTCCCGAAACTCCGGTAATTTATCGTAACTTTAATTTCCGAGCGGGAAAACTCCAAAAATCTGTAACTGGAACATTAAATTGAGGTCAAAAGTTATAACTGGGATCCATTACAATAAATCCATAATCCACGTGAGTCCATATCTCTAATACACACATCTAAATAATTTATTTTTTACTTTCGACCACACATGCGTAGTTTACCGATTTAACATTTTTCATCACTCGATAGTTGCTCGTTGCAAAGTAGAATTTTGAAGTTGACGTCTAATTGACATTCCTTCCTATGACCGATGAGTCCACTCTTTTCAAGTTTCCGATCGTTTGTTGTGAAGTTTCCATAGTGTCAGAACTCATCAAAGCAATATGGCGTTGCTTGATGTTAAGTAGCAATCGCAGGACCGAGTTCATGAGATCATGGTCGCGTTTAGTGGTGTTGCATCTTTCTGGCATGGCATTCGCAGATTTACAAAGATGGAGACATACTGCGTGAGTTTTAATTAGTCCAACGTTGGCTCTGACCATAGCCAGTAAATATGGTGGATTAGTCACAGGACTGGTCCTAAGTGGCCATACCATGGAGTAGGAAGTTGATGTGGCGACGCTACACATCGGGGACAAAATATATAGAGAGAGAACTGTGCGTTGTCAACCGAGTGAAGAACGCCCCCTTGATGAGATGTTAAGGCCCGCCCTCTCGTGCTGGGATCTGAAACAAGGGGCGTAGGAAACAATGGCGTAGGCAGCTTGGTGGGCCCGAACATGTTGTTCAACCAACCCTGACTGCCGGTATCTGGCATCCAAATCTCTTTAGAGCGCGCCGCAAATACCAAATCAAAATCTGATTGCACGTCTAAGCCTAAAACAAACTCCGTGTCCAAATTGGTGGCTACCCTGACTTCGCATACATTAGTAATCCCGTCGATAGTCAGGGGTAGCGCAACCACACCTAAGATCTCGTCTCTGGAACCGTTTGCCAAATTCATAGTAGATTTACGAGAACAATGTAAATCTTTGGCCAGGGTGTCTAAGTTATTTGAGACTAAGTCCCCACGAATAAGTGTCCTCGTAGAACCGGGGTCATACAAAACATCGTTCAAGAAGGAATCGATAGAGATCTTAAGGTGCGCTCTACCTCATACCAAATTGGTCTGCAGCATTCCGGCGATCTGAGCAAGAACGGAAATTTTTTTTCTATATTCCCCATCGAAGGAAATTTCATTACGATCTGGTTTATCACGCACCGGATGTATATTGGGGACAAGTCAAAGCTGCTGACCATCAGGCAGCATACTGTTGATATACGGATACTATCTGCCGCTAAGAGAAGTCTAGAGCGGAGAGAGAGGTGGGCCAGAGAAAATCAACAGTTTCTTGCTGACTCAGCTCGACTCTTCCAAGACCCTACAGTTACTGTCGACCACCCGATCAAAATAGAGGAGGTCGAAGTATTTTGGAGAGAAGTTTACGAAGTGCAGCATAGATTGGACGAAGACTCAGATAACATAAATAGCTTTAAGTAGCTGTGGGATGCCCTCATACCACCTGATGAAGAATGCCCACTCATCACTACCGAGGAGGTGAAAATTGTTTTTAGAGGGATGAAAAATTATTCCGCTCCGGGACAAGATGGTATCAAGACCTTTTGGCGGAAGAAGTTTCCTCCAACGCATCATCATTCGGTCCGTATATTCACCTCATATTTAAAGTCGGAAGAGCCAATTACGGAGTGGTTGGTAGAAGGGCGCACAATTCTCATGCAGAAAATAGGCCACTTAGCTGATTCGAAGAACTACAGGCCAATCACTTGTCTGAACACACTGTATAAGATATTCACAGCTATACTAAAATAATAGGATTGTTCGGGCAATTGAACCTGTGTGGCAAGACATGTTTAAACAACGCGGCTCAAAGAAAGGCGTATCAGGATGTCGGGAGAACCTGCTCATCGATAAATGTGTCTGTAAAGATGCAGCATACTACCAGCGTGGCCTATCGATGGCCTGGATTGATTACCGAAAAGCTTTCGATTCGAACTCCCATAGACTTATCACCTGTCTCTTGGAAAGCTTAAAGGTTCATCCGCAAATCGTGAGGTGCATAGAGAGATTGATGCCGCTTTGGAAACCAGATTTACTATCTCATCTAGAAATGTCAGGGCGACATTATGAGCCCACTCCTCTTTCGCCTCACATTATTGCCACTATCTCTAGCACTTCGCCCTTCCGATGGGTACTTTTGCGACAAGCCTGCAGGTTAAAAGTATAAGGTCACTCATTTATTTTATATGGACGACCTTAAGATCTATGCTAAAAACAAAGAGCAACTACATCTAGTTTTAGGGAATGTCGAACAATATACTAAGGAAATAGAAATGGAATTTAGGATAGGCAAATGCACCAAGGTTTATTTGAAGCGAGGAAAACTTAATAGCATCCCTGAAGACCCTGAGATCGCCGATAGAAGTGCTATACGAAACCTTTGCTCTGGAGAGACTTATAAATACTTGGGCGTGAAACGCAACAGCATTCAGGATGTCACATCTAGGAAGGATACTCTCCGAAGCAGATGCAGACGTCTTATCTGGCAGATTTCGTCTTCTGAACTGTCGGCGAGGAACAACTTATCTGCAACGAACATACTTGCCGTCCCAGTAGTAGTATATTCATTTGGAGTGGTACCTTGGGCGAAGATCGAGTTCAGATCCCTTGATATCGGGACACGAAAGATTATGCACATGAACAAAAACATGCATCAAAGTCTTCTGTTCCGTGACTACATCTCACGCCCTCAAGGTGTTTGCGGAATTTTGAATCTTGAATGTCTTCACAACAGGAATATTCTGGGTACAGAACATAAAGTCGAAAATGGAAGATACTCGCTTCTTAAAATGGTCAGGAATTACGAAGAAGTGGGCAAAGGATCGTTTCTGTACAAGGCAGCGGAGGAGACTGCTGAAACACTCTGACTCCACAGAAATTTGGAGGATCAGTCAATGTCGTGTGAGCTAACTTTTGCTTTCCTTAAATCACCGACATTAAAGTCTGACAGGGAGGGTTTCATTTTGGCATTGCAAGACAATGCCATATCCATCTTAACATACCGTGGCCACATTTTGAGCCAAGACATTCCCGATGATAGCTGCAGTGCGTGCCATGCACACCCCGGGCATTTAGTACACATACTATTTAGTTGTCCAACTCTTGCGGGAATAACCTACATCCAGAGGCACAATGCGGCACTAAGAGTGCTTTATTACCATCTTTGTCACTCTTACAGAATTAACCTTAATATGGTTCCTGTAAATGCTCCTAGGGAAATCGAGTAAATTGTCGAGAATGAGAAGTGTCGCATATACTCGAACTTTAAATTCTCGACAATTGTATCTGGTGCACACTCAAGGCCTGATATGGTTCTTCTTGACTTCGAAAAGCGAACCATGTTCGCTAACGAATTTTCGGCACCAGATGACAAAAATATCATAGCTAAGGATAATGAAAAGAAAGAGAGGTGCACCTTATGAGGGAGTTGCGACGATTGTACCCGGAATATTCTGTTAAACTAATCATTCTTATCATCGGCGCTCTTGGAGGTGCCGAGCTTTCACTAGTTAGTAGCCTGAAAAGCATCCCTGCGTGTGAGCAATATGCTAAAACGCTTGTAAGAAAAATGCAGAAGGCCTTCGTCCTTGGGTCGCTCCGTGTCATCAGGGTGCGCGAAACTTTTGCTGGATCGTCGTATTGATTACGTTACAGACTGCAACCACCTATCTCATGGTCGTGAGACGTGATTGTGGCTGAAATTTTACTGCGATTTCGCTGGGATCGGGTGCAGTTTTTTCAAATTAGCACCTGTTTCCGGCGAAATCCTGCTGTTGCCTTATGACAAATTTTTAA
>NC_046660.1:8042402-8043763 GCF_010883055.1 Belonocnema kinseyi | reverse complement strand
CACTACGCCATTCCGACGGGTACTTGTGCGGCAAACCTGCAGATCGAAAGTACAAGGTCATTCATGTATTTTACATGGACGATCTTAAGATCTATGCTAAAAGCAGAGAGCAACTGCATCAAGCTCTGGGGATTGTCGAACGATATACTAAGGAAATTGGAATGGAATTTGGGTTAGACAAATGCGCCAAGGTTTATTCGAAGCAAAGAAAACTTAATGGCATCCCTGAAGATCCTGAGCTCGTTGATAGAAGCGCCATACGACACCTTTGCGCTGGAGAGACTTATACATACCTGGGCGTGCCACAGAGCCGCATTCAGGATGTGACATCTATAATGGATACTCACCGAAGCAGATACAAACGTCTCATCCGACAGATTTGGTCTTCCGAACTGTCCGCGAGGAACAAAGTATCTGCAACGAACATCCTTGCCGTCCCGGTACTACACTATTCATTTGGAGTAGTTCCATAGACAAAGAACGAGCTCAGATCTCTTGATATCGGGACAAGAAAGGTTATGCACATGAAAAAAAGCATGCATCTTAAGTCTTCCGTTCCGCGACTGTAAATCTCGCGCCGTCAAGGGGGTCGCGGAATATTGAGTCTTGAATGTCTTTACAACAGGATTATTCTGGGTACAGCACATAGAGTTGCAAATGGAAGAGACCCTCTTCTTAAAATGGTCAGGAATCACGAGGAAGTAGGCAAAGGAGCATTTCTGTACAAAGCAGCGGAGGAGGCTGCTGAAACACTCGGACTTGACTTCAGTATTAGGGGTGAGCAAAATGCATCAAATCTAATCCATCTCGAGTACTCACTCCTGAAAGCCCGGATTAAGAAAGCACAAGAGAAAAACTTTCGTGAACAGCTCCTAGATAAGAGGATGCACGGTATTTTCCACAGAAATGCGAAGGATCAGTCAATCTCTTGTGAGCTAACGTTTGCTTTCCTTAAATCGCCTGGATTGAAGTCTGGTACAGAGAGTTTCATTTTTGCATGCCAAGACGGTGTCATTTCCACCTTAACATACCGTCGCCACATTTTGAGCCAAGACATTCCCGATGATAGCTGCAGGGCGTGCCATGCACACACCGAGCATTTAGCTCACATACTATCTAGTTGTCCAACACACGCGGGAACGACCTACATTCAAAGGCACAATGCGGCACTAAGAGAACTTTATTACCATCTCTATCACTCCTACGGCATTCACCTTAATATCGCTCCTCTAAATGCTCCTAGGGAAATTGAGTCAATGGTCGAGAATGAGAAGTGCCGTATATACTGGAACTTTATATTCTCGACAATTGTTTCTGTTGCTCACTCGAGGCCTGACATGGTTCTTCTTGACTTCGAGAAG
>NC_046660.1:8005752-8042302 GCF_010883055.1 Belonocnema kinseyi | reverse complement strand
AGGGTCGTGAAAAAATGCATTGCAAAATTTTTTTCACTCTAGGGGACAATTCAATAGTGTCCTAAATATCACCCAAAAATAAAAAAACTACATTTTTGTTAATTTCAAGCAATTTCTGTCATATTGTTTCATGAAAGTGATTAATAATTGGCAATTTGAATATTTCCTATCACTTTTTTCACTTTTTAAACAATTGTTAATGGTTACGTAAACAATTCATTATTTTTTATGTTCAAAATTTGTAAAAAATGAGCCAGAGATGTCTACTTTTTTCTCAAATTGCTACCCGATTCTACTTTTAAACGAATAATTTCATAACTCTGAGTCAGTTCGTCTGATGTTTAACAAATTTCTATTTGTTTTAGGAATTATTGTTTGCTTAATCAGTTTTTGTCCGATTACCTTACAAAATAATATAAAATAGAATACATTCAACAATAATACGTAAAAATGTATTTATTTTTTATTTTTGGCTCATATTGAGGGCTCTGTGTGTCGGGTAGGGGTGTAATAGTGGGCTAGAGATCTATGTTATTAATATGGTTTTATTTAGTAGATACACCTCTTCTATCCTTCAAAAACTTGGCACGTTTCGATTAGACCCTGAAGTGTGAATTTTCTTTCTCCGGAAATCAAAACTTTTTGGGGGCGGGGGTGACTTTCCGTTTAACTCAAAAAGCATTTTTTGAACAACGCTAAAATGCATATTTAAATAAGGTTTATATCATTGTGTGTATAATAAATAGGGCTTATAATTATGTATATAATTTTTCACTTGAAATATGACACAACGTAAAATAATAATAAATAAAACAACTTATACACGACTTGCATCCTAAACACTTAATTAAAAGATGAGAGAGATTTCTATATTGTTCAAGTTTTCTTACAATGAAAGGCCACTTAAAATTGCCATTTTATAAAAACTATAGAAAATTAACCCGACTTATTAAAATGAAAAAGGTCTTCAATTAAAGCAAATGCATTTTAATTTATTATTTTATTCAGTAGCGGCACAACTTAATATTAGCATGATACGTTTGTGCTGACCCATTTTGGGCGAATTCTCAGATACTATAGCTGAATCCTTGGAAATATTGAAGGCAATGGCACTAGCAATAGTTAATTCACACTCTAGAATGAATTAAATATATTTTTGATATAGGTTTTATCGTCATTTTATTATGTATTCGTATTATTTGAACGTCACAACAGTGTTTGAAAAATGTTGTGCTGCAAATTTTTTATTGAAATGTGAGTAATAATGATAAGTTTTTCAAATGGGTTTGTCAATGTAACTCAAATTTAATGAATAATTATAATATTACCTGCCTCCTTAAAACGGACGGAAAAAACAGTTGGAGGCATTTGTGCGAGTGTTTACAAACAATATGGTTAAATAAAAATTATGTCTTTTTTCAGATAACACACTATTTCAATTCTGAAATGCATTTGTATTGAATAATTGATAAAAATATGCGGAACACAATTACAATGAGACACCCAATTTAAAAATTCAAACGATAAAAATATTCTTCTTTATTTTAATTACGTGGATGATTATAATGAGAAATTTTCACGTTCAAGTTGTTAAGTTCCTAATTACAACTTAAATTAGGTTTTATTACATATCAATGTCAAAATCCCGCCACTGTAGGAAATCTAACACAACGTCGCTCGCCCAAATTGCGACATTTAATTCGCTCAAACTGGGTAAGAGGATAAATTTATTCGTCCAAATAGGTTCGTCGGAACAGCATAAGATATTCCTTATTATGTGTGCAAAAATCCTTACATTCACCGAAATTGGGACATTTTCCTTAAATACTCATTGAAACATATAAAGTGCAATTTCAAAATGGCCGCCTGATCTGTCTAAATATTTTAGGCTATAATCCCGTATTTTCACATTACTTGAGAAATTTTTTATTTGGAAGAGAAATCTTTTTGTAAGGTCCCATTTCTAGTCGCACGGTACTATTTCCGAAAATAATTTACTTGAAAAATTACCTGGTGAGTTGATTTGAGCTAGCCGACCAAAGAGGTCAAAAAAAAAAAACATAAGGAATTGCCACCTGAGGACAAGAGGTGCCTGAGGATTCACCAGATGGTGATATGGATTACTATAGCAAAGAATTGACTGGATCTAAACTAACCTTAGGTGAAACACAACATCAATTTCGCCTTTATGAAAATCGCGAGATTGAACCGAGGTCCCAATACTTCGGTAACATGAAAAGAAAGCATGAAAAAGAAAAAGAGAAAAGTAAACAAAAAAATAACTTGCTGAATCTATCTGAACAACTAAAAATCCAAATTAATGGCGGAGAGAGCCAAATGTTCAGAAATGATAAGTTAACAACAAATTCCAAATTCAAAATGTTCGAAGATTTTATAAAAATCGAACCTCAAATGAAGAAATTAATTTATGTCCTTGAAAATAATTTGTTTCTATCACTCGATGAACACAAAATAACGCAGAAAAAGTTCAATGTAAGAGACATTATAATAATTAAAATAGACACAGTTTTTTCATAACAAAATATGAAATTTATTAGAACCTAAAGAAATATTAAACAAATTAAAGGAGGTAAACAGATATGAAACCCCCACTACAAGCATCACAGCTAGAAAGGACTTGCTAATAATAAAATACCAACCTGATAAAGAATCAGCTTTTGATTTTGATGACAGATTCCAAGAGAAAGTAAGAGTATTTGAGAGTATTCCAGACGCTGTAGAACTCACAGAAAAGAATAAAAGAGATCATCTTCTTGAATCTGTAGCTGATATGGTTCCTGAAATCACTACTACAGATTTAATTTATAAGGAGATCTGCAAAGGCTGTGGTATGGAAGGATATCTACCAACTTATTGTCCGCATCCTCGGATACGACAGTGTTACTACTGCCTGAAACTTGGGACTCATCTGTCAAGTAAATGCCATAAAAGAAAAGCGGACAATAATGCATCGAAGGATGTCGAAAAACAAGCCTTCGTGTAAAAAAAGGCCAAGAGGCTATTAACCCAACCAAGAGGCTATTACGTCACCGCAGACTATCGCGAGCAACTATAAAGCTAGAGATGACATAGATCCTGCAAGTAGTAATACCGATGTATTAGTAGAATTTATTGCGGACTCGGGTGCGATTGAGTACTTAAGTAATACAAAAACATATTTTGATCAATTTGACAATAAGATAAAATCAACAATAGACTTTGCAAACAAAGAAAGGAGTTTTGAGACATCCGGTGTAGGAACAACCAAAATTATAACTAAAGATAACAAAAACCTTTCCATTGAATAAAATTTTGTATTCGAAAGATTCGTTAAATAATCTATTGTCAATTCGAAGTTTTGTTGATCAAGGACTTGAAATATATTTAAATAATAGGATTATTGATATCTACGATCGTGAATTAAAGAAAAGCGTCATAACAGTAGAATATGATAAGCCGTTCTGGATTATGAAACTAGTTGTTGGAAACGACTGTAAAGATAAAAATATAATGGAACAGGAGATTAAAAGCTTTTATAATACAAGAAGTAAGAAAAATAATATGAGCATTGAAAATTCGATAGAAGTTATTAATGAAAAGGAAGCTGGCAACGTTAATACACTGCAAGACAATAGAGAAACGGATGATGAATTCTTGGACACGTCCAAAAATAGAAAGACTCATGCATTGAATAGTGAGATCGAATCAGATAATATCAACTCATTAAAATCAACGAAAGTTATTAATGTATCATATAAGAGTGATATTTCAGAAGCCATGATGTGGCATATTCGACTTGTTTATGTATCTAAAAAGTATCTTATAGCACTAGCCAAAAACAATAGTGAATTAATCAATTAAGATAACTTAAACAAAGACACGACAATACCAGAATTCAACATTTGTCTCCAAGCGAATAGTGTTAAACTACCGTTTATTAAAATAAGAGAAAGAGACATTAAACCTCTGCAGGTAATTCATGGTGACACAATGGGTCCGATTAGCCGAGTGTTTCATCCAGGGAAATATAAATTTTTATTCGTTCTTATAGACGATACTACCAGAGCAGCTTTAGCGTTCCCAATGAAAAACAATACAGAAGTACCTGTGTGCATAGAGTCGTTTGTTCGAAGTCTGCGTAATGATATCGGATCGGACGAAAAATTCTGTTTTCTCAGGTTTGACAGAGGTACAGAGTTTACTAGTCGAGCTACTCTGGAAGTTTTCTACAGATATGGTGCTAAATAATAGTTAGCGTGTCCTGACACACCACAACACAACGGTGTTGCCGAAAGGTTTAACCGAACACTAGAAAATAAAGTTAGAGCAATGATACTTGACTCTCGCCTGCCGCATTCATATTGGGATCTCGCTGTTAAAACAACCGTATGTATTTACAACAGAACACCAAATAAATCAATTAATATGAAAACACCGTTGAGTGAATTTCTTGCTAAACAATCTGAATGCGTGAGGCAAGTCAGGCGATTTGGTTGTGCAGCGTATGTGAAAATCCCAAGGAATACAGAAAAAAATTCTCTTCCTAAGCTATGCTAGGTTGCATGGTAGGTTTTTTGAACACAAGATATACAATACTGGTATCAGGAGAGAACAGATTGTACGGTAGTAAACTCGTAAGATTTTTTGAAAGTTTAACTGACAAAATCTTTCCCGATATACACATTGAGACAGATCAATCCGAATTGAATTTTGAAAAGGAACTTGAAACTGTGAAAACTGCCAGTCCAAATCAAGAGCCTATGACTGAAAAGAATGAAAACGTCTCTGAGACAAAAAAAGGGGGTAGACCTAAAAAGACTGCTGAAGCTATGTTTTTTCTTGTGTGAAACTCTTGAAACACAAACGTTAGCTTTTGATGAAGAGGGTGAAACAAAATATAAAGGTAGACTAGTCATTCGCGGATTCAAAGACAGAAATATATACGATCTGAAATCATTTGCACGAAGAACTCATCTTAGATTTTTGCCGATTTTTTTTTAACCTGCACTTTGATAAGAAAAATATCTTGTAAGTTTGATGCTTGACAAACAACTTTTGTGCCTAGGAGAGTTTTTTTTCTCACAATCGAATAAGCCGACCGGAAAAGACAATCCAACAGAAACAAATCATGCTCTAGTTTTTATGGTTGTCTGCGCGAGCAAATTTGTTAAGGATTGCGTTAGAATCATTGAAGGAGAATAATTTCATTGTTCACTCTATTAATTTTGATGGGTCATAACTGATTTTGCAATGTGCGAAAATTTTAGCGCAAATTCAGCGGCGACAGGTATTCTCAGCGGGTGACGGGGTTCCTCGACCTTATAACTGGATTTTAGAATATTTTTCCACTTTTTGATTTATTGATAACGATAGGGTTTAAATATTTTTCACGTATAAGTTGACTCGAGATTATCTTGCAACTTTTTTCTCCACTATAAGAGCTTGAAGTGGTTTTAATAACAATCCAAGTTTCTTATGATTTTAAATGTCGCACAAGCAATTTCTAATTATTCCCAAGCGTAAAGAATTAGACTCCATTTCTATGACTTCAGTTTTTTATTGAGATGATTCGTAGAGGAAACTGTATTGTACATTTGAAGGTACATTCGCTATGAATTAATGTCAATTGTAGCCTGCGGAATTTGTAGAAATCAACTGTTAGCCAAAAAAATTTCGCAATTAAGTCATTTAAAAAATTGAGGGCCTTTCGTCGCCCTTCCAAGAGAAGTTTAAAGATATTTGCCTCATCTTGGAAAGAATAATTCACCAATATTCACACAATTTGTTTGATAAAAAAATCAAAAGAGTCATTTATAATAACATTTTTGCACTTATAGGTGCTTCATTTGATAATGAAATAATAGCAGCTTACATTTTAAATCACACAGTTCTTGACAACCATAGCGTTCAATTGCGCAAATATGTAATTGAGGTTTATGTTACCCTAAATCTTTTTGAACTTGTATTTTGTGAAATTGCATGTCTCCTAAATAGTCCAATTTTAAATAAAATGAAAGTTAATCTGTTCAAAATATGTAAAACAGACTAATGAAACTTAAAAACTTTTCTCCGCAGCTTTTCTTCACATATTATTTATATTGATTATTTATGATCGAAAATGTACGTCTCAGTAAAATTGGAATCTATTATTTGCAACTACTTTTCGAAACTGAAATAGAAATGCATTTAACGAATATTAAATTTTTTCTATACTCCTTAATCACCCTAGCAGGCGAGAGTATATGATAAGGAGATCTTAGATCAGTTAAGAGAAGATGAGATCTTGCTATGGACACTCGAGAACAGATCATAGAGGCTAAAGTAAAACAGATCATGGTTGCTAAAATAGAGAAAGTAGCACCTTTCAAAGTTCACACGAGAGCAGTTTGTAAACGTTTTTCTTTGTTTAAATTAATAAGTGCTAGAGGGAGTAAAACCGCCATGATTTATACGCTCTTTTCTTTATCTTTTCGATATTAATCTTAAATAATAAGTGTTGAAGGCAAACAAGGCCAACGTGTAAGATTGCCTGATAATATGCTAATTCTGGAATGCCACTGCTGGGTACAAGCTGATTATGGAAAAATAAAAAATGGAATAAATGGTAGAATATCCGAGAGACAAAGCTAGAGATGTTGAAAGAAATGTCAATTATAATGATGATGATGAGAGGGAAGATTATTTTTAAAAAACTGATGATATCATTGCAACTATTTCAAAAACTTCCAGAAATAAAAAATTGTTTTGTTTTAACGGATTTGCAAACCAGATGTACGAAAAAGTGTAAAATGGGATTCACATGGTTCTCTTTTTAGTTTTTATATATGGCAAATCTGGAGAAAATGCAATTATTAGTGATATAATAAACGATGAATTGAGGTGGAAGAAAAAGGTAAAGTCTTCGTCGAGAGGGCAGTTTGCCATGTTTCTTCGTCAAATCGGTATGTCTAGACAGATTGTCGGAAATAGAGAATACTCGAAGACAATAATATTTCCTTGAGACTGACAAGTAGTCTGCGCAGACCCAAACTATCGCCTGCACTTTATAACAGAAGACGAAGTCAGAATTAGTGGTAATGGATTATGGATTCACCCACGGGAGTTATGATTGCGTCTTTTAGCGATGAGTTGAATATATTTTTAGACAATTCCACAAGTAGTAAAAATAAGAAAATAGGATACTCTTCCAATATTAAACAAAATGAATTAAAACTTTCTTCTCTCAACGAGGTCTTTCTGGTACGATAAATTTCAAAGTCGTTACGAATTCTTTTCTGGTTCTCTTCTTTTTTTTTAATCAAAGTCAAATGCCCATTCAAAATTAAAATTTCAGTGTCACTCCACATAAACGTGGAGTGCAAAGTCGTTACAATCATGCATATACTAATTTAAAAAAAACTAACTTCCCAAAAACCCACGAGTAAGAACTCCTGGTAATAAAAAGAGACCTGATACCGGTATCGCAATCTATATATAAAGTGCATTGGTCCCACGCTATCCCCACTTATTAGCTGATGGCGCGCAAAATCCATCGTATGATTGAATGATTTCGTAAAGCATCCCTTAGCTCTACCTGTCTGTCCACTTTTGAGTCAAAGGTGTATCAATATAAATATTCGGCCGTAGCTTTATTATTAAATTCTAATTATAAAAATAGAGCGGACCGTCTTAAAGTAACACCGAAACATACGAGTGTTGTATTCCCCGCGTATCAGATACCAAAAATGTGAATGGCGCCGGCTGCTTTAATTTTCAACACGGATCCATACAATCAGAAAGGATCACATTGTGGCATCAAAAACAAATCAACTTTAATTTTTTCTATTTTCTGGGTGGTTTTTCTTCATATTTTGCTAAGGTCTCTAAACTCATTTCACTTTTTTGGTTTTCATCAAATCTCTACGCAGATTTCATCAAAACATTACAAGAATTGGTTAAATTACGGCGAGTTGACGTTAAAAGTGACAAAACATTGATTTGCAAAAACGGCAGAAGCTGCATATTGTCCAGAGAATAAAGAAGCGCAATTGAGTTTTATATGTAAACGTATACCTTCAAAACTAAAATTCAAAACTGGCTTGAAAAGTCTTCAGTGTACATGGTCCTTGAGCGAGCAGAATTTTTAGACGCCTGTAAAATGCAGCTCTTTGATAGAAATTTTCTGCGCATCATTTCTTTACTCGGGTTTGGATTTTTTCGTCTAGTTATCCAAAGCAGGCCACCATGAGTCGAAAGTAGGTTTTTTCCTGTAAAATGAATTTTTGTATAGCCCTTATGATTAAAAGAATTTTCAAAGCTTATTGCCGCACGAAAAATCTATTTCCAAAACTTATTAACATTAAAAAAATGAAACAACATATCTTACTCGTGAAGAGATAAACGGGTTCTAAAGATTCTTAAGTTTAATCTTTGTTTGAAAATGTATATTCCAGAAATGTTCCTTCTGAATATAAAATATTGAATTTGCTTAAATAATTATAAACTGCCTATGAACGAATTAGACTTTTTTTCTTTTGTAATAATTTTTGGTGTGGATTTTGTATATTTTCTATTTAGACTAATTTTTATTTAGACTTCCTTGAATATCGTATTATTTTATTCTCGAATTAACTGCGGAGTTTAATTTTCTTACAAGTTTTTACAGTTGTTAACAACCGGATATTACTTAATACATCACATTCTTCATATAATACTACTCATATGAAACTTCCTGCATCGAAATCGTAATTTCAAGAGAAAAATCACTATTTTTTAAACAGACTACCATACAATGTGGTCGAAACCTAACCTAGACTTTCCATTCTATTATGTCTTCTTTTAAAATAAGCCACATGCCTAGTCTTAACAATATTCAATCTGAGTGTTATGATGCACAGTTTCTCGATAAACTAGACACAGATGTTCCTGATCCTTGCTCTAGTCATTGTACAATGCCAAAAAGAGAACATCGTTCACTTTAACTTCTTGGGGATATTACGATAAAAGAGAAATTAATTTCAGTTGCTAGAAGATTAGCAGGTATAGATGAAAAACTAAAGATGAGAAATAGGAAGTTTGCAAAAAAATGCTGTACTTTCAAGCACAGGTAGAAGGAGGCTGCAGGTTTTATAAATGCTAATCAAATAAAACAATTAAAAACCCTGAGCACAGTACAGCAGAGATTGTTTGAAATGCACATTAGAAACTAACTAAAAAACCTCAAAAAAGTACTGTGTACATGCTCAACTATAGAAATACGCAAGATAAATAATTTAAAAATTCATTCATTTCCTAAGAAATGTGTAAATATTAACATTTTTATTAAGAAAGTTTGTAGTTAAGCATGAACTTTTATCATCTACAAAAAATAATTTTGTTTCGTAAATTTATTCATTCATTTAATCAATTTTATATGATTATCATAACTTTGAGATTAATTTCTTTTCATTTTGCATGAATACAAAGGTTTAGATATACAGCATTCATAAAGTTGATAAAGGTCCATCAAATAATCATGAAACATGTCAAAGAACAAAAATTAACAATGGATGAAATCGATAAACTGAGCTTTTTATTATAGGATGAAATGTCTACAGAGGTTCATGTTCATTAGGACGCAAAACTGGATTAAAAATTGGCTTCGCAGACCGGGAAAATCGCCGCACTAATATATTTTCTGATCACTAATGCTAATCTAACAATATTAGCTTCAATTTGACCAATTATAAATTAACGTTTCCTGCATTTATTTGTTTTTGAAAAAGACCAAATTGAAATGTGAGAAGGAAATCGAGAATTTTTTTAGTTCAGATACCTACCTCTTTTTTGGTTTGACTGCAGTTATGTTATTTCTAATAATCTTTGTTCTTCAGGAGACCTGATTGAATTGTTCGGGCAAAGCAAATATCTTCCTTTTCGATGTACCACATTTATTAAAAGGAATCAGTAATAACTTTTTAACCAAAGATATTGAAATCATTCTGAAAGACAAACGACGGCCGCAAAATAACCCCGGAAATCGGAGCCTTATTTATTAGATAAAAAGCTTCTTTTAGATTGTGAAGAAGGAAGAATTATCGTCAAAGATGAGAGAGTCGGAAAAAACGAATCGCTTGGTAGCTTCTTGTGATATTGTCCAGCTGGCTTACGACATTGATTGTAAATCTTTTAACAAGATCCGCCGAATTGTTACAAAATTAACAGAAGGTTATGCCGCAAATGTTTCTTGTAGGAGATCACTTGTGTCTTTTGTACGCATACTTGCCGCCGCGCAAGGTTTGTTGAAATAAAATGAGGTTACATGAATATGTATACACAGTAAAAATAAAGTGTCAATCTGGTGCTAATTTCAGGGTACCATATACCTGCAACAAAAATTAGTCTTGGTACAGTGAATGGTAGAACTTCACAAGGTACCGTTGCTCTCGGACTAAGAATACGAAACGTCAACTACTGTCAATTATTTTTACAGTTTTGCGGCAAAGACAATCGACAAGTTGCATACTCTATCTACGAGCAAGATGGGAGATCATCTTGAAATGACCTGTAACAAAATTGATCCCAGAGTTTTTACTTTGTACATATATGCAGTGCCATCCATGTAAATAAATACATTTTTTATTCATATTTGAATAGGAGGTGCTTCCACAACAGATGAGCTTTAAATGATGCCTAAGAAAGAAGGCATAGCTACATCGGAGGTACTAAAATTTGTAATTGATATGTTCGATTCTACAAACGGTTTGATAAATATGGCAAAAAAGGACAGAAATCCACTTCGCTGTGCTGTGAGAGAGCAATCTCTTCACGTTGACTTTTGTGACAAAGCAAAGAAATGTCTCCTTGAAAATGTAAGGTTTGTGAATAAAGTATCGAAGCGACCAGCATCAGTGCTTTCGTTGCGGAATTGGGTGCCGGCACTAAACGGATTTCAGTGACTACAAAAATCTCTGAAAACATATTCTGTAAAACATTCTGTAAAAAAATAGCAGGATCAAAAGTAAATTTATATTCTCCAAAACCCCTGATAGAGCCCAGAAGTCTAAGTTGAACAATAATAGAAGTTATAGAAAAAGGTAATCTGAGATGCAGATGTGATTGAAAGTCTAGATAAAGTTTGAGGTGTAGGAAAAGTTGGAGACTACTTGAATGGAGGTATAGTTTATAGTCGGAACGTCAGAGATAATCAGAAAAGTTATTTAGAAAAATTTTTGAGCTGGAGAACCCAGTTATACTGCCGGTTGCAATCA
The DNA here is from genome assembly GCF_010883055.1 of Belonocnema kinseyi. NCBI lineage: Eukaryota > Metazoa > Arthropoda > Insecta > Hymenoptera > Cynipidae > Belonocnema > Belonocnema kinseyi. The sequence continues at coordinate 8,031,074 of NC_046660.1, read as the reverse complement.
GGTTTTAAGGCATTGCCTTCCATTTAAGAAATCTTCTTTTAGGATATCTATCATCAGGCATACCCAGAAACCTCAACAACCATCTCAGCGCTGACTTAAATATATTACAAGCTAACTGTAATCTACCTGTCTCTAAGCGGAGGGTAAAAGTCGGCGCGTATATTTGTAGACCTAGTATTTTATTAGATAAAGAGAACTGTAATATCTCGACTGAGTCCCCAGACATCTACTGCCTAAAAAAGAACACTTAGCTGGAGGCTATGAAAAAGCATTACCTTAGTTCACTGGGCATTAGATTTAGATGCAAATAAAAATATTGAAATAGCAGCCATAGCATTATTCGCTGCAGACATTCTTTTTATTAACTCTCTATACAAAAGACCCGAGTCTGATGTGTTCAAAATCGTAACAGACTAATTCGCTCACTACCTCCAGCTGAGTCTGTGCGTAGAAGAATTTAAATTCACATGGCCGACCTTTGTGGTATACCATAACTTTTGATTTGCGTCGTTGACTGTTAAAAAATTGCTTATATAGTATTGGGAGATAAGATTAATTTTTGCTTGTAAGTCAGCCTGAGAGTAAGCGAATATGACTATGTCATCAGCATATGCAAGTAGGATAACGTCATCATATATGAAAAGCCAAAAAAGAAGAGGACTAAGGATCTCACTTTGAAGCACTATACAAGGCCCGATTTTCTGGGACAATGTTTACCTCGTTGACCTACGCAGTCAATCTCGTTAACAGAATCTGATAGGAGATTTGAATAATACTATTCGTAAGGGCAATTCCCCGGTAATTATGAGGGACAGATTTATCACCATTTTTATGATGCATGTATTTTAGCCCAGCTAGCTAGGACTCTTTTCTCAGCCCCGATCTTATTAAAGAGCCTAAGTACGCTCCCATTTTTTTGGAATAATTTTCGGTATAATAAGGGGTGCTTTTTTACAATCCACTGTATGCAAATGGGAGCCTCAATCGGATAAAGGGAACAAGGAAAATCTTGCCATGTATGCATGCTCACATTGTTAGTCGCTTATTACAAGCGGCTAGTGAATTCAGCAGTTCATATTCGTATTGCTTCTTCTTGGACCTACATAACTTCAGGAAATATCTTTTGATTTCTAGATATTTTGCCGCCTCCGTATCGACAAAACCTGACCTTTCAAAGACATTTAAAGATTGTTTAAGCCTACGGCTCGTGACTCTAAATTCTTAATCATCCCAAGGTTTCTTCCCTAGAGTATGCCATTAAGGCTTTGGGAGTGAATTCAACTTTTTGGCTACAGATAAGATTGGGACAATTAAATGATTATTTAGGGTATTTATTTCGGCGTTGGAGTACGTAGAGTTCTCAGAAATAGACATTTTATGTTTATAGTCACATTTTCGGTTTTCGATCCACATGATTTTATTGTACAATTAGAATGAGTCTCTATTTAAACTTGTGTACATCTATATGAAATACGAAATATCAACACGAACCGGAAGATGGTCGAATGTCTTGGGCAATTGAAGTACTTCAAAATTATAAATCAGGTCTATTCAGCCAATATGACACGCAACAAGATCGTTAATACTTATACTCTGAAATACGAAAAATGTATAATTGCCGGGAAAATCTTTAGGGAATCTCTAATTCAATATCATTAGCTCACCACTCTTAAGAATTCGAACAAGAACCTCCCCCCTTACGTTGACTTCAGAGTCCAATGATCTTCGCTTAGACAATGCTGCAGAATTTTCGGAGAGGAATAACCCTTCCACGTAGTTTAGGTTGTCGATACGAGCATTAAAATCGCCTAAAAACATTGGTAAATCTGCATTACCTGATATAACCCCGAAAAGGTTCTTCTTAAAATCTGCTCGAAGAGCTTCGCATCCATAGATGTTTTAAAATAAACATTAACCACAATAAATTGAAATGCCCTCCTCCAAAATTAAAAAAAAGAAATGTAGGCAAAAAGAGCTTTATTTAAAAAAATTTCCAAACCCTAACTAGGGCGGTCGACTCTAGCCGACTGTTGTACAGTACTTAAAATATCAGTGTGATCAAGAATCCAAACAGGGGATTCTAAATTCTTCAAAATTACCCATGTGTCAGACAGACAGATGATATCCGAGCTGAGTACGTAATTTGCGATATCAGAAAAATTGGGAAGGTCGTGAATATTCCAGAAAAAGCAAGGTGCTAAACCTTACCAGGCCTAGCATAGTTTTGACTTCTAGACAGAGGCTCTTCGTGCTTTAAAGCAATTTTTTGTTTCACACTTTTTTTTTTAAAACACACTCGTCTTCTTGACGAGTGTGTTTCGGCCGAGATTGGTTGATTTCTCTTTTCATTTAGAAACGATTCGACCTCCGGAAAAGAAAGCTGACGATCCTCCAGCATAATACTGCTACCGTTAAGAAACATGTTAATGGCCGCATTTTTTTAGCTTGGCAGCAGGGTGGTATAAGGCTTTCCGCTTTTGTATTTCATCTGCTGATCTGCCAAGTGTGACCACCAGGATGGGCCTACTGCACTGCGTCCTCTCCAGACGATAAATGGCATTAATGTTCGACTCATTAAGTGAGAGATCACCGCTACTAAAAATATTGAAAACGAATGAAAAGAGGTCCCTGTCAGATTCCTCATAGTCCGATAGGTTGTGTATCGAAACATTGCAGAAGCGGGCTTGTTGCTGAAGAAAGTCAACCTGTCGCTTGAGTGAACCACACTTTTCTTCTAATTACGGATGACTTTCTTTCAGCTTTTTATACTCTGGTTTGCATATGCTAAATTCAATTTTAAGAGCATCAAAATTGGACTTCAATTGAGCTGTGTCAGTTTCAAGAAGTTTTACGTCCTTTTTGGTTTCCTGTGTATCGGCTTCGATGGAGTTTAATAGTTTCAGCACATTTGAATCGCCATTCATTTTTGTAAATAGTAGCTACTTTCAATTTTAGAGATAAGAGCGATCGATAATAGCTGTCACCTCACACATACAAATGAACACAGCACGCTATGCCTGGAAAAATCACGCACACTATCTAAGGGGCAACGCGAAATTTATAAACATGTCTGCTCAAGCCACAAGGACCTGAGAAAGACACAAAAACCGTTCAGAATTCTGACAGAAAATCACAAATTGAGGAACAAAAACTTATCCCATCACGTGTCACAGCACAAAACGAGCGTGATAATAGGCAAAAAAATCTAACACTTGAGATTCTGGGTAAAATCAAGAAATTTATACGCAGCACGAGAGACACGTGTTGCTCACACCGGCGCCATATCGTAAAGGGGAATTGTCAGAAGGATGCAAACTTAGGTCTCCGTTCGCTTCGAAATTTTCTAGGGAAAGCGGCAGAAGTTCAAATAGAACGTTGTCAAGATCATGATGAGAAGAGCACTCTCGTCCTTTTTCCAGATGACAATACTCCAATAAGTGGAAGTAGCATAAACCCTAAACGAAGTGTTACTAAAACAGTTGGAAGATTTGAAAGCAAGGAATGCACTGCATGCGAAACCAGGTTTTCTGATCGCCTCTCTCTAGAGTGAGTTTTTCGCGATGCTCATAGTTGCTTAAAAGCTAACATGCCAAATTTTTGTTTTAAATATGCAGTAGTCAAAAATTTTTAATTGCCTCGTAATTTAAGTCTTGAGTTCAAACATATCAAATGTCCAGAGCACTCTAAAAAGTTAGTTGGACTTTTTAGTTATTTTAAAACAAAAAGATTCTGGGTACGACGCTCAAGCTGTATTAGCGAAGCAAGCAGTCCAACAATATACAAAGCGCCTACACAAGAAACTTCGCAATAATCCATGAGTTTGAATCTTTAATCGCTTTTGCACAATGTTTAACGCAAGCTCTAATGTCAAAGTCGTTATTATCAATAATGCTCAAAGTTTATATTTAACATATAAGTATTTATTAATAATGTTACACATTTATTACTATGTAAGTGTTTGTAACAATTTCAAAGTTTATTATTACTTCTAGTTTAAAATGTCATAACTTTTTACATCATTTAAACTTCTATTTTAAAACTATAGAAATTGTACGTGCATCCTCATCTTGTTGCTCTTGAAAAATAGATTTACTTTTAAAAAATGTCTCAAATTTGATAACCCTAGAGACTTCAAATCTCCTTTGTATTTTACACTGTTTGAAACCTCGAAATAATCTATTTGGATTTATGATTTATTCCTTTTTAACTATTCATAATTATTAATGTATAATTTGGCTATGTTTACTAAAATGCCATAAATTAGTTTATGCATGATTTTAATGACTTTGCATTTCAAGTTTATGTAGAAACCTCGTTCTCGTAACGATTTTGAAATTTTCTTACGATAAAGACCTCGTTGTGCGAAAGAAGTTTTGGTTCTTGTTTAATATTAAAGGATATTTTTGTTTATTTTTATGTGAGGGAAATTTTCTGAAAATTAATTAAGCTCATCTCTGAAAGAGGCACTCATCTCTCCCTCGGGTGAATTCACAATCCGTGACTTTTTTTATTTTTTATTCAAGATTTGAAATTTTAGTGGTGATTTTTATTGTAAGAATTATTATTACTCATTTATAAATGATTTCATGTTAAAGTTTGGTTGTCAAACGTCTAGGAATAGTTTTAATGTCCTATCACTATTGAAATCAATTTACATTCTTGGTTGTAATTTACTGAAAAGGACACAGTTAACACAAATTAAACGTATCTCCCAATAAAAATAAATATCATTGTGATAATTTTAAAATGCAACTGAACTATTATTAAAAATGAACAAAAGAAATATTTCCGGAATGGACGTTTTTAAACGACAATTTTTAACATTAGAATTTTCATTGTTACTAACTTTTCAAACATAATGTTTGCAAACAAAATCTGGGGAAACCTTTTGAAACATATAGGATGTAAACAAAATTTATATTTGAAGAATAACTGCTTTCGATTCTCTGTGGCCTGTTCGAGATAATTTGAAATAAACAAAAAATTTTTAATCGAACTTAATAAATGCTAAGCAGAAAATTCTAACCAATGCAGATTTTTGCTGTGCTAGACCAATAATAAGATGCATTTTAATTTTACTATGGATCACAAACAATATTATATTTAAGTTAAAATTTGTTGACGAATAAAAACTATCTTGAGTTCGTTATTTGACTATCATTATTATTTTAAAATTCCCTAAGATTGGGCGATTCCTGCTTAAGGGAGATTCCTTGATTTCTTCTTGGGTCATATCTTCTATTACGCCACTGAGCATGTTTATTTTCACCCTTTTTTGAACCTGAGTTTAATTTTCATATCTTATTGTATATATTCCACGTAGAAGAGTATTATTTTGCTGTAATATTACAAAGATGTCGCCATTGGATGAAGATAAAACAGTTTTTTCTTCGGTGGGATTTGGTACAAGGGAGTTATTACTTCCTTTCAACTGAAGTTGTTCATCACGAGGAAAATTGTATTTTCGTATTTCGAATCGTCGGTTCGGATTCGTGTGCGGAATAAGGCGAAAAAATGGAAAATGTTCTGGTCCCAATCTACCTAGGCGCAGAGAATGAAGACTGGCAGGAGGAGACCTGGACCTGGCACGAAGAGAAGGCTCGGCAGCAGGAGAAGATCTAACTGGAGCATCTGGAAACTGAGGACTGGCATGAAGTAGAGGCCTTTCAGGAGAATCAGGTCTGCCGGGAGAATAGGAAGTTCCGGAACGAGAAACACCAGAAATAGCATGGCCGTTAGGTAAACAGTCGAATTGTAAACTTAAATCTACAACAAGAAACAAAGTAACGAAAAAAAATGCAAAGTAGAAAATTAAGTTTAGCTGAAATAGGCAGAACAAGCGCACTTTATCTGCCCTCGGAGCGGCAGTAAAATAGCTCTTTCCGCACTGCGACGAGCGGCACGTAAAGTGACTGCAAGGAGGAAGAATTAGGTGAAAAGTGAAAGGAAAGTGAAAAAAGAGTGAGCACAATTCATATGAAAACTAGGTTTAACTACAAAGTGGATTTTAGATTTCTGACGTCACCTCACGCGCGTCCGTACGCGGTACAATTAAGCGCCGTTTCCAGAGAAAATGCTCTTATTCTGCTATTTCAGATCAACTATTTTATGCACCACGGCAATAGAGTTGTTTTATACTCGGATCCGTCCTCGTATAAAGTTCAATCATACTGCCTAAGTACATAATGTACTATTATTTTTGAAGAAAAGTTTCCAGTATAACCTAAGACTGTTAAAGTATTAAAAATAAACTTTAACGTTTATTTAAACTACATTTCTTTAGTCTATATAAATTTATTATTATTGTTAATAATATTCAATTTGGACAATGGTAGAAAGTTGCGGTTTTTTCTGAAAAAGTCAAATTTTTATCTAATTTCCAATTAGAGTGAGACAGATAATTCATTAAAGTTTAAAACATTGATTGCTTAAACAATGTATTATTATTGTTAAGTTTTGGGGTTTTCTGACGTTTTTAGCTTTTGGTCTAACTTCCAATTAGAATGAGTTGGATAATGAGTTAAAGTTTAAAAAATTGTTTGCTTTAATAATTTATTGTTATTATTAAAATACTGAATTTAAATAATACTATTAGTGCTATTTTCAATTTTTACAAGAATATTTATATAACCTTAAAAATGAACAAATCAATTTAAAGAAGAAAGGTTTATTTAACTAAAAAAGACAAAGGAAAGTTCAACATTCTAGAAAAAGAACAATTTGCCTGCACTTATCAAAGAGAAGATAAACAATAATAAATTAATGAAAGTTTGATTTTTGTTTAACTTTAATTAATTATTACCATAATAAGTGAAAAGTCGACAAGAAATTAAATTTTGTACACAAAAAAGACGCAATTATCTAGAATTAAGATAGGAGAAGATAGTTATAAGCCATAATAATTTGTGTAAGCAGTTAGATTTGTTAGATTTAAAAAAATATTATCTCAATGTAAGTACAAAGTGGATAAAAACTTAAGAATTTCAGAAGAAAACCTCAATTTTCTAGCGTTATTTAAATTGAGTATTATTTAAAATAATATGAAATTGTTTAAACAATTAATTTTCAATTTTAATTAATTATCAACGTCATTCTCATTGTAAACTAGACAAAAAGTTGACTTTTACAGAAAAACCGCAACTTTCTTTCATTGTCCAAGTATAATATTATTAGCAATAGTAATAAATTATTGAAGCAATTAATTTTATAACTTTAGTCGATAAACCACCTCACTGCAATGGGAAATTGGACAAAAAGTTGAGAATTAAAGAAAAACGCAACTTTCTAGCATTGGACAAATTGAATATTATTAACATTAATAACTAATTGTTAAAAAATGCAGGTAAGCATCTAATTATAAGTGTGAAGTAGTATCTGTTGCATTTGGAACAATTTGCCTTAAAAAAAACGTAAAAAAGTCATAGTTGGTGTCCAAAATTCGCAAAACCCATTTTTTCACTTGAGGAGAGAAACTTCCGCCAAACTTCCCTGCAAACACTTTTCCGTCAAAATTTGAGAAAACCATTCCGAGTTTTTGCGAGTTTAGTTCAAAGATTAATTGATTTCCGTACAATCAAAATTTTCGGTTTTTAATTTGTAGTGAAACAACTATCAATTCAATAAAAAAAATTGGCAATCAAAGTTGTGCGGCGCTATAGAAGAGTTTCACTTCAGAATCTTGTATCTAATCATAACAAGGTACCGGATTAATTACATAATTAGGAAAGTCAAGAAAAATATTGTTTTTCTTATTTTTAAGAAAAAGTTACAAGTCAAAAATAATTAATTGTTGAAAGAATTTTTTAATGTTAACAATATATTTCGGTTTTCTTATTAAAAAGGAATCATCAGATTAAACATAAAGAAACGTGCTGCTCAATGAGTTGCCAGAAAGGAAAGACAAGTAATCGCCCTCAAGCTAATTTTAAACATAGATTTTGCATTTCATTTTTAATCAAATTAAAATGTTCCAATGTTAATCTCATGGGTTAAGTGGGGGGGGGGGGGTATGAAATGTCCTCTATTTAACAACAAATTTTAATTTATGACATACGCTACCTGCACATATGCTATAAATTCCATACTGAGAGGAAAACTTTTCGAATTTCATTTTTTTACCATACATATTCTGGATTCCACCAGAATTAATTAGGATTACATTCTTACTCACTTCGGACAAACTCAAAAAAAGTCTGAAAGAAAACAGTGATGGGAATGAAATGCAGATTTAATCGCACAAGAATTCTGATTAGCATATTCTGGATTTAGAAATGATGTGACGAATGTTCGAGAGTTTCATCAAATTAAATACGAACATATAATGTAGGCACCGTTGTTATTATAACAGGCGCCCAGGTTATTTTTTCGAGCTATTTACACCTTATTTCAATCAGTTTCAATGATTACTTTCAAAAAGTATTGAAATATTTTTAACAAAGCAAACAAAAAATTGCATAAAATAAAGAAGATACATCCACACACACACAATTTAAGAGAGACAGGCCCGTAAAACCCTCGTGTGTCTTGAGAACACGAAGCGACCCAAGGACGACATTTTTCTGCACCCATCTCGCAAGTGCCTTGACATATTCTTGGGACACAGGTATGGCTTTAAGGTTACGAACCAGTGATACCTCTCCTCCTTTTGCTTTTCCTTGGCAGTGATGGTGTAGTCGACTGAAGACGCTAAGTCGATAACGAAATAAGTTGGTTTTATAAAGTCTTGCGGAAATAAACCCTCTGCCATTTTCAACGACGTAAGCTGTACTTAGAAGAATTCGGTAATGAAGACATTCTTGATTTAGAAGATTAAATCTGTCAAAGAACATGCTAGAATTTGCTTCGGAGAGACTTCTTCACTGATTTTACGTCCTCAAAGTAGCTTTGTGGCACGTTTATGTATATATAAAACTCTTTAGTGTCCAGGTTTTTAATAGCACTAATATTCACGAGGACAGGGTCTTTAGGAACGCGGAGAATTTTGTAGTACAAAAAAAAGAGGCAGAAGCGCAATGCAAACAAGCAGATGGCTCATGGTATGGACGTAAAAGAGATGCGCTGATGGGCTGATGCATCCCTGCAGGCGCACTTGCTAATTAGCAAGTTTTTTCTGCAGCCTGCTGCATTTTTTTCGAGCTACATTGTTCGGGCATATCTCTCACCACTGGCTAAATTCTTCGAGCAATTCTCTTTTTTAGGACAGCTGTCATGATTTCACACACTGTGTTTAAACAAGTTCTTACCGAACAAGCTCTTACCGAAATAACGGAAAAATTTCAGCCATAACCATGTCAAAAGAACGTGAGCTGGTGGTGAGAGTCTGTGACAGAGTTAATACGATGATCTGGTAAAACTTTCATGCTCCCTGAGGACATGGAGCGACACAAGGACAACCGACTCCTGTATTTTGTGCTTAAGTGTCTTAAAATCTTGTTGACACACAGGGGTTCTTTTCAGCCTACTAACGAGTGAAATCTTAGCACTTCCAAGAGCGCCGATGATAAGGAAGAATAGCTTAACAGAATATTTCAAGTACAACCGTCGCAACTCCCTAACAAGTCTAACCTCTCTTTATTTTCATTCTCCTTGGCTATGATCTTTTTTCAGCGGTAGCAAACGTAAGTTCGCACGACATCGACTTATCCTTCACATTTCAATGGAAGATGCCATGCATCCTCTTGTCGAGGAGCTCTTTGCGGAAGTTTTTCTTTTGTGCTTTCTTAATTTAGACTTTCTGGACTGAGTACTTAAGATAGATAAGATTTGGTGCAGCTTACTCACCAGTAATATTAAAGGCCGAGAGTAGCAGCAGCCTCCTCGCTGCTTTTTACATAAACGGTTCTTTGTCCAGTTCTTCGTGCTTTCTGATCATCTTAAGAAAAGGGCCCCTTCCATTTGAAACTATATGCGCTGTACCTGGAATAATTCGTTTGTAAAGCCATTCAAGATTCAGTATTCCGCGACCACCTTGACGGCGTGAGATGTAGATTTGTGGAAGAGAAGACTTAAGTTGCATGCCTTATTTTATGTGCGGAACTTTTCTTGTCCCGATATCAAGAGATTTTAGCTCGTCCTTCGTCGATGGAACCACTCCAAATGAATAGAGTATTAGGCGACTGAAAACATATTTGTTGCAGCTACTTTTCTCTGACAATTCGGAAGACCAAATCTGCCGGCTGAGACGTTTGTATCTGCCTCTGAGAATATGATTTATAGATTTTACATCTAAAATGTGGCTGTCTGGTACGCCCAATGTCGTATAGTGTTTCTGTCGACGAGCTCAGGGTCTTCGGGGATACCATTAGGTTTTCCTCGCTCCAAATAAACCTTGGCGCATTCTTCTAACCCAAACTCCATTCGATAGGTCGCGCTGGTAGAATTCTGCATCTTTTCTGAGACATCTATAGATGGGCAGGTTCTTTATTCAACCAGAATGGAAAAGGCTGTTCCAACTGTAGATACAAAATGAAAATGCGGGTCAGTTGCGGAGAGGAATAGTTCTTCATCTCCTTTAATGCTTTTTTCACCTCCTCGGTAGTGATTGATTGGGCATTCCTCCTCAGGTGTTATGAGGGAGTCGCACAGCTCCAAGAACACTTGAATTCAAGAACTAATTCTCTAAAGTTATGTTGGGCATCTTAATCCCCGTTAGATATAGTATACCGGAACAAAATATGCTAGCTCAGCCCTTAAAATTTAGTTAATGATAGAGGGGGTGGTCAACGGTAAAAAAATTGAAGAGATCCCTAAATCGAAATAAAAAAAGATCAGTTAAAATCTCAATATTACAAATAACAAGTGGTTTATTAACCTTGAATATAAATTAATTCTCTTGGTGATACATTGTTTTGTTTGCTCTGGCGGTAGTCCTATTCCACTATACAATCAAGTTCTCAAAACAATTTTTAACTCCAAAAAAAAAAATTCAAATCAAATTATCTGCATAACCTAAACTAACTGTTTTTCAATAGATTAGGCCCATTACCGTTGGTATAACTCCACGATTTTATAATAATGTTCACGCTACCAAACTACAGAAGAACTAACATAACCTCTCAGCATACATTTTTGAAGGTTAATTTTAAGTCGCAGTCTTAATGAAAATGTGTAAAGGTACGATTGGCTAATAAGGGTATTCTCAGGGGGGTACTTCCACTGTACTGCCCAATACATAAAGTGTGCCACGAGAGTTGAAAACGGCCGTACGCGGCGCTAGTAGTAACTTTGTTCTACAAAACCATGCAGTACAATAGGAAAAATCCATAAAAATTGCAAAATAAATATGAAAACCCCTTTAAAATCATTTTTTCTTTATAGTGTAGTCAAGTAATAAATGAGACTTATGTACTTACGTATTAATTTCTTTAATATAGGAAAAAGGGGCATAATTGACACAATTCAAACAAACCAAAAATTGCAAAAATCATTTAAAATTTTCACACAAATGAAAGAAAAACTCTTTTTTTTTTTAAATCTTTTCAGATCCTCTTAATCTAAACTTTCTCATTTGTAAAAATTATTTAAATTTATCCTGCATTTTTATTTATTCTGCATAATTAAAAAAATTGCCTTAAAATCTTTCTGATTCTTCTTTGACTATATTTGAAATCTTCTAAAATCTTTTTAAATAATCTCTTCAAATTAGGTTTTCTAAATAAAAAATTATTTTAATTTTTTTTGAAACCTGAAAAATGTCTTTCATTTTCGTTAAACTTCATAAAATTCTTAAAAAATCGTAATAAGTTTTAATTATTTTTGAATCGTTTCAAAACTTTTGAATATCTCTTAAACTTACTAAAATTTTTTCTAAAATTATGTAATATGGCACTATTCTGCTTTAAAATCTTTCACACTTATTAAAGAATTTAGGAAATAATTCAAAATGTTTTGTGATTTTTTTCCGATTTTATCTTGATATTCCTTACAAAGAATCATTAAAAATTTTCTCATGAATTTTAAAAACTCTTTATCACACCTTGAAAAAATTCAGTTTACCTCAAAAATGCGTATATCTTGAAAAATTAAAAAATTTGTCTCAATGTCTTCCACATTCTTTAAACCCATATTTTAAAATATTTAAAACTTAAAATTATTCTTTGAAAATAAAACCGAAGTCATTTCTCCTCAGATATTTCATAATTATTAAAAAGCTTTTAACTGTTTTATTGGAGGTCTTAGAGTGTTCTCGGAGTTCAATTTTATAACCTGATTTTCACACCGGAGCGATAAACATCGGCAAAATCAATGGAAATGATTCGATAAAAAAAACAATATAAAAATACTATTGGAAAAGTCCACGGTGTCATTTTCACAATAATTACATAAATAAACCGTTTTCTTGATATTTTTTAAGAGTTTGTAACGGCTCAACATGACCAAAGATATATAGCAGTCAAAACAACTAGAACAAAGTTACTACTAGCGCCGCCGGATGGCCGTTTTCAACACATGGGCCATTTTCAACTCTCAGTGACACGAGGCTGGATAATCTGAAAGGGGGCACAAAATTAGAATAAAGGGTAACAAGGCGGTAAGCAGAATTCTGAGAGGGTAGTCATATTATATAGGGATTGTGATCGCAAAAAAATGATAAAAAGGCGCAATTAAAAAAAAGGGAAAACAAAGTAGGGTAGCCGAGTGTTTAAGAAAAACCATAGGGAGTAGACATATTCAAGGTCCACTATTTCAAGAAGGGATAACCAAAATCAAAGAAAAAGAGTTAAAAATAACTCAGCAAATGGGGTTAATCAATTCAAAACCAAAAAAGGGGTGCTCATAGTCCATAGATTCATCAAAGACGGGGGCGGTCATAATTATCAAAGCTAAGGGGTGGTCATATTCATAGAAGAGATTATGATGGCTCATAAATTCATCAAAGATGGGGGTTGATCATAATTATTAAAGTTAAGGGGTGGTTATAGCCCAAAGATTCATCAAAGATGGGGAATGGTCATAATTATCAAAGTTAAGGGGTGGTCATATTCAGAAAAGGGATGGTCATAATTATAAGAGTTAAGGGGTGGTCATATTTAGGAAAGGAATGGTCACAATTAGACAAAAGGATAGTCAAAATTTAGAAATTTATCAAAAACACTGGATAGTCATATTTAAACCGAAGGGGGAGTCATAATTTAATAAAAATATGATAATCGAGACTCTATTAACATAAGGGGTATTCGATTTAACAAGGAGGGCCCAGTAGGTCCTTCAAAATAAAGGGGGAGTCATATTTGAACAGAAGGGGAATTCAGAATTCCGTAGAAAGGGGTGGGCAAAAACACATCACATCAAGAAAATCAATAGACAAAAATATCATCACAAGCCATTATATAAACGACTATAAATATTCGTTATAAATCATAATACATCAATAGTCAATTACAGTTCAATGCATAAATCAATAGGTGAACGTACCAATAATCACCAGAAACATAGATTAGAATCGAACATAGAAATCATTCAAAAAAAGATTCAATAGACATAATAAAATTCGAATAACAACATAATCACCAATAAGCAGTTCTAAGGAGATCCTGTTATGGAACTTCGCCCCGACCACGTGCCAAAAAAAGGGCCCACTCACAACGACTCCTTTAAAGTCAAAATTTACTACCACAATAAATAAAAAATAAGGCTCCATATGAGCAAGAGCCACCACAAAATGATTCTACGCAACGAAAAAAAATTGACTTAGTGCATAATTTAAAAAAGATTCAGGTCGAGACGAACGAAGGAGACAACAATTTTGTGGTGACAGCTTTCGGACAATATCCCTCTTTATTTCAATTAATTAGGCCAAACTAAGATTAAATAACGCGACAATTCGGTACACCAACGGTAAGCGAGAGCGAGTCTCGGCGTGCTCTCGGCTCGTCCCTCTTCTCGCCTTCTCCTTCCTCTTGCCCGTGCGCTGATTGGTTGAAGTTGGCGGGACGGCAGGCAGTGTGTTGTAGCGGACTACAGTGCCGACTACTAAGAATACTAGGGGTCCTCGTAGTGTGTACTATCCTCCTCATGTTACGATTTTGACCAACCAATCGTACTTTATTCGATGGATAATCATTCGTCTCACTCTCCGGTAACAACTAATGGCTACACCCGGGAGCTCAAATTCATCCTGTCATCGGAAATAGATCTCCTCTGGTACCAGTAGTCCCAATAGTCATTCGGGCCTGGGCTAAAGAGCTCCCACTATTCATGCTGGGGATTTCAGAATGAAAACTTCTCAAAAGAAGTATTGTAGAGTTCCACGCCTGGTGGAGAAGTCGAATTTTGAATTTTCGAAACGGTCTAGAATATCCCACAAATCCAGTCGGCATCTCGACAAAAGTCTTCTTGAGGGGTGACGTACTCGTCAAAGCGTTGGTTGGTAGTCCATGTTATGGCGGGAGAATTTGAATATTTTGAAGCTCCACATGTTGCCCATTGTTATACACCTCTAGTTCTTTACGCGTCCTCTGCAGTCCCGAGTTTCCAATAAATTTTAATAACCTCTTGTAAGCTCAGTTTAAAATCTGAAAAAGTGAATTTCTTGTTTTTAAAAACAAAAATTTGTTCATGGTAACATTAGTGGTTTGGTTATAGGTGGGGGGGGGGGGGGGGGGGGTTGCCCTCTTTTTAACAACAAATTTAGCAGGTATGATTTTTGGACTTCCCAAAAGAGCACATATGGTGCGAATTTTATATCAATAGACACTTTTCAAATTCCATTTTTTCATCGCACACTCTGGATTTCCCGGAGGCATATAAAATTTTAATTCATACTAATTTCAGGCAAACTTCATTTGGTTAAAAATTCTTTTAATTTGCTTAAAACTCTATACTTTTAATCAAGAAGTTGAGAATTTCAAGCGGTTTACATTAAATTTTATTAATAAATTAATACACATGTAAATAAATAAATTATTCATATATTGTTTTTTTTTACGCAGATGAATTTTATTTAAAACAATACACTTTTTTAGCGAAAAATTTTTCCACTATGATTTTCTAATCCTCTCTTCAAAAAAGGAATAAGATTTGACCAAATATCCTTATACCCAAAATCGCCTTACTTAGTTTCCTAGTTTTGGATGAGCCATTAAGATTGTACCATATGTGCCACGTGCACGTTTGGTACGAATGTATTTTTAATGCAAACAGTTTTTAAATTCCACTTTTTTACACACATATTCCGGGTCTTCTCGGAATAGATACAGATTAAATTCGTACATATTTCGGACAAACTAAAATTAAGTTTAAGAGAATATATCAACTGGTATATAATTTAGGTTGAGTCACTCAAAAACTCTGATATGCTTATAAAAGTTTAAAAAATGTACTAAAAATGATAAATATATTATACTATTATATTTACCAATAAAATTAAGCATGATTGCCAAGGATAATATGAGAGTAGAAGCACTACTCATCTTTTCTAGTGCGAGGAAAAACTACTTAACGCATTAAAAAATAATTTTATTAATAGTGTAACTAATGAATAGTTGAGTGCTTCATAAGATTATATAGTTCCTATATCTTACACATAGTCGTTATCTTTTAGAATAGAGGCATCAAGGCTCTCCTTCTCAGATATTTACATATCATTAGCCAGCTTCAAGGAGGAAAAAATGTATAATAAATTATTCCTTTAAAAGTGATGTCACAACTTATATACATTTTTATGTATAAACAGGACCCGTCCCATGCGTGAAAAATGTATAACCTGTCTTTTATAACAGCCTCTTCGAGGCTTAACAAAATTAATATTTAAATTCTATAAATTATATTCAAAGAATTAGATAGATGAATTTCATCGTTTTATATTTTTGATTGTTTCAGACATTATTCAGAAAATATTTGTTTGGTGCTTCTACTGGTCGATATTATTTTGTCACATTCATTATAATATTCCTGATACAAGTAGCCGAAGCGCTGTGACAATGCGATATTTTAAAAAATAATTATATTGGCTCAGTAACGTTTCCACTTCTCCTTTTGCTCTATCTCTCCTTCACTACACCCTTGTCTGACTCTTGTAATAACTTTCCGTCTCTCCCTGTCTACGAGGGTGGGGTGAAAAGTTTCCGGCCTGATAAGAAAAAACCAATTTTTCCGTGTTTTTTTCACTTTAGTTTTCAACATAATCTCCTCAAGACTATTACATTTCTGATAACGGTGCTCTAGTGCAGAGATGCCATTTTTATAGACCGATTTGTCAAGTCCTTCAAAATACTCATTTACAGCATCGACGATATCCTCGTTGCTCTGAAATGTTTTACCTATGAGCCATTTTTAAATGCTAGGGGCAGATGATAATCGCGGGGGCCCAAATCTGGTGCATCTTCATGCCCTAATTTTCATGTGAAATATTGAGTACACGCTCAGTTAACATCCAAGTAGTCTCAGCTATCTCATTTACCTCTAATATGCGGGCCTTTATCACCATTTTATGCATTTTTTTGATCACTTCGGGAGTTGCGACCTCAACGGGGCGTCCTGAACGTGGTTCGTCAAAAGTGCTCTTGCGACCTTTCTTAAATTCATAAACCCACTGCTGAACTGTCGAATGTGATGGAGAAGAGTCTTTCAGTGCATGCTTTTCTGATTTTTCCATTTTTGCACAAACAAGCTAATGAGATACATGGGTACGGCACTCAATGTATTTCAGAGAGTTCACTTAATTCCGAAACAGCGGGCCCTCGTGGAGTCCCCAAAAACCAAACCTTTAGTGAAACTACCGTTTCTGCTACGAAAAGTATCTGAAACCTATTTGTCTTGTCAAGTGAGCCAAGTTTCTTACATGCGCACTGGATGCTTTCTACTGCCGCGCCTCTCGTGGAGTCTCCAGAAAGCTTACTGTTTCCCCCGCCTTGTCTACCTGATTAGTGCGACAGAAAATAGTGTAGAGTGCCGTACCCATGGTGAGATATAGTACTATAGAATACAAGCTAAAAATTATATCTGCTGGCGCCATCTCTTCGTCAGGCCCGAAACTTTTCACCCCACGACTGGCTTCATCGCGATGAATGTATGTATGAGCATGCCTTTACTCGCTCTCTGATTCGCGGGTCTTTTCACGGAACGCGACTCTCATTGGGCGGGCGCTTTATCGTTTGGGCTTTTTGTCACGGATCCTAATTTAATATTATGAACAAAGTTATTCAGCTGAATAAATAAATTAATTAATCAGTTTACAACATAAAAAGCATTAAAGAATTATTTCCTGTGAATCATTAAAATAATTTTATTCTTCATTTTTAAGAAAATTTGATTTAGCAAAAATAAAAATATATTTGCATATTAATTTCTAAATCAGAATTCAAATGCTCATTTAACATCGAATAACTTTACAAAAATAATGAAACTGAAATGGAGGTATTTTAAAGATGCACAAACTTTTATTATAAAAATTATCACCAATCAGAATCATTTGAGAAATTATGTAATTGAAATAGGGATGTTTTAATAAATAGATAAACTTTAAAAATTCAAATTTTAGTGCATTATTTAATTATATGACTTACGAATAAATTATCAATTTATGTCACGCAATTTTAAAAAACTAAAGTTTAATGTTGATTTAATTTAATATTTTGAAAACATTCAGCTAATAAATAATTAATTATTGCACAATATGAAAAGCATTTAACTATAATTTTAACCGCGGCATTCTAATAATTTTCACTTTATATCTTTTTCTGAAATTTGACCGTTTATTTTCAGAAATTTTATGTATTAATAATATTTGATACTAATTTTAGGAATCATAAGTTTTAGTAGGATAATTTATCTAAAATTCAATCAGTTCAAAGCATAAAAAGCATAAAATAAATTATATAGTTGTAATGGTGTTATCATAAAAAGAAAATAAACTTTTATTGTTAAATTAATAGCTAGTATTGAACTAAATAATCAAAAAGTAAATAATTAATTCATGTTACTCAATTTAAAAAATCTTAAATTGAATCTGAATGCTGAATGCTGAAAATTTGAAATATTAAAAATCTTTTAAAAATTTTCCATGAAAACTTTAAATATATTGTGATATAATTTTATAGATGGAATTCAGATATTTATTTTAAGACATGGAAAACTGTTTTTCAATTATAAAATTGGAATAGGAAAATTTTAAATATAGATAAACGTTTATCATACAAATCAGATCACATATTAAATAGCAGAACATTAAAGTACATAATAAATTTATTTTCGTAGTTAAACAATATTTATCTTTAATCTTTATGTAATTTAATATTGTGAACAAAATTAATCAGCTAATAATGATTGACCAATGAATGACATAAAATGCAACAAAGAATTATTTTCATTAAAAAATATAAATAATTCTTATTTGATATTTTATTTGAAACTCAGAATGCATTTCTAACCAAATTCATTCATTTTTTGATTTCAACTTTTAAACTAATTTTAGAAAAAATTGAAATATATGCGCAGAAATAATATCAAATGATAATTAATAAAAATTATAAAGAAAATAATTAAAATATTTTGCCTAAGTAGCTTCTGAGCATGGCCGACTTGTTTTTATGTTTTGCTGTAAGCGAATAAAAATTATAGTGTAATCTTTATACTCCATAGAAACACATCCAGCCTTAAGGCCATGTGATGAGTGTAACAGCTGATCAAGTCAGCTGTAAGATCAATATTTTTTCACTCATATTGAAAAATAAAAGTTTAAATAACGCGGAAATTTTTTGCGGGAAATGTTAATAAATATTAAAGGATCGTTTGTGGCCTTGCAAAGAGTTGGAGGAAGCAAAAAGTTTATTTATGCAAATAATGATTATAGACGGACATATTTAGGTTTTACAGCAGAAATTTGACTTTTAACTTTCTCTGACGGTAATCATGCAATCTGTTTTACCCACAGACTCCTAGAAGTTCAAAGTTGTCTACTCGTTGCGCTAGTGCTGCTTTGACACAGTTGATACCAGACTGATACGTATGTCAGACCAAACCTTTGCGCTGGAGAGACTTATACATACCTGGGCGTGCCACAGAGCCGCATTCAGGATGCAACATCTATAAAGGATACTCTCCGAAGCATATAAAAACGTCTCATCCGACAGATTTGGTCTTCCGAACTGTCGGCGAGGAACAAAGTATCTGCAACGAACATGCTTGCCGTCCCGGTACTACTCTATTCATTTGGAGTAGTTCCATGGACGAAGAACGAGCTGAGATCCCTTGATATCGGGACAAGAAAGGTTATGCACATGAACAAAAGCATGCATCTTAAGTCTTCCGTTCCGCGACTGTATATCTCACTCCGTCAAGGGGGTCGCGGAATATTGAGTCTTGAATGTCTTCACAACAGAATTATTCTGGGTACAGCACATAGAGTTGCAAATGGAAGAGACCCTCTTCTTAAAATGGTCAGGAATCACAAAGAAGTGGGCAAAGGAGCCTTTCTGTAAAAAGCAGCGGAGGAGACTTCTGAAACACTTAAGACTTGACTTCAGTATAAGGGGTAAGTAAAATGCATCAAATCTTATCTATCTTGAGTCCTCACTCCTGAAAGCCCGGATTGAGAAAGCACAAGAGAAAAACTTTCGCGAACAGTTCCTCGATAAGAGGATGCCCTGTATCTTCCACAGAAATGTGAAGGATCAGTCAATGTCTTGTGAGCTAACGTTTGCTTTCCTTAAATCGCCCGGATTGAAGTCTAGTACGGAAAGTTTCATTTTTGCATGCCAAGACGGTGTCATTTCCACTTTAACATACCGTTGCCACAATTTAAGCCAAGACATTTCCGATGATAGCTGCAGGGCGTGCCATATATATTCCGAGCATTTAGCTCACATACTATCTAGTTGTCCAACTCACGCGGGAACGACCTACATTCAAAGGCACAATGCGACACTAAGAGTGCTTTATTACCATCTCTGTCACTCTTAAGGCGTTAACCTTAATATCGCTCTTCTAAATGCTCCTAGGGGAATTGAGTCAATTGTCGAGAATGGGAAGTGCCGCATATACTGGAACTTTATATTCTCGACAATTGTTTCTGTTGTTCACTCGAGGCCTGACGTAGTTCTCCTAGACTTCGAGAAGCGAACCACGTTCGTTATCGAATTTTCGGCACCAGCTGACAAAAACATCATAAGCAAGGATAATGAAAAAGAAAGAGAGGTATCGAGACCTTATAAGGGAGTTCCAACGATTGTACCCAGAATATTCTGTTAAACTGATCGTCCTTATCATCGGCGCTCTTGGAGGTGCCAAGCTTTCACTTGCTAATGGCCTAAAAAGCATACCTGCGTGTCAACAACGTGCTAAAACACTTGCGGGAAAAATGCAGAAGGCGGTAGTCCTTGGGTCGCTCCGTGTTCTTAGGGTGCATGAGGCTTTTGCTGGATCGTCGTATTGATTCCTTTACAGACTGCAAACACCTATCTCACGGTCGTGAGACGTGATTGTGGCTGAAATGTTACCGCGATTTCGCTGGAAGCGGGAGCAATTTTTCAGATTAGCACCTGCTCCCGGCGAAATCCTGCGGTTGTCCATTTTTTAATCGTTCGAACAAATATAACTTTTTTTAATTATTACTTTTCAAAAATATTTTTAAAACGTATTTTATGAATTAAAAATAATATTGAATGGTTTCAAGATGTATTAAATTCTGTTAAAAATTTTATGTTATTGTTTAAACCATTTTTATTCGTTATACATTCATTTTCAATTCGAAGGTAATAAAAAACCAATAATTCATTGTTCAAGCAATGACATGAAGCTCTTACCAGAATTAAGTACTAAAAATCATTTGATATTTTTCTTAATTCATACAATACGATTTTATCAATTTTTTAAAAACAAATTTTGTATAAACAAATTCAGTTTGTTTTAATTTGTAATAAATTTATATAAATGTGTGAAAATTACGTAATGATTCAACAAAAAGTAACATAGTTAACCAACTAGAGAAAAAAACTGGACATCTATTACTCCAATTTTTTATATTTTAAAAATAAACAATAATCAATTATCTCTTCAATACCTTCATATTTAAATTTCGAGAAAAAAAATGATGGATTTCGTTTCTCCAGAAATGAAAAATTTGTAACATATGCAATATGCCGGATACAAATGGACCGTTTGTTGTGAAATACATTTCACACTAATTTTTAAATAATTTGTAAATGAATTATGGCATGTAAATTTTTACTCAACAATGCAATTGTTGAATACAAATTTACATGCCATAATTGCGCCGAAGAAAGGGAGCTTCTCTAAGAAGATCGAAATCAAGGTTTGTACACATTTCGATAGTTTTTCAGTTGCTCTTTTTAATGAAAACGTCGAAAAAATCGGAGCCTTATTATTGTTGATAATTGAGTTGTTAAGTACCTGAGAAATCGTATCGAAAAATTTAATTTCCTCAGTCTGAAGGAATAATTGTATAGAAGATATTGTAAATTCTTATTAATTTCTATATGATTTTATAATTGCAGAATATAATTATTTCTCAATACATGCTTGCTACGATGTGCAATATAAATGTATATAAGTGTAATGTATGGGCAGATTTATGTTTATCGCGAACGCTATATTGAGAGGCAATGCTTCGAAATCTCCCTTGGTCAACGAGGAGTTTAAAAGGTGAAGGTAACGCTCGAGCGCAGTTGAGGAGAATGCGCCCTATTGAAAGGCGCCCTACTGAGAGGCTCGGCTGCGCTAGTAAAAATTTAACCTTATTACAGATGACAAACAATATTATATTCTAGTTTTAATTTTTTGTAAAATAAAAATAATCTTGTAGAGGCTAGTTGTTAATAAACACTGCTTTAAACATCTTTAAGATTGGGCGATTCTTTCCCAAGGGAGTTTCCTTGATTTCCTGTTTGGTCATTTCTTCCACCGCGAAACTGAGCATGTTTATTTTCACCCGTTTTTCAACCTGATATAGATGACAAAATTTTTTCGTAAATATTCCACGAAGAAATTTATTATTTTTTTCCAGTAATGCAAAGATATCACCATTCGATGTTGATAATACAAGTTGTTCTTCGGTTGGCATTTTTCCAATGCAATCATATTTTCCTATCAATTGAATTGGTAGATCAGGAGGAAAAGTGTATTTTCGAAATTCGAATCGCCGTACCGGATTCGAGTGAGGAATAAGATGAACATATTTTAATGTTTCAAATTCCAATCCGCGTATGCAAATTGGACGCTCACTGGCAGGAGACCTGGTCCTGGCACGACTAGCAGACCTGGAAAGAGTCTTTTCAGGCGATTGGCGTCTTTCAGAAGAATAAGAAGATCCGGAACGAGGAATATCAGGAAGAGGCTCGCCATTTGGTAAGCATTCGAACTGTGAAATCAATTCTGCAACAAGAAAAGGAGTACAAAATTTAATTAATTTTCTAACTCAAAATGTCCAGGTTCCAACCTAATATTTTAAAAATATTTAAAAAAAAACTATTATTTACAATTTTAAAAATTACACAGCCCGACAAAATTTGGACCGGAGTAGGTAACCCAGAGGATTTCGTTCTCTTAAAAACGAAGTATTGATCAGGTCTCGGGGTTTTCGAAAAGACAAACAATAACTGCCGAATATTTAAAGTGAAAAAGTGTTGCAATGACATGACGTGGGAAGAAAGCCTAATGTCTGGGATAACAGCTGATCGCTTAATCGCTCGATTGTGCTATGAAAATTTGACTGACGCTAACAGTTGCGTCTGTATGGCTTCTGCCATTTGTCTTGGCTAGAATTTTAACTTTAAATAAGAAATCAAATTTGCGATTTGCTATTTTTGCTTTGTCTATGGACAATTCCGAACTATTGGCGAATGTCATAATATCACTTTCTGTAAAATCAATAATTGCTTTCATCTTGGAATACGAAACGAGTTGACAATAATTTCGAAATTTTCCTAGAATTTATTTATTTAAAGATCTTGTCGTGACATAAACTATAGAGTGTCCAATAATTACTTTATTTACACGATTCTAGTTAATGCACAATTCCATATTTCCTTTTACGTTAAAACGCAACAAATATTTACAACACCAAGTCTATAATCTTACATGTTATATGATTGAGTTTTAAAATGATTAATTTCAAGAATTCCTGAAAATAAAACCAAGAATCTAACACCAAATCTTTACAACCACCATAAAATTTTCCTAATGCGGTCTGAAGAAAAGCCAAAACAAAAAAATTTTTCTCCTAAAAAAGAAAAGAAAAAAATTCATTTTCCTTTCTTTCCTTAATTTTCTTTTGTCTTTTTCATTTCCATCCAGAAAGAAAGGGAATTTTTTCTTCTCTTTTCTCTCACTTTTTAACAGTTATCTTATTTTTTCGAAAACACAGACACTTGCTCATTAGCCTGCCACCGCAAAAATCTTCCGGTGTATAAGAAATTTTCAAAGTGATTTTTTCAAATCTTAATCCTTAAGTTACATAGCCATCGTTCACCGAAACCCCGATATTCTAATATTAAGAGAGTCCGATTCTTGTGGGCATATCCACGGCATTATACATGGCCAGATAAGTCTGGAATCGATTTGTATTATTTTTTTATAGTTTTAAATTATTTTTTTTTAAATTTATTTCTTTATAATTTTCCAAGTTTTTTCATTATCATGTCAATATAACTGTATTTGCATGCATGTTAACTGTATCATAAACCTTGTTTTATTTCTAAATTATTTTACAACATCGGTTCAAAAATGAATACGTCGACCAGCAGCTCTAAGGACTCGATTTTTCACTTCCACTTTCCTTCATGTGGAAATTTTTGAAAAAAATTGAAAACTAGTTCAAAAAGGTATAAAAAAGTTTCACTGGTCGAAAAACAGCTCTGTTAAAAGAAATGAAAACTGCGCACATATGCATCAATTTTGAGCAAAATCGTCAAATACAAATTTTTGGGGATTTCTTAGGCCTCCACAAGGGAGGCACCAAAATTGATACTTTTCGAATTCCATTTTTTTTACAAAAATTCTGAATTCTCCGGAGGTAAATAGAATTTGAACTTCTACTCCTTTTATACATGCTCATTTTTGTTAGAAATTCATTTACTTTCCTTGAAATTCCGTAATTTCACTTGAAATGTCAAGAGTTTAGAGCGTTTTAATTTGAAGTTAAAATTGTATGCAAATGGATTTCATTGAAATGAGTACAATGTTTTAGTGAAATTTTTTTTTAATATGATTTTCCAATCCCCTCTTCATTAGAAAGAATAGATTTAACGAAATCTATTACCACCCGAATCGTCTTACTGATGTTAGTTTGGTTTTTTCTGGATGATCTCTCAGGATTGTACCATATGTGCATTGCGCACATATGGTGCGAATTTATTACAAAGCGAACACTTTTAGAATTCCATTTTTACACACATATCCTGAGTTTCCTCGAAATAAATTTAGATTGAATTTGTATTTATTTTGGACTAACTCTAATAAAGTTTAAAAGAAAATAAAGGGTGTTTTTTCAACGTTGTTTTTTTCGAATTAAAATAAAGCATACAAAAATTCGTTGAAAACAGTTGTTGTTTGTTTATTTTAATAGCGTATGGTATGCAATTTAATCTTTAAAAATAATTTTCCACAAATCTTAACCGCAACAAGTCACACGGCCGTTAAAACCATCCATTTATTCAAAACGATGTTCAATAGACGAATCATATAAAAAAAAGGGTAATGTCGATTGGCCACCTCGCTCTTCCGACTCAAAATTATATATATAATATTATATTTACCAATAGAATCGAGGATAATTCCCAAGGATAATACCAGAGTCGAAAAAATGCTCATTTTTTCTAGTTGAAAGAAAAACTAATTAACGTATTAATGAAGAATTTTATTAAGAACGTCACTAATGAATGTTAAAATGCTTAACCAACTGATATTATACATTTATTCAATTCAGTCGTTATCTCATAGACTAAATGCGTCAAGGTTATCTTTCAAATATTTACCTTTCGCTAGTCAGTTGTTGACGGGAACAAAATGTATAATCAATAAATCTGTTAAAAGTGATGTTACTACTTGTATACTTTTTGATGTATAAACAAGAAAAGTCTTATACGTGAAAAATGTATAGCCTGTCTTCTATTATAGGGCATTAGAAGCTTAAAGAAATGAATATAAATTATGTAAAATATGTTCAAAGAATTGGATAAATGAATTTCATCGTTTTACATTTTTGATTGTTTTAGAAATTATTCAGAAAAAGTCTTGAAAGGAGATGTCGGATTAAAAAAATTGTAATGGTTTAAGGAGATAATTATTGTAATTCAAATACACAATGATTGTACTACTCCGGTAGAGTCGCTTGTACTAATTTTACACAATTTTGTGTAAAGGGGGGG
>NC_046660.1:7969520-8005742 GCF_010883055.1 Belonocnema kinseyi | reverse complement strand
GCAACCGTGACAAATGGCTCTAATTTCAGTACTATAAGGTGAAGCTGGAGGATTTGAATTCGATTCTGATTGTCGTGGATCACGATTTTCACTGCCCTGATAATATTGCCCAGTGGGCACAAAATTTAGCGACGTATTTACGACATAGTTACGACAGCTTTACGACAACTTTACGATATCCTATGTCCATGTCGTTAAGGTGTCTTTACGATATCGTAAAAACGTCGTATGATCTGACGATGTCTTTACGATATCGTAAAGACACTAAAACGACACGGACATAGGATGTCGTAAAAATGTCCTAAAGATGTCGTAACGGTGTCGTAAAGACGTCACCAAATTTTGTTCCTACTGGGCGGTTACGTGGTGTTTTTTTCTGATTTATTATGTTTTGGTACAGATTAATTTGTTTTTAATATCTTATAATGGCAATGCAAGAAATCTAGTAGATCTTTCCTTTTTGGAGTTGTTTTGCTGAGAATGCTCCTTCGATTTTACCCACGTTTCAGGATCTAGTTTTGAAATCATCGCTTTGTTTGGGAAGGCTTTTAGAAAAGTTTTGTTGGTGCTTCTAATGCTCGATATTGTTTCGTTACATTGTTTAAAGGATATCTGACATTGCGATTGTTCAAAAAAGATTATTAACTGAAGAGTGCTTTTAAATAAAATTGCTTGACTAAGTTATAAAAACTAGAAAAAAGTACAGGTTTTGTATAAATAAAAAAGATCGTAAGTTATTGACTCTAACTAGCATAGAAACTGATAAATAAGGATTTATGAAAATTCCTTCATTAAGTTCCAAGAATTAGTTCAATTAAGGCCGGTTAAATAATTCAACCCCTCAACCCTTATCACTTCCCATTAACAGTTTAACCATAATTCAGTTCACAAAAAATATTAAATGTTAGCTTTAATTTTTAGCAAATAAAAATAATCGTCTATGGACGCTTAACCTATTAATCTATTAAAACTTTGGTCTTCAAACTGCTTAGCCATCGTCTATAGTACTTCTTAAAAAGGTAATTTGATTGGTTTAAGATAATTATCTTTGTTAAAAATTTATGTCTATTTATGCGGAAACTTTTTGAAGTCCATTTTTCACAAATATATTTGGAATTTCCTCGGAATAGATTCAGATTACATTCGTACATATTTTGGATGAATTCAAATAAAGAAATAAAATAGCGACTGGGATAAAATCTAGATTAAATCGAGAAAAGCTCAGATATGCTTAGTATAAATTAAAAAACTATATTTAAAATTGTAGATATATTATTATATATTATATATATATATTATTATTATTAAACGTGGAAAATTGTTGGCGTGCCTTCTATTACAGCCTATTAGAGGTTTTACAAAATAATACAAATTCTACCAAATATGTTTCAAGAATTCGATAAAGGAATTTCGTCGTTTCATATTGTTGATTGTTTTAGAAATTACTCAGGAAAAAAGTCTTGAAAGGAGATATCAGTTTCGAAAAATTTAAGGGGTTTGATAAAATAATTTTTCACATTCACTTTCTTGACTGGAAATTAAATTTTTTTATATTTATCTTTTCGGTTGAAAAGCTGAGTGCGTTCTACAGAAATTCGAATATCGAAATGTTTTTAAATTTAGACAGATTTTTATGTTCATATATGGATATGGCCATTTTTCAAGATGAGGGACAAATCGTGTCCCCAAGCCATTAATGTGTGTATATTGCTTGATTTAAAAAAATGATTATTGTTTGCTATTATACTAATTTATTTATTTATTTGGAAAAAGAAAGCCCAACAGATCTGGAACAACCAATTACAGGGCTATAGTCTGTACATAATGTACCATCTTCATTATAATTTGCCTAACATGATCACGCAGGTATTGTTATAATTTTTAGTTATACAAATTATTTACTTGCAACATAATTGATTCTTTATTTAGCCCTCACATGTTTTTTCGCTCTTCAAAATATTTTCGATTTATTCTATGAAGTATGGCCAGATCGTCAGTCTTGTCACGTGTTCCAAGGATAGAAAAGTGAACTTCATGCTCATATACTTACTGTACTATAAAACTCTTAAATATTTTTAATAAGCCAATAATATGCTACAGTATCCCTCTACCAAATTCTAGAAAAAAGAATATATTTGTTTTTTGATTTATTTTAATTAGACTCAGAAGTCTTAGCCCCCAGGTGTGCTCTCCTGCATCGCTTCGCTTCGGCGAGGCTCGACTTACTCTCTAGGAAAGTCATTGGTAAGTACGTTATTTCATTTTTGCGATGATTATACCATTTTAGGACCAGAAAAATGTTTGCTAGTGGTTCTTATTTAATTTCTTAAATGTTCAACTCGATATCTCAACTCAATATCATTATATTTTTCTGAAAAAAGATCCTCTAACAATCGCTCCACTAGGAATCGAACCACAGAACTGCCGACTGCCAGTGCTCTCAATACTTTTTTGATTATTTTCAGTACATAGGATGTTATGTAAATGGCCCCTTCTGTTGAAAAAAATAAAACAAAGTGGTGAGGCACAAAGAAGGAAAGCAGCTGAATGTCAACGCTGAAGAGCTCGACTCCCTGCAGATCAAATAAATGATAGGAGGCAAAAAGACACGGTACGTTACCTAAAACAAAAAGCTGAAAATCGCGGCACCAAATTGATTGATAACTGTACTGAGCGTGAAAACACAAAAAAAACAGACTATGAAAAGAGGGTTCGAATAATTATCGAGCTCAAAAGAAAAGAAGCCACCTTGTGACGTTTAAAACTTTTCCTGCATTGAGGAGTAAAGAGCCTGCATTGGTAAAAAAAATGAAAGGTAGGAAAGCTAAAAAATGGGACAGTGCTAAGACGTGTAGAAAAATTGCAATACACGAGGTAATCGTCAAAGATTTGACCAAGAAAGTGGAAAGATATAAGAAAAATATTTAGGTTATGAAGAAATCGTTAAAAAAGGCTTGTAGATTTTCCCATCTCCAGATAAAAAAGTATCCTTGCTCGTTGGTCCTAAACAAATTTTCCCTTCTATGAGGAAGCAACTGTTTCGTGGATGAGCTTTGAAACAAAAATTAAGAACCCAAGTTGAAATGAATTCTGCAAGTGTGAAAAAGGACCACACGGTCAAAAAATCAATTGGAAATCATAGGCAAGAAGCGTTTTGTGAAGAAAAACAAAGTTAAAGTACAGACACGTCTTCTCCTTTACTTGATTCAAATATTCCAATTTAAAACTTGTGCTTTTCACTCTCTCGAGGAGTCATGTGAAGGCTGGAAATTCTGTGGCACAATACCTAGCTGCTGTCGCTTGCGAGATTTGAAAATCGCACATGCATGGTGGGTCAATTTTCTCATTGTAAAGACAAGACAATCCATTGTCAGATTTACGGTAGTATTCCATCAAAAGTTAGTCACTAGGCAAAAATCACAGAAGAGAAAGACATAAGAAACGTGAATAAAAAAGTTTCTCGTTTTATCAAATATCAGAGTAACCACTGTATCAGAGGTGATGGAAAAATTTAACACCCAACTTTTGAATATGAAAAAAACACTTTTTTAATTTTCATCAATAAGCGCATCAAATAAAGACCAAACCCACCTTGTTAAATAAAAATGTGCTTATTGTCAGAGTAGATTTCTCTAAAAACTATTATTGCAAATACGCCGATGAGATCCAAGGAATTAACTTTGTTGTTTCGAAAAGTAAATCTTGACTGCATACGGCATTAAGATACCGAAGACATTCCGATGGTTGCCTAAAGCATAATTCCTTGTGTACCATTTCAGAAAACCTCGAACACCAGGCTTATCCGGTATTTACGAACTTGGGTTAGATTTGGGAGCGGTCATCAAAAAATTGTTCTGGGACTACATCTCTTCAGTTCTTCTCAGACAGCCCAAAATCTCAATATAGAAACAAAATCAACATCAAACTTGTGAGGACAAAGATGATTCGCTACTTTCCACTGATGAAATAAGTGACTTGTCATTATTCGAAGCCTGGGCACGGAAAGGGCCACATGGATAGTGTTGGTGGCACAATAAAAACAAAAGTTGATGAGGAAGTTGCCAGACGGAAGGACATAACATGTGCAAGTGACATAATTCATCTCATCAACGACGGAGTGATTGTGCTGTTTGAAATCCCTGGCGAAATCACCGAAAGAATGAAAAGAGCTGTGAAGCTTCACAAGATATCCGCTATCCTGGGGATAACTAAAGTGTACCAAATCGGTTTATTGAAAAACTAGATGTTTGTCGATCTTTAAGTTGCTTCGAATGCCCTCCTGCTTCAGTCTCCAAGCACAACCATCTAAGAGACATAGCGTCAAGACCGTTGATGCTTTGAACGGATGATATGTATTTTCTTCTAAAGACGAGAAAATTGATGAAGTTGATGAAGTTTCTGAGAATGAGGAATTAGAGATCATCGAGAATTTACCTTTAGCTCAAGAGAAAGCTTCAGAGATCGGCGAGTTGCTAATGAGAAAAATCTTTTAAAGATTAACTGCCATGTACCTTCAATATCACCAAAGTTACTCTTGTTAAGGTGAAAATAAAAAAGTGGAAACCCAAAAAATTTGAAGGTTTTGAAGCTATATGCGTAACTGTCACCTGTCCAAATAATGAGGTTGATGTTATATTTTTTAAAAATTGTACAAAAAATAAATTCCATATTCTTAATGAGGACGATGTAAGTTCCATTGTAGTAAACGATGTCACAAGAAGACTTCCAGATGCAATTCTTCATGTTAAGGGAAAAAGGTTCTTTTATTAATTTGAATCTGGTCCCCAAATGCACGTCTGCTTGTTGAATTATTCTATATTTTTTGGTTTTGAGTAGTAATTATTTAGTAGAAAGGTGATGATAATGTCTATTGATCTGGTCATTCATGAGCTGTTTCGAGTTGACTGTTCGTTTCTTAGATTTTCATTAGTTAGAAAGTCTATTACGATTTCTGAGTTACTTTGCGTTTGTACTTGCTTTTCACTTGTTTATCGCACATATATTTTATGTGATATTCTTTCGTTGGCTTTCATAATAGACATTTATGTTTCTTTGCCAAATGCCATTTTGTACTACAATTTGTGAGGCTCCTCAAATAAA
Source organism: Belonocnema kinseyi (assembly GCF_010883055.1). NCBI lineage: Eukaryota > Metazoa > Arthropoda > Insecta > Hymenoptera > Cynipidae > Belonocnema > Belonocnema kinseyi. The sequence continues at coordinate 8,000,642 of NC_046660.1, read as the reverse complement.
AATTTTAAATAAACTACCTATGACTTTCGTTAGCAAAGGAATACTCTTGTATATTCTGCCAGTGTTTAGATTTTTTACTTTCCAAATTGCACTTCAAATTTCAAAAATGTAAGTTAAGATTGCGCTTTTCATAATAATCATGTAAAACTAAAAAATATTGCAATTAAAGTAATTCTTTTACTTGCAATTGAAACATCAGCCTAACGTAAAGACCAACATTTCATAATTGTTAGATTTCTCCAGCATTTAAAAAAAAGCGTGACAGGATTGATCTTTCTCATGTGATTTTTGGGTTTCTAAATTGCAAAAAAGAGTGAGTTTAAAAATTAAGATAGAAACATTTATTCTTGAAGTTTCTTTTGAAGGCAAGAAACGTTTTCGGGATCATTTTCATCATATCAACTTTGATTTCAAAAGAGGCTAAAGCCGGCGAGCGAGAATGATTTCTAAACGGTTGGAGAATGTCAACCTTTTAATTACCAGTAGCGTTCAACATTTTATTTCTGTTTCGGATTACAAACTATATTATATTTTAGTTTGGATTTTATACAAATTAAAATTATCTTGTGGGCGATACTACTCTATGATTACTGTTTCAAAATTCTTTGAAATTGGGCGATTTCTGCCTAAGGGAGATTCCTTGATTTCTTCTTTGGTCATTTCTTTCACCACTCCACTGCCCATGTTTACTTTCACCCGTCTTTCCACCTGATATAAATGGCCATGCTTTTTGGTAAATATTCCACGGAGAAACATACTATGCTTATCGAGTACTGCAAATATGTCACCATTGGATGTTGATAATACAGTTTGTTCTTCTACTGGCATTGGTCCAAGGAAATTATATCTTGCTAACACTTGAATTGGTTTATCTGGAGGAAATGTGTATTTTCGAACCTCGAGTTGCCGTTTCGGATTCGTGCTGGGAGTAAGACGGATAACTTTCAATTGTTCAGGTTTTAATCCACGTAGGCGTAGAGGACGGTCACTGGCAAGAGGGGACCAGGATATTTCATTAAAAGACCTAGACCTGGTACGTGCAGCAGGATGGGCAGGAGGAGACTTGACCAGAGAGCGTGAAAACTGAGATCTGGCAGGAGAAAAAGACCTTTTAGGAGAATTATGTATGCCGGACAAAGAAAAATGCCCGAAACGAGGAACACCAGGAATAGGTTCGCCATTAGGCAAACACTCAAACTGTAAACTCGATTCTGTAAAAAAAATAAATTCATAAAATGTTGTGTAGTCCGGCACCAGGGACCGATTATTTTTCAAAATACGGCATATTAAAATTTTCAGTTTTACACTGAAAAACTAGAATTTTACAAATGAAAGGTGAAATTCAGACTCAGCATACAAAAAGTCCTTTAGACACCAAATAATTTTTTAATCGCATTCAGCATTATCCATTGTGAAAATTAAATGTAAAAAGAAGTAATAAATGATAGGGTGGGGGGGGGGGCATGTCCCCTATTTGAAAAAAATCAATAACTATGATTTTAGGTCACTGTAATAAGTATTAAAAATTGATTTACTTTGTAGAAGATTCAATACTTTGACCATCTTTCCCCATATCCCGAAACGCACTAATCAGTTTATGAATAACCCCTTAATTTATACCATATGTGTCACGCGCACATATGGTACACATTTATTTTTAGTGTAGATACTTTTCGAATTCCACTTTCTCAAACACATAAGTTCTGAATTTCTTTGGAATAAATGTAGAAGCAGAATAAATTCTTCAAATACTTAAAATTGAATTTATACTATAATAATATATTTACCAAAATAGTTAAGGATGATCGCCAAGGATAATAGAAGAGTATAAATAATTTTCATATTTTCTAGCTTGAGGCGAAATAATAAAAGTATTAATGAAAAGTTTCATCAAAGGTGTCACTAATTAATGTGTGAGTGCTTTATCAGGTTATATAGTACGCATGTCTAATTGTAAAGCTGTTATCTTTTAGATTAGAGTCTGCAAGGTTGTCCTTGTCAGACATTTACATGTTATTCGAGTTAGTTTCTTGAAGAAAAATATGATTTCTAAATGCGTTAGAACTGAGGTCATAACTTCTATATTTTTATGTTTAAACATAATCCCACGTATGCGTGCAAATTGGTAGTGTCTCTTGTATAACAAACCATATGAGGCTTTGAAAAAATAATATAAATTCCATACAATAAGTTCAAAACATTTAAAAAAAGAATTTCATCGTTTTAGATTTTTGATTGTTTTGAAAATTGCTCTGAAAAAAAATTATTTTATGAGAAGATATTTGAGTTCAAAAAGTTTAAAAGGTTCAATTAAATAATTTTTAATTCATTAATTCACCAAACCGGACTGAATTACAGAAGACTTGAAAGATTTCAAACATTTCGGGAGATTTAAGGGTATTTAAATTAATGTTAGGGGATTCAAAAGATTGCACAGAATTTCAAAAGGTTTCAAGAAAAATTCACAGAATTTCTAAGGATTTCAATTATTTCAAGGAAATGCTAAATTTTTTAAAACGTTTTTAGGGATCATAAAAGGTTTAAAAGAATCTAAGGCCATTTGACGAGTGGGTCACGTGACCAGATTCCTACCTTACCGCCACCTTTCTTATTTCCCAACTTATTTTCACACGAAGCGCTACACATAGTTGAAAATTTGGAATAATAAATAAGAAGCAATAAGAAAGGTGGTTCTGGTCTGAAACTTTTACAACACAGGTCAACAAATTTTATAGCTAGAGACAGACCTAACATTTTCGAATGATTTTGATGCGCTGATTTCGAATCCGAGTTCAAAATTGCTCCTATACGTCAGGTTTTCAAGATATCCTATCCTAAAGTGCAAAAAACGCGTTTTTAGCTGTCTTTGAGGTTATGTAACCGAACAAGAAGAATGTCGACCACAAAAGCTAATATGGAATTTGAAAATACTAATCCTCCCCTTTCAAACCTACTTTGATTTATTAGGATATCTTTATTTTTCATAAAATATTGTAATTTGAAATTTTTTATTTTAGCGTTTTAACTAAGGAGTTTTCGAGGGTGCCCTATCTATTGCCGGTGTCAGTTTTTTTTTATAATCCCTGGAAGATCCAATATGGCGGCCACAATATAGGGCATTAAAAAAGAACAAAAGATCCCGCACAAAATACCAACAAAAAAGCGTACAGTCGTTTGGAACCAAACTTCGCACATTGATAAAACAAAAACAGAAGGACTGCGCGGAATGCTACTGCGCACTCTGTGTGCATTCTAATGTTCACATTCGCTGAAGGCGCGCTGTTTTACGGCGCAGACAGTCTTCGATCTCTATCTGGTTCACTGAGCTGGCAACGCTTTTATGACGTGTTATGCGTACGTGATGAAATTCGTTTTTTGCTACAAATCTTTCCGTGTTAGAGATCACGTTTGAGTTCCGGGCTAACGGTTGGATACGTAGGTAATTAAATTCTTTTTGTATTTGAAATCTGTCTAGCGGTTACATTTTGTGTCGATCGTGATTTTTGTATATAGTGAGTTTTATAATTTCCACGTTACTGTTCATTATAAGAAAAAAATGAGTTCAAGAACTTCTTGCGCTAAGAAAGTTAATACGTTTTGTCACGTTTGCGGAAAGTATGAAACGGAGAAATACCGCCGATCAATTAATGATTCGATAAAAACGTCATACTTCAACTGTTATAGGACTTCAATGAAAAATTTGGATAAACCGTGGGTACCAACCTCAATTTGTCATGCTTGTAGATTAAATTTGTGAAATTGGGAAGATGAAAGTACCAAGACGCAGACTGTTATTCAACCACCTGTTTGGGGTGAGCCCAACGCTCATGATACTGATTTTTACTTTTGCTTATGCAAAACAGGAGGTTTTTCTAAAAAGTACTTGGAGAAGATCGTTTACCCTAATGTAAAAAGTGTTACACCAGCCAAGATTGGTATAAGAAATCACCCTGAAAACAAAAGTGACCGATCAACTCACGAATCAATGGATACTGACGATCTTAATGCAACCGAAGATTCTTCTTGGGAAGAATCAGATGATGAAAGTCCTAAATTATCTGATCAAGACGGATTAGACGATTTTATACGTGACCTTGATCTTCCAATAGATAAAGCTAAGCTTTGATCTTTAAGACTCAAAGAGAGGAAACTATTGTTACCTGGCACTAGAGTAACTGTTTACAGAAAAAGAGAAGAAAAGTTTATCAAGTACTTTTCAATGGACAGTCGGATTGTGTATTGTAATGATATCGAGGGAATCATTAACTTATATAAAATAAACTTATATACGCCAGAGGATTCGCGTCTTTTCATAGATTTGTCTACAGAAAGTCTGAAAGCAGTACTATTATATAATGGAAATAAGTACGCTGCAATTCCAGTAGGTCACTCAACCACACTGAAAGTATCTTATGATACTTTCCAATTACTCCTGATAAAAATAAAATACAATGTCCATAATTGGCTAATTTTTGGTGACTTTAAAATGATAAATCTTACAATAGGTTTACAATCAGGAAACATTAAACAACCTTGTCTTCTTTGCCTTTGGGACAGTTGTGCAAAGGAGGAACATTGAATAACGGAGAAATGGCCAGACAGATTAGAGTGGATAGTTGGTCAGTATATTGTTGTTTATGAAAGTCTTGTTGACAGAAAGAAAGTATTATCGCCACTACTCCATAAAAAACTGGGGTTAATGAAGCAATTTGTGAAAGACCTAAACACCGAAAGAGAATGTTTCAATTATATCAGATCTACATTTCCGCATTTAAGTGATGCCAAAGTTGAGGAAGGTATTTTTGTTGGGCCTGATATTAGAAAACTTATCAAAGATAATGACTTTATCAAAACCATGACATCTATTGAAAAGGATGGATGGTTGAGTTTGAAAGATGTTGTAAAGAAATTGTTAGGGAACAATTAAGATCCAAAGTTTAGAACTATTGTATCTAGTATGTTAAAGAATTTTAAAAGATTAGGTTGTTTGATGAGTATGAAATTACATTTTCTCAAATCTCATTTGGATTATTGACCAGAAAATGTTGGAGCATTCAGTGAAGAAATGGGCGAACGCTTTCATGAAGACTTTCACCAAAAAGAGCAACATTATCAAGGTCGATGCAATGTAAGAATGATGGCCGACTATTACTGGCCTTTGCAAAGAAATGATAATGACCCTACTAGTCATAAACTAGTCATAAACTAGTCATAAACGAAAGTCTCTTCAATGATCGCTTGACATGAAGCGCGAACGTTTCCATAAGAAAAAAAGCAATTAGTTTCACCTTCATTGGACATACAATCCCAAGTCTTGCCTTAACTGAATGGACAATCGTAAGTCTTTCCTTGATTGGCTGGAAAATATTAAGTACTTTCTTGCTTAGCTGGACAATCCCAAGTCTAGCCTTAACTGGCTAGGCAATCGTATGTCTTGCCTCGCCTGGCTGGAAGATTCAAAGTCTTTTCTTGAGTGGCTGGACGAAAAAAAGTCTTGCATTTACTGGTTGGGAAATCCAAAGACTTGCTATAATTGGCTGGGCAATCTAAAGTCTTGCCTTAATTGGCTGGAAAATATTAGGTACTTTCTTCCTTAGCAGGACAATCCTAAGTCCAGCCTTAAGTGGCTGGAAAATATTTAGTCTTGCCTTAGTAAGCTGGAAAATCCTAAGTAAATTTACAATATTAAATGATTCATAATAGTAATTTTTTTTGTAAACCCCCGAAAACCCTTCAGATAACATTTTCAGGGGACAATGACATACATTCTCGGTGTCAATGGGTTAATACGCTAAATTGAAAAATTCCATTTCAAGGTTAGCCCACTTGTAGTGTGGAATTCAATTATTTCACGAAATGTAAACGACTAAATTCACAGCTCCCAGGGTTAGGAAACGGCTTTTCTAGAAATGAAAAAAGACGGGTTCCATATTTTTTATTGTTTTATCAATGTGCAAAGTTTGGTTCCGAACGACTGTACCCTTTTTTGTTGGTATTTTGTGCAGGATCCTTTGTTCTTTTTTAAAGCCCTCAATTGTGGCCGCCATATGGGATCTTCCAGGGTTTATAACAAAAAACTGACACCGGCAATAGAGAGGGCATCCTCGAAAACTCCTTAGTTAAAACGCTAAAATAAAAAATTTCAAATTACAATATTTTGGTGAAAAATAAAGACATCCTAATAAATCCAAGTAGGTTTGAAAGGGGAAGATTATCACTTTCAAATTCCGTATTAGCGTAATAGCTTTGTGGTAGACATTTTTCTTGTATAGTTACATAACCTCAAAAACAGCTAAAAAACTTGTTTTTTGCACATTTAGGTTCGGATATATTGAAAACCTGACTTACGGGAGCAATTTTGAGTTCGGATTATGATTCAGCGCTTAAAAATTCTTCGGAAGTGTTTGGTCTGCTATCTGGCTTTTGACTTTTGTCAAGTTTTGTCGGCCTGTGTAATTATAAAAAAATCAAAAAAATATATATACAATAAAAAACTTTTTTTATAATTATTAAATTTTAAGACCAGACCCACCATTCTTAGTGCTTCTTGGTTGGCATCCCAAATTTTCAACTTTTTGTGAGGTTTCGTGTGAATATAAGTTGGGAAATAAGAAAGGTGGTGGTAAGGTAGGAATCTGTTCACGTGACCCACTCATCACATGGCCTTAATGTGGTCCTCGTGAATCAGAGTTAATTAAGGTATTAACTATTAGGTTGCAAATGTATTTAACATAATAAATTCTTAAAAACGTAAAATATAAACAATGAGGGTTTCCGTTATTATAAATATAATGATGAAAAGCAAGAACGCGTTTTTCTTCATCCCAAGGGCTAGAAAGAGCTTTAGTGCCTAAAAATGGATCTAGTTTTTTCAAATCAATCTTTTATTGATAACAGACTGTCTTTGTCTCTCAGGTAATAAGGCCTCTAGAGGAATAAAAAATTACTAATTCCTAGGAGGGAAAAGAGATTTTTTTGCCGACTTCAAATTTCGTATTCAGGTGGAATTTCAAATTATTCAATTTTAAATTTTTCGCAAATAATTTTTTTATTTAGAAGAGAATTCCTTTGGCCCTCAGACTATAACTGTAATTCCGACTGAATAGAAACCAAAAAGAGAATCCAAATATTTTTCGCGGAAATCTAATTATTTTTATTTGGAAAGTTTCCTGTTATATTTTTGGCTTAGAACTAATCTTTTCAATTGAAAATTCATCTGTTTTTTCTAGAAGGTATCTTTTTATCTAAAATTGTAACTGTTTTGTAGAACATCCATCTTTTTGGATAGAATATTTATTGCCCCTTTCGCTGAAAGTTCATTCGTTTTTGTTAAATATGTTCTATTACATTTTTGGTTAAGAATTCACGTTTATTGGTTAAAAATTCAACTAAATTCATTTTTTGTGTAAAATTATTCCTTTTTAGTTCGAAATTCGCGTATTGTGCTAAAAACTCGCCTTTTAGAATTTGAAGTTGTAAATTAAACTCTTTTGTTGAAAATGAAATATATTTCGACTTGACATTTTAGGAATATGGTATCTAAATTATTTTTAATTAAAAAAGTAATTGCCCCAATATTGCCCTACTTTCGTAAAAACTTACACTACTTCTTCTTTTTTTAGAGCCTTTTTGGTTGCGAAGTTTCTTATCAATAAATTTTGACAGCTTAAAATATATATAGGGTGTCCCACGGGAAGTTCCTGAAACTAATCGGCTATTATTTTGAAATGCATACAGGTATCAAAATGCTTCAAATTGTTTTTAAAAGAAGACATTTTAAGGTTTTTCTCACACATACATATATTATGATTATTAATATTTTAATACATTTATTTCACATTATTTAACATCACTACTAGAGTAATAATCAATTAATTTTCGAAAACTAATCAAAAGTTTCCCCAAGATTTCATCTGAAATACAACTTACCGTTTTATAATAGCTTTTATCAATTATTCTGTTGTTGTTGCATTTTTGGAGTAACAGTGGTCTTTAATGTATTCCCATAAGAAAAAGTCACAGGGGTTTAAATCTAGGGATTTTAGTGGCCACTCAATTCCTCCGTGAGCAAATTTAGAGTATCCTAATTCAATCACTCGATTTCCATATACATTGCAAATAGCTTGGAACACTTCCTGGGTGCGATGAATCGAAGAAATGTAGGTAAATTCCTTTTAGGGACAAAGCTGCCCATACTGTTACCTTTTCTGGATCAATAGAGTTTGATATGGAAATACTGCGATTTGTCGTGCCCTGAAATCGATAATTTTGTTTATTGACATATTCATTTAACCAAAAATGATAATCGTCGGAAAAAATTTTTTCTTCAAGAATTTCACCGGATTCAAACATCTTTTTCATGGTCTTCCAAAATTTTACACGCGCCTCCATAGATCTTGCTATTAATAACTGATGAATTGTTATTGTGTACGGATGTAATTTAAAAAAGTCTTTTAAATTCCTGTGCAGCGTAGATTTTTAAATATCGAGTATTTAAGCAGCCTTTCTAATGGTGGAATTTGGATTTGCTGCAAAATATTTTTTACATCGTCCACTGTTTCTTCCGTCACAACTGTGTACGAAGGTACACAATCATTTAAAAAAAAATTCATTTGCGTGAAATTCAGTTACTAAAAATCGTGGTAATTGTCTAGTTTGACGGCTTCTGTTCAAAATTGCTTTTAAGCGTGTTTAATTGGTTAAAATGACTAATAATAGCAAGATAAGAATAAAACAAAAGGGGCAAGAAAGTTTTTGCAATTTTTTTACTGTTTCTAATCATCACTTTTTTTGTGAAAATTCGGCAGTCGTACTGAAGTTGGAATGATGTAATCGTAAAATGACATGCGAAACTGACCTCAAAACTCTGTAAGTCAAACCTCGGAAATTGTTCCTTTTGTTTTTTTCTTATCTTTCTGTCCTCAGTCATTTTCAACAAATTACGTACCTTTCAAAGTCATTTTAAACACAAGCCGTCAAACTGGACAATTACCAAAATCGTAAGTTAAAACATGAACATGACTAAGAATTTTTGTATACCTTTTTAGAGTGTTTTCACTAGCAATTCTATGCTGTCCAAAGTTAGTTCTAAATCCTCAATGAGATATACTCTTTTTTCAGTCGTGAGGTTATTCATTTCGACGCACGTATTCGTAACTCTACAGCATCTGGAATGAAACTACCAAGGGTCAGGAATATGACCATAAACTAGAGAAATCCTACTTAGATGGGGGAGGGGGAAGAGAGATACCGTATTTAGTTTTAACAACTTTCCGTGGGTCACCCTATGTGCTCTCAATAATTGATTACACCTTCATTTCTTCTTTTGTCATTTCTTTCACCTTGCCACTGCCTATGTTTATCTTTACCCGGTTCTCTCTCTGATATAGATGGCCAAGTTATTTTGTGAATATTCCGCGGAGCATTGTATTATTTTGGTCGAATATTGCAAAAACGTCACCATTGGATGTTGATAATACAGTTTGTTCTTCGGCTGGCATGTCCCAGGGCAATTATTCCCTCCTATCAATTAAATTGGTTTATCAAGAGGAAAAGCGTATCTTCGTACTTCAAATCGCCGTTCCGGATTCGTTTTGGGAATGAGCCAAACAAATCTCAATTGCTCAAATTCCAATCTAGCTAAGCGTATAGGGTGGTCACTGGCATGTGGAGACCTGAACCTGGCACGAGGAGACTTGCTCCTTCCACGAAGTGAAGGCTCGGCAGTAGGAGGAGACCTGATTGTAGAACCTAGAAATGGAGGCCTAGCTAAAGTTAGAGCCTTTTGAAAATATGGTTTTCTCTCAGCAGAAAAAGGAGATCCGGAACGAGGAATAACAGAAACATGGTCCCAGTTTAACTCTGAACTTAACTCTGCAACAAGAAACAAAGTACTAAAATATGACGTATTCCAGCACATTTTGTGTTTTCCGGAAAGGCAAGCTTGTAACCCGAAATGAGAAAGTTTACAGTGAAAAATTAATATATTCTCCTAAGCAGAATTTTTTAATTTTTTAAGACAATATTCGTAAATTATTAACTATAAACTTTAAAATTTATTTATGCTATTATTTCTCAGTTTATACATTACACATCCTTTTGGTATGCTTCAATATTTCACGGTACCCTAACCTAAAAGTGAAAAAAATGAACAGGGAATTCTACTCTGTTAAAACTGCTCAACTCATCGTTTAATACTCCATTTGACCTCTTATTTTCAGTTTGTATTATCCCGAACTGGTTCTTTTTCTCCGGGACGTAGCGCATTAACAATTTCGTTTGCACACTAACAATTAGCGCTAATCCCTCATCCTAAATTTTGTAAATCTGAGCTCAAATTCGTATTAGACACTAATTAATTAATCATTAATGTGCTACAATGTCTGGGATACTCAAGAATTGTTTATGACAAGAAACATTATAAAATTCCTATTGATAATTTATGCGCAAAAATCACTAATTAGGGTTTTAAAAATAAGTTCTATGGATTTCAACAAATTTTCCGGCATATTGAAATCAGTTCTAGAGGCCTGTCCAATGAAGAATTCGAGGCATCGCTTACATATTTTTAACACGCCTAACAGAGATCACCATTAAGATGGGCATAACTGCCAAGGATGCGATAAAAACTTAAATAATCCTAATCTTTTTTAATTATAGGGCAAAATAAATCATGTTATAATGAAGAATTTGATTTAGAATATAACTAATGAAAATTCTCGTTCTTCATTAGATTACGCAGTATCTTAAACAGTCCTTATCTCTTAGATCATAATTGTAAAGTTATTAGAAAAGTCTGAAATAAGGACTCTGATTTAATGACGAGTTATCTATAAGAAACTTCAAGGCATCTGTTTATCTTTTAAAATTTGTTTTGTTTCCACCAAAAATCTATACTTTGAAGAGAAAAAAAGATACGGAAGATTTTTTAACCAAGCTATATTGATTTGAGAAATTAAGTTGAAATAAGTGCAGAAAGAATCACGTAGTAGGAAAAGTAGCTTGATTTAGTTGCAGGTTTGTTTTGACAACCCTGTAGTGTACAAGTAAGAAAATCAGAAGTTCCCGAAAACAAATACCATGGAAGATGTTACAAATACTGCAAGAAATTTCGAACGACTTCTTACTTGCATACAATATTTTTGGGAAAAAATTAATTTTATTTTATGGGATTTGTATGGAATTTAATTCCAATTCAATTAGCAATGATTTTAAAGAATTTCAAAGAATTCGGACAGACATAAGGGATTTTATAGGATTCTCACATATTTCCTGAAGTATTTTCTCGTTCAAGAGATTATTCATAGTTTTGAACCATTTCCAATTTGACAATTCTAATTTAATTTGTTTGTACTAGGATTACCTTGTTGTTTTTCATGTTCAATTACTCCATTTTAGCTCCGTATACGCCAATAACCCTAAAAGTGTTAAAATCCTATTTAAATGACCTAAAAATTCCGTATTTTTTGGGTTTCCCTGTTAAAGACAGTGTCTCGAAAATCCAACGAACTTCTAAAGTATTGAGTTTTCAATGAAGAAATTTTATATTTTGGTTTCAAAACCTAAACATTTGACAAAGGGCCATCGAAAGTAAATCTTCTCATGAGAAATATTTTTTACTAAGAAACGAATAAAAAACTAATTAATATGGACAATTCCTGAACATCTTTCAATTAGAATACTTAGATAGCCAAAAGTGATTATACTAATAGTTTATTATAACAGATTTAGCATTATATAGTATTTCACATTCATTAACGTATGATAGATGTTTCAACATACTAACTGTAACAAACATTAAAAATGATCTTAATTCATTTATATACCAATAGATTTAAGAATGAGATCTAGGGTTAAGACCAGAGTATAAAGGTTCCTCATTTTTTAAAATATAGGGAAAACTCTTTAACGCAAAATTTCTGGAGCAGCGTAACTAATGTATATTCTGATGATTTGTGTGCATGTATTATATAAATTTTTTGAGATATTTATGTTTCCGCCTTTCGAGGTAAAAATCGCTTACATGAATTATTGCAGGGATTGATAAGATGAGGAAATAAATTAATATCAGCTTATAAACTTTTTTAAGAAGTTAAACTTTCGCCTGTATATAATACTTTTACCTTAAGAAGCTTCGGTAATTTATGTCTAAAGTTACGTAGATTTCGGCAATTAAATAAATAATTTCTTTAAATTCTTCCTAACAAATTTCAGTTTAAACTTATTAATAAATTAAAATCGCCTGGTGGTCGTACCTACTTTTTAGGGCGCTGGGCCTTTCTTAGGTCAGAACATAAGACACCGAAACAAAAGATAAATCTTAATTTTACTCAAGACAACATAACGTACGATAAGAATGGTAGCTAGCTGAGAATTTCAAAATAAGTGAGAAGGGATGGTTCGATCGTAGAAGGTTCTTTGCTTTATAAGTTGAGGGCGCCAGCAATTAGATCATTTCCGGTTCAAGCTTGAAGAAATAATTTTCGGCAAGATACCCTATTAGAGATAATAAAAAAGCGATATCACCAGATAATGAGCCTAAATTTGACATAAAGAAAATACTTTAAATCCGCAATGAAAATTCAGAAAACTCAACAGAATCCTTTTCAGCAAGATTTAATAATATAACATACAGTAGATCAAACATCAATTATAATAGATACGTGGACAGAGGTTTCACTACGATGAAAGCAAATGATCTTACTAGCTGCAACGTGTCAGGGCGAAAGTTGAAGATAATTTCCTTGAGCGATTTTCCGATCGGCGATGGGATTAACCGGTTAATTAATTTCTGTGAAACGACTTGTCTGCCATCCGGTGAGCACACATTGCAAAACTGCTTGGCAACTAGGCACTTTGGAAATTACTAACGGAAAGAGAAAGAGTTCCAGGGCAGCCGAAGTTCGATTACGAATCTTTCTCTAACCAGGAAAATCAATGTAGAATGCAGGTGGAATGGTGAAATCAATCATTTTGGAACATATAGCATTCTGATAGCATCTCTGTGTTGATTTTCGGACGAGGGTCAGTTGCAATTTTGGCAGAAATGACTGATATTAGCAGGTAGCAGAATTTCAATTCACCCGTTGTAGATTTTTAGTGGAAACAGAGAATTTAAACATTCCTCGGACGTCTTCTTCGCAATCAAAGTACTTCGGTGTTTTAACGATGCTGAAAATATCTGAGAAAATTGTACAACAACAAAAATAGTGAAAAAAATAAAATAAAATCTAAACACAAGCCGGGAAGTATCTTTTGATTCACGAAGTGCTAATTTAATATTAGTTTTATTAAATCGCTTTCGAAGAATCGCCTTATTGTGAGTTGCAAAATCTGCAACGTTACAATACTCACTCGTCTTTCAACTGGATATTTATAGCCATGGTTTTTTGGAGATATAGCACATCCAAATTGTTAATTTTCGTCGAATCTTGAAAATACGTCGCCATTTAATGTTGTGAATAGAGTTTGTTCTCCGACTACTAGTCACGATCAGGGTCACTATCAGAAGGTCTCTATCAGATTCTATCAGGTTACTTCCAGGAGGAGTCCAGGACCTGGTATGAACAGGATGATCAGTAGTATAAGAACACCTAACCGGAGAATGTGGGAACTAAGGTCCGGCAGGAGGAAGAGACCTTTCAGCAACTTGATGTCTTTCAAGAGAATAAAAACACTCCGGAGACTCTTGTTAAGTTTATCTCCTTTAAATGAAAAAAGGAATGCGGTTCAGCATATGTTTGACACATGGCAGTGCTAAAATATTTCGTCATTTGCATCAATTATAACGACCAGGACTGCGCCAAAGTTATTAATATTTTTAGAGACTCTGGTGAAGACGAAGCAGAGAAAGAAAGTTAGGGTACCATCCGGAAACTGTTGAAAACTGAGAAAAACGGGATCCAAACGAGCAAGGAGAAGAACTATCAGAGTAGGATTGCACAGTAGAAGCACAAGCGGGTCCATTATGAATTTCAAAATGAAGAACAATTACTAGATCACATACATCAACAAGTAATCTAAAAATCCAATCCTCCCTCGATACATTCATTAATTCATGTACCCATCCATGCATCCATTTGTTTGTCCATTCATTAATTAATTTAATAATTCATTCACTGGTAGGAAAATCTGTACTTAATTTAATACAAATGTATATGAAGTCATTATTATAACCCAATATAAAAATACAACTATGTTTCTTTAAAAGTTAACTATTTTCAATTGCAACGTCTATTATACAATTTTTGGTTCAGTATTTATCTCTTTTGTAAAAATTATACTTTTTTTCTAGAAAACCTAATTATTTAGTTAAAATAATAAACTATTTCAAAAAGTCATTTTATTTGGTCGAGAATTAATCTGATTGGTTAAACATTCATGCTCTAGGAATGGAAATTCCTTCATTTGGATTTAAAATTAATTGTTTGGTATAAAATTTAGGTAGAAAAATTGTTCTTTTAAATTTTTAATTTATCTTTTGCAAGAAAATGTACTTTTTTGGTTGTAAGTTAATTCTTTTTAATTAGAAAGTTTACTATTACATTTTTCTCCAGAAATGCATAATTATTAGGCAACAGTTCAACTACTTGTCTGAAAGCTAAACTGACTTTATGATTTTAGTTGAAAATTAAACTCTTTGGTTAAACATTTACCTATTTCTTTAGAAATTCTTTTTTTTATACAAAACTTAATTTCGTAAATTGGAATTGAAACCATTTTCATTTATACTGAATATTTTTGATCAAAAACTAACTATATTTTCAATATATATTTTCCTGCTATGAAAGCATTGTGAAATGTCCAGTCTGTTAACTTCGATTTTTCAAACATATTTATATCTATTCATGTCGAGTTGACATCAAAAATGAGAACAAAATTTGTTTTCGAAAACTACAAAAGCTACTAGTTTCTTTTCCAGAAAAAGAAGATGCAAAATTACACTTTGACTTATTTTAAAATTCCAAACCTATTTTAAAAGTGTTCAGGACTCACGCCTTTGAACGAAATAAATTTCTAGACGGTTGAAGAATGTGACCACTCAATTACCAGTTACTTGTAAAATTTTATTTAATATTCCGGCTGATCACAAAAATATTTTAATTTTATGCACGTATTTTTACAAATTGAAATTATGTTCTGAACCGGATCCGCCTATAAGTACTGTTTGAAAATGTTTTGATATTGGGCGATTCCTGCCTAACGGCGATTCCTTGATTTCTTCTTCAGTCATTCTTTTCACCGCGCCACTGTTCATGTTAATTTTAACACGGTACTCCCTCTGATATAGGTGGCCAAAGTTCGTTGAATATATTCCACGGAGAATGGTATTATTATGGTCCAATACGGCAAAAACTTCACCATTGTAGGTTGATAATACAGTTTGTTCTTCGGCTGGCATATTCGCAAAGGATATTAGTCCTCCTATCAATTGAAGTGATTTATCAAGAGGAAAAGTGTATTTGCGAATTTCAAATCGCCGTTCTGGATTCTTGTGGGGAATCAGACGAACAAATTTCAATTGTTCCGATGGCAAAGCACGTAAGCGTATAGGACGCACATTCGCTGGAGGAGACCTGGTACTGTTACGTGGAGACCTGGTACTGTCATGTAAAGACCTGGACCTCGGACAAAGTCTAGGCTCGGCAGAAGGCGGAGTCCTGAACTGAGAATGCGGAAACTGAGGCCCAACCGAAGCAAGATTGCTTTCAGGAGTTTGATGCTTGTCATGATAATAAGAAGATCCGGAAGGGAGAATACCAGAAATAGGCTCGGAGTTACAATTTGAACTCAACTCTGCAACAAGAAACTGCGTACAAAAATTTGTCGTAGTCAGACACAATTTGTGTATTTTGGTTACAAGTCTGTAGGCCGAAATTAAAAAGTGTGCAGTGGATAACTATCTTTATTTTCTTGGCAAAATTTCCCATTTTCTAAGCGACTATTGGTAAAGTATTAAATATAAACTTCAATGTTTATTTAAACTCGTCTTGTAAGTAATGTCGAAGCATTTGATCTTTGCCTCATGAATTGAAGGCATCCTATCCCAAAAGGGAAAAAATTTTTACGAAAGAGAGATGAATTCACATGGAACAATGTAACGAAACTTTCTTTATATTCAGCAATATACTTTTTTCAAATAATTATTCTGCTCTAAAAACTACTTAAGGTATTTTCTTTGTCTAAAATTTAGAAGAGGGAACTTTCAAATAGTGACAAATCCCGACTTGAAACAGGGGTTTTAAAAATTTCTTTTTTCTAAATCCGAATGATAATTCTTAAAACAATTCCGTTCCACATAAGAAATTTCATAATTCCAAGTAACAATGATCTTTTTTATGAAAACTCGCAAATATCATATATCAAATATCATATTCATAATATGAAAAATCAGTAAATATAGATAAAGTATAAAACACTTTTATAAGTTCAACAAAATGATTAATATAATGAAAACTTGAATTTTTCTGCGAGTCGTAGTAAATTAACCGGTTTCTAATTAAATTCCCGGTAATTTCCCCGTTTTCCCCTGTCAATAAGGTTTCTGGTATTTTTCCGGTCTTTCCTGGTTTTCCGGTTAGCTCTCCACCCTAATAGGTAAAATTACAAATGTGGAGTAACCGATAGGTTCTATATTATTTTCTGTATTAATTTATAAATCTGTTCAATTTTCTTAGAGTCGAAGTACTTCTTTATATTATCAATAAAAGGCATGCATCCGGCAAATGTAAAGGTAAAGATTCAGGCGCTGAATAGAGACTGAATATTTGAAATGTTAGAAAGGTTAACGATCTTCAGGAAGATAATTAATAAATTTGAAACTAAAATGATGAATTATCAAAAAAAAAAAAATTTTCAAGTAGTTACTCAAATTTTGGAATTTTGTACATCTTAATTAAAGAACAAAATAATTCATGTTTTCGAAACGAATTTACAGTTATAAGAAGAAAACTATACGCTGGAGATTTTTTAGTGGATCTACTGATTTCAGAAATTACTTTGAAATAAGTGCAAAAAACATATTCTTGTGGGAAAAGTAGTTGCCAACTACTTTTGTAGCCAAGGAGGCACGTGCATAGGGCATATCAAGACTTCCGCTTGTTTTTCGTTGCTTGAAATTTGTTCGATAAACAAAGCGCTTCAGGTTTGAAATTCATAAATTTCGCAAAGCCTCACAAAAAATTAAAAAATTTTTTGTTTATAAAAATATATTCGTTTTACTTTCTCGAATAGATCCAGAAGACTCTAAAACATAATTTACTGTTAACAGAATCAAAAAATTTCCAAAAATGGCCAAGTTAGGGCGAGTTTAAGTGAAAAAAGATTGAAATTTTTTGTTTTAAAAAAATATATATTTTTTACCAATTTATTCAAAAACTATAAAACTTACAAATTTTTGCAACATAAAAAAAGATGCGCCTCAAAATTCTCTGCAAGATATAGATTTTAATTGCAATACAATTTGCAATGATTTAAATGAATTTTAAAGAATTTCAGAAGATTTAAAGAATTGTATAAGATATTCTTATACTTTGATGATTTTAGGGCATTTCAATAACTTTGAAGGATTTGAGGAGATTCCAGGAGATTTGTAGAAATTCAATGGAATTGCAAGTAAATTTCAAAAGATCCAGGAAATTACCAGATGTTTGCTTTGCGTTACTTATTTTCGCAGAATTGTAAGCATTTTTGAATAATTTAATTAATTTTTGGAAGCGTTGATTATTATTATTTATCCAACGTAAGTATATTATATGTTACTAATTTTTTTCGTACCAGAGTTACCTTCGTGTTTTACATATTCATTACTCATCCCAAAATTCGTCAGAAAGTCCCTTGTTTTGGGCGGCGCACCGGATACTATTTCTGTGAAAAGACAAACAAAAATTAAGAATTTGAAATGTTGAAAATGTAAAAATGGACGAAGCGTGATTTGATTATTAAATTTTATTTATGTATAAGTCATGTACGTTAAGAAAGCTACTCTTGTAGATTTTGAGCCATTGAATCCTAATCTTGCCTCAGAATTTCTCCTACACGTCTCATTTTTTCCCTAGATGCAGAAAATAGGGGAAACCTAGGGATATTCTGGAAATTATTTTGATAATACCAGTATACGGAAGAATAAAGTTACGGGTGTCATATTCTTATGTGTCGGGACTCGTAAGGACCAAATTCATACCGAAAAATTCCCCAGTATGCTTTCCGTTTCCCCTAGCAAGGTTTAATCTAGGGAAATTGAAGGTCTTTCTCATGTTATAAAGATTTATATGGCGAACGAAATTCTATATCCTTTACAGTTTTGCGCGCTTAATCTGAATTTGACCATCAAGTTTTTCGGGCTTATACCATTATCTCCCTGGATACAGAAAGTGCGAAAAGCCTAGGGATTTTCTGGACACAAGGCCCACAATGAAAAGTTGTCTGCACGAGATAAGTGACTAGGTTACCCTTGTGGATTTTGAGCCGCTGAATCCAAATCTGGCCTTAGAATTTCACCTATACGTCTCAGCTTTCTCTAGATGCAGAAAATAGGGGAAAACTTAGGAATATTCTGGACGTTATTTTTATTATATCAGTATACGCAAAAATATACACATGGATATTATATTTTTAAGTTTAGTGTGATTTTATTATGTCTAGTAACTCGTGAAGACCAAATACGTTTATACATAAACGCTCACGAGTACTTTTCTCCCCTATCTGGGGAAAATCTGGGAAAATTGCTTAGTAAAACAAAATTTAACGTTAGAATTTCTCTATAGTACATCGAATTTTCCCTAGGTTTGGGAATGGTAGAAAATCTAGAAACTTACAAACCGTTTGGACCTTTTTTTCTGTGTCTTACAGGAAAAACCTGCTGCCATTGATGACTCTGGAAACGTTGGCACTGCCCGCAAGGGATCATGTGGAATGATGCATTTTTCGATCTCAGTGTGAATGAAGCCAGCGAAGGCGCGCTACCCTGCAGGGGGCGTTGGGGTGTGAGGATGAAGCCTTAGTGTATCCGACGACGAGTTGAGATTCTCCTCGTCAAAGTCGGAAAGCTCACATACTTAGACCTAGGGAGTTATGTGGGTTATCATCCCTAGAGGTGCGTTCCAGGCGACAACCCGGGTGAATTGGTGGTTGAAGTAAAGAAGTGGGCGGAGTTTACTAGGGTGAAATGGAAGGAGAATGGTAGAATAAACGGTTTCGAGTATGCGTCGGGTGTATGTTTGGTGAAAGATAGTTGAGCTTGCGTTACACCAAAGTTAAACAAATGCAATAACAGGATAAGATTTTAATTGCTGCTTTAGTAATGAGGTCATTGTTATTACAAACAGTGATGTGTTCAATAATAGTGGAACGTGATGAAGACACTAAACTTTAGATCATAAATATACTAAATTTTAGTCTATCACTAAACTTGCGATTCCCGCCACTTCTATCCGCCAATTCCACTGTTCACTCACTTCCACCTAACTAGTTTTAGTGGGTGAAATAATCACCCGTCGAGTGACCCCTACTCTTCACCTGAGTGACCCTAACTCTTTACCCGAGTGACCACTGAACGGTCACCCGAGTGAAGCCCAGCACTCACCTAACATCGTGGAACGGCTCGGCGTGCACCCGAGTGCACCCGGGTGGTCCCCTGGAACGCACCCAAGGACGGTGGACTCGCCTGCGATCGGACCAGGATCCCTAACGCGCGGGTTTTTTAAATATCTTATGGCTCTTACTAACAAAACACAACTTTTCAAAACTTCTTCTGTACACAACTGTACTGCAAACCAAGATTTATTCTGCTACGTTTGTGGTCGCGCGTAAACAAATAAATCTAACGAGAAGCAGATTTTTACGCGTACACAATGGAATGAGCAGCGAAATGAGGAAGATTGTTACTTTGCATGACAAACGTGGCCGGATTTAATGCTGCCAATGTCTCAAAAATTTCCTATGCTAATGTTTCCAGTGTGAAAAGACCTGTAACTACAACTCAACATACAGTTGGAATGGAAGGAAACTCTAAAATGAGTGCTAGCCAAGACATCTCTTCTTTGTTCGATAAATCAATTGATGACGAAATCGAAGATCAACAGCAAACAGATGCATCAGAGGCTAGTGAGAACGAAATGAGCGGAAGCGAGTGTTACGACTGTGACGATATTTATATTTCCTTAGGTCAAAAGGATACTAACCCTAAAATA
Organism: Belonocnema kinseyi; assembly: GCF_010883055.1. NCBI lineage: Eukaryota > Metazoa > Arthropoda > Insecta > Hymenoptera > Cynipidae > Belonocnema > Belonocnema kinseyi. The sequence continues at coordinate 7,980,453 of NC_046660.1, read as the reverse complement.
TGGGCACAGGAGAAATTGAATCACGTCGTTAGGAATTCAGGAGTAGCTAAAGATGCTGCAGAATATTTGGCTTCTGGATTGAAGAGAAGCAATTTGTTAGCAAAAAGAACAAAAGCCACATTCCGTCAAGACAGAGAAAAAGAATTTCGAAAATATTTCTCTCGAGACTTCGATATTGTGTATTGTAATGAGATACAAAGTTTGATGAATGAACTCAAACCAAACATATATGAAACACAACAGTGGAGATTATTTATTTATTCTTCAAAGCGAATTCTAAAGGCTGTGTAACTTCATAACAAAAACAAGTATGCTTGTATTCCAGTTGCTCATTCTACGATACTTAAAGAAGAGTATAGCAATATAGAAACTGTTCTAGAAAATATCAAATATTCGGTTTAAAAGTGAAAAATTTGTGAAGACCTAAAAATGTTGTCAATGAGATTGGGTCAGCAATCCGAGTTCGTAACATGTCCATGCTTTTTTTGTCATTGGGACAGAAGAAATAGAAAAAAATCATTACAAAAAAAAACATGGAAAGCGAGATCCCCCCTTGAACCTGGTTCTAAAAACGTAATTAGGAAATCATTGGTGGATCCATTTAAAGTACTGTTGCCGCCCTTGAAAATCAAACTGGGATTGATGAAGCAATTTGTCAAGGCTCTAGATAAAGAAGGACAATGCTTCTAATACCTTGGCAGAAAGTTCCAGAACATTTCGGAAATAAAATTAAAAGAAGGAATTTTCGATGGCCCACAAATCCGCAAGTTAATGAGAGATACTACCTATAAAAATGATCAAAATTATCTCAATTTATTTACATACCAATCGAATTAAGAATAACGTATAGGCTCAAGACCAGACTGTAAAGGCTCTTCATATTTTCAAAATATAGGAAAAACTGTGAAGCAGAATTTCTAGAGCAGCGTAAGTAATGAATATTCTGGTGATTCGTGTTGGACATCAGTAAGATGACAAATATTGATTAATATCACTTACCAATTTAGTAGAGCTTAAACTCTCGCACGTGTTTTAAAAGTTTACCTTGAGAAGCTCAGATAATTTATCCATATCTAAAGTCATGTAGATTTTAACAAATGAAGAAATATATATTGTTATTATTGTTAACAGAAAGACAAATTAATTAAAAAAAGTTAATTTGCGAAATTTGCAATGTTTACCCTTCTCAGTTTTAAACGAATTACGTCAATTTTCGTTTACAGAGTTAAGTAAATATGCCTTTTCGATGACTCTTTACAATGATACTTTACAAATGCTGTATAATGATAATTTATTCCAAAAATTAAAAAAAATTAACAGTTTGATTATTGCGCAGAAGCGACTGTTGGTTTTTGCGCTTCGCGCTCATTAATGCACTTGCCTCGCGATTCGTGCTCAATAATGTATTTGCCTCGCACTAAGTGCTCGAACTTTGCGCACAGACTTTTTAAAATTAAAGGTGGAAGAATGGACAACAGTACTTTGGTGATTGTGAATTCTCTTTTGTTAAGGCTCCTTCGGCCATAACGAACACATTCTTATCAGCTATCTCCTGCTTTGCACTCGAGTTTATCCCTGAAGTGTTATAGAATTCCTATAAATGTATATTATTCTAATTTGTAACTTGCACTGGTATTAAAACAGACGAAGCTTCAATATCCCGTTTTAAAAAATGCTCATTTAAAAAAAAATTTTGTCATTAAACGTTTTATTGCAATTTTTGTCGCTTTTTCATAAACTGACGTTGCTCATTTCCAATGTTTTCTCTATAATTTAAACTTTACACATACGGTCTACTGAGCAGCCTTACCATTCTTTAACTTCTAAGTTGAACTTCGTTATTTGGCTTTGAAGGTTCATTTTCGTGTGTTTTTTGGAATTTTGTAAATACTATCACTCTAATAATTTTTAATTTGATTGAAAAAGTCATTAAATAAATTGTTTGACTTTTTAAATACTATGAATAACCGTTCAGAGTTTTTAAATTTTGAAACAATGGTCTCAAAAATATCAAAAATGTGCCTACTTTTTAAATTTTGAACCAAAATAGCTGGCTAACGAACTTGATCTTTAGCGTAGGACATTTAACGAGTGTACCAAAAACCAATCCAATAAATTTATTTTTTTAAAAGTTATCTTCTTCACAGACAGACATAAAGACAGACATACATACAGGCAGACTGGTACATTCGTGAAAACCTGTTTTTCAGATTCAGGAGGTCTCTAAACGTGGACATTTGACAAAAAATGTGGGGGGGGGGTCGAATTTTACACAAATCTAATACCTTCTCTGATGAGAATCTGAGAAAAAATTTATAACAAGTAATCGCCAACGTTTCCACACTCAATGCAGCACTCTTATTGATTTATTTAAACAATTCTTACAAATACAAAGATTTTCTTAAAGGAATACGGCTGCTGGCATCTTATGTTAACATCGGATTCTAGTTTTGATTACGTCCTTTCGAGTATAAAAACCTTATTACTTGGCTGTGTTTTCAATCTTTTTTCTCGAACAATCAAGATAGATATAAATTGGTGTTAGCGTTTTGGCCAGATGAAATAATAATTAAAGGAAGGTCTTCTAGTTTTTGTCTTTTTTTTTGTTTTGTTTTTTTGCTACGGCCAGTAGACAAAAACTACAAGACCTTCCTTTAATTATTATTTCATCTGGTCAAAACCCTAACGCCAATTTATATCTATCTTGAATTTTAAAATGGGTTTAAATAAAACTGTTAAATTATTTAAATTTCTTAAATGCGTTTCCTTTTTAAATTACAGTGAAAATGATGCAGTGTATATGATTTGGTATGGTAATAGCTCTATTACGAAGAAAATTATTATTTTAACACGGATAAAAATTTAACTGTCTTGCAGAATTTTCTGTCTAAATTATGTAAACAGATTCGATGTGGAGGCATCATACAACAGCAAAAATTTCTCCGACAACGAATTTGAAAATTTTATATTCCGAAGATCTACGAGATTTTTTAATTAGACGAACTTACCATTGAGTAAAGTTCTATGCTAATCAGTGTCTCCAGAACGTGGGATTTTTCGGCCTCCACCACTCTTCCATCTGGGAGCGACACATTCAAACTTAGCGTGTCCGTGAGTCGGCTCTGTTAAATGCTGCGAAGCCCAGTCTTTGTAAAGTCGAAAATGCACGAGCAGGAACCCGAGCTCTCCCGACCTCACGAATGACGATCTAGCTGCTCCTCAAATTTATTCAGGTTTTGAAATCCCTAGTTACCTTAGAACAATTAGGCTTATTGCGAAGAGGCAATTATAATTGACTTGGTGTAAATAGATATAGGAGACAAGACTTCTGGGTCTAAAATGTTTCAAATTTAATGCTGCATGCCTTAGTCATATTTTTAGTAAACAATGGATTTTTCACAAATAAAAAACAAATTTTCGACAGAATAGTTTAATTTTTCAACCTAGGAAAGTACTTTTAAAAATAAATTTTTTAAGTTAAACATTGTAGTTTATAGTGAAGTTTGCAGTTGAAAAAATTAATTTTTAAACCCAAATAAGTGCGAATTTTCAGCAAAAGAAATTAATTTTTATCTAAAACAAATGATTTTTAAAGAAGAATTATTCGCCAACAAAGAAGATAAAATTACAACTAAAAAGAAAATTTTGCAAGAAAAAAAAGTGTCAAGAAATTGTTCAATTTTCATCTATAGAAACGAATTTTAAAATAAAAAAAAGTATTCGATCAAAAATGGACTAGTTAAGTTTTCAGACAAAAAACGGAATTTTCAACGAAAGAAATTGTATTTCAACTAAAATTATAATGGTTCAACGAAAAATTGAATAGGAATATTTTCAGTTGAAAAATAATTATCAACCTCAAAAAATCAAAGTTTCAACAAAATATTTAAATTTCCAAGCAAAAAATTAAATTTGCAAACAAATAATTTAATTTTCAAACCAATAACTTTCTACCGAAAACAGAAATTCAAAAGTTTAAAAATCAATTTAAAAAGAATAAAACTTTTTGTTAACAAAATCGATAAATCTTCAACGAAAAACGGTTACATTATCAGTTAAAAAAATCAATTTACAACTAACCATTTTTCAGCAAAATAGTTTAATTTTCAAAAAAATAGATGAACTTTTAACCATTTTATACCGAAATAAAAGAAGTTTCACGAAAAAATGCATTTTCATCCAAAGAAATGAATTCTTGATTAAAATAGATGAATTTTTATATAAGAAGAATAATTTTCTACAAAAAATAAGAATTTTTGACTGAGAAAGTTCAATTTCCTACCAAAAAAATTCAACCAAAAATGATACAGTTTAATTTTTACTATAAAAAAATGTTTTTCAATAACAACAAAATCAAATTCTTCACAAAACAGTTAAATTATCAACCAAAATAGTTATTTTACAAAATTTTAAATTTAAAATAGTTTGATTTTTGATGGAAGAAATGAATTTTAAATTGAAAAATGTTGAAAAAACACAATCGAATTTACAGCAGAATAGTTCAATTTTTAAACATATAGTTAGATTTTCATTTAAAAAATTATTTTTTAACCAAAAATGGAATGGAATGAATTCTGAGAGAAAATTAAAAAAAAATCAGAATTATTTTGAATTATTTCGTGATTTTGCCATATTATATAATTTTAGAAAAAATAATGAATTTAATTCTTATCAACCCTTCTTGCGCAATTTTGTTGCACCATTTTTCGTTATGTCTATGTTTGGTTTGTAAAATTTGCTTTCAAATTTAAGTAAGTTTACGAGGTATTCAGAAATTTTCAAACGACTAAAAAATAAAATAATAAAAACTTGCAAAAAAATCAGGAAAAATTTAAATAATTCTTCAAATTTAGAAGATTTGAAGGTCTGAAAATATTAGAAAAAAGAAGAGTATAGAAGATTTTAAAGCAAAATGTTCAAATTGATAAGATTAAAGAGTTTTAAAAAATGTAAAAAATCCATTAAAATCTAATTTTATACTTAAATTTTTTGGAAATTTACATTTTCAAAGATTAAAAAAAATATATACTTTAGAAGCTGTAAGGGAATTCCGAAAGATTTCAAGGAGATTAAATTATTTTTCTTAAGATTCCTCTGAAAAATTTAGAAGATTATATAAGTCAAGTTTTTTACATCTTGAATGCTTTTTTAAAATTTTCCGGAAAATGTAGTAAATTAAAAATATTTTTTGGAATTTATTTTGTTTTAAACGTATTAGAAATATTAAAAAACTCGAAAAAATTTCTCAAAATTTCTTAAATATTCGTTGATATCTTCCAAACTTCAAAATGTCCTAAACATCTTTTAAAAAGACTCGAATTTTTCTAATATTTTTTTAAATCCAATAAAATAAAAAAATTTAAAGTCCTCTAAGTTCGTTTTTGATACATCTCTTTCCATGCTATTTTAGGCTATAATCACAATTTCGAGGATTTTAAGAAAAAAATCCAAAAAGTTATTAACTTGACCTCATTCAAAAGACTAATCATTTGATAAAAATATTGTAACATTTTCCTTTGAATGTGGTGCAGAAAGGAATTTCAATAAAAAATGTTTGGGATTTTCTGAACAGAAAACTGCGTGAATATCTGAACTTTCTTATTTTGATTTTTTTAAGTGTCTTTTAATCTGCTTTACTTTAAGTGAAAAATCATGTGCTGAAAAACGACAAGAGAAATATTTATTTCTTTAATTTCAACTATAATTTGAAAGGCGATTCGTCATAGTATTTTACTAACTAATGGATATATTTTTATAATTTTATTTCTGAAATCTGTTCCCTTAGGACAAACATGGTACACAAATATCGTAAAATTTAAGAAATATTGATAAAAGTGTTATTATTTTTTAATTAAAAAAATTAATGTATAGAGAGTACAATTTTATTTTGGAAAATTCACGACGGTTCGACAAACCAAGACTTACCTTTACAATTTTTTCTCTTTTTATAATCGTGAGATATTTCTTCATAAAATAAATTTTGTTGGATTTATTTTACAATTATTTACAATCAATTTCAATTATAATTTTTTTACAATTTCAATAAAATTAAAAAAGCTAAATTTTGCCATGTTGAGATAAGTATTTCAGGCATTAGAGATTTTATAAAGATTTCATATACAATGAAATAAGTATTATCAGTTTGTTTATAAATTTAGATATAAATAATTATTATAAGATTTTTAAGAAAATAAAAAAAAAATTTCGAATACATTCGACGTGTCAGAAAAGATCCTAGAAGATTTTTGAGACATTTTATTTTTATTGTAAAAGATTTTTAAAAATATTAGGAAAATTTATTATCAATTTAAAACGTTTCGAATTCTTCAAGATTCTTTTAAAGTTCCTAAAGTTTATCTTGCGTTTCTAAAACACTTCTAAAGTTAAAATTTCTTTTAATCTCATCAAGTCTACTAAATACTTCCTCAATTCTCTTGATTATTTAATTTTTGTTAACTCTTTAATCCAAATTTTTCCTGATTTTCTTTTAATTCTGCAAAATTAAAAAAAAAACCATTTAAGATTTTCAGATGTTTTGAGAATATTTAAAATCTTTTGCAATGTTTTGAAATGTTTAAAAATAATGTTTTCATATTGATTGTTGGAAATAAAAAATTATGTTAATTTTTCCTTTAAAAATGTTTACAAGTTTTAATTATTTTCGCATGGTTTCTAAATTTTTGAATATCTCTTAAACTTACTCAAATTTAAAAGAATTATATTCCTTCATTTTTTTAAAGTTAAGTAACATAGAAAAATTACAACATTTTGCTTCAAAATATTTTACGGACTTTTTATACATTTTAAGAAATAATTAAAAATGTTTTGTGATCTTTTTTCAATTTTCTGTTAGAATTCATTCCAAAACAATTATTTACATTTTTACCAAGGAGTTTCTTTCATTATCTGAAAGTCCTTCGTTTATCGACTTTTATTATTATTTTTTCATTTTACATACATATCTATTATATCTTATCAAAATTTATTTTTTTGAAGTTATTATTATAAGTTATATATTATAAGTTATTTTTTGAATTTTAAAAATTGATGTAATTACTTATTCTAATTGGAAATAATTGAACCACTTGCGATTAAAAACGGGGATTCTGCTTGAGAAGACATGTGCTGAAATTAATTTTTTTTAAATCATTTGAATTTATATTTTAAAGACTGATAATTGTACACAATTTCCAGGCGCATCTTTCTTATTCTTCTACAATAATTTTTAGGTTTTTCAGTCTTTTAAATAAGATTATCCTACGTTTGAAAAACTCCTCTGAAGTTTAAATTCTTTATAAATCTCATCAATTCTACTCAATATTTATTGAATTTATTCGATTATTTACATTTTTTTTAATTTGCAATGTTATTAAATTAAAAAATTTTGATTTTAAAACCTTCTACACTCTTTTTCAAAATTTTAGGAAATTGTTGTGTTTGAAAATCTTCTTTCATTTTCTTTTAAAGCACATTTTTCAAAATAAAAAATTATTTTAATTATTTCTAGGAACCTAAAATAATTTTGTTTATTTTTGTGAAAACTTACAAAAATCTTTACAAGTTTCAATTATATTTAAATCCTTTGAAAATTTCTGAATATCTCTTAAACTTACACAAATTTGAAAGTAGATTTTTAAACCAACATATAATAAAAAAATTGTACAACAAAATTGCACAAGAAGGCCTAAAAAGAATCATGTTCCTTAATTCAAGATGTGAAAAAATTGACTGATAATCTTTTAAACTTTTCCCAGAAATTTTAAGAAAAATAGTTTTACAGCCATGAAATCTTTCGGAATTCCTTTAAAGTTTCTAAAGTTTATGTTTGAATTCTTTAAAAATCTAAACTTCTAACAGAATTTAAGTTTAAAATTCGATTTCAATCTTTTCGATTCTTCTTAATATTTATTGCATTTACTCCCTTTTAATCTATTTATTATAATCTTACCAAATTGACACATTTTGCTTTAAAATCTTCTACACTCTTCTTTTAAAGTTTAGGAAATTCTTTCACATGTTAAAAAACCTTTTTTGATATTCTCATAAAGTACGTTTTTTAAATAAAAGTCATTAAAAATTTTTCTACAAATATTGAAAAGGTTCTGTTTCTAATCTTGTCGGACCTTCTAAGCTTTCTAATCATTAAAAACTATTTAAATTTTTCCTGATTTTCTTTGAAATTCGGCTAAATGAAAGAGATTTCCTTCAAATCGTCAGATTCTTTATTGAACATTTGAAAGCACACTTTTTCAATCAAATTAATTTTTTTTAAAAGTGCAACACTGTTGCGCAAGAAGGCTTGATAAGAATTAATTTCCTTATTTTTTTCCAAAATTATAGAACATAGCAAAATTGCCTGAATTTTCATTCTCTTGACATCCTGCGAAATTCAGTTTACTTAAAAACTCACCCAAGAAGCCAGTTAGCCACCGAAAACGAATCGTGAAGTCAGGGGAGCTCGGCCTCGTGCTCGTGTGTTTTAGCTCTACAGGAGGCTGGCCTACGCAACATGTAGCAGAGCCGACTCACCGACACGCTACGTTTGAATGTGTCCCTCCGTGATGGGAGAGTGGTGGGGGCCGAAAAATCCCACGTTCTGGAGACACTGATCCTAATTACACGAAGCGCCTCTTTCTAAAAGATCCAGATCTTTAAAGCTTTAAAGTTTTGACCGAAGCCAAAGAAGTAGGGTCCCAACTATCACCGGTTGAGAATTAGAAACAACAATGTTTGGGAGGAAACTGATCTTATCGTAAGAGATGCTTTGCACGATTATGATAGAACTTCACTTCCAGGCAAATTCGTTTAATCCTATAATTGTACTTAGCACTTCTGCCTAACAATCAGAATGTAGTTATTCAAATTTTGTTATGATTTACAATTTAAGTAGATTATCATCTATTTGCACAAAGAAAAGAAATACATGTAAAAAAAGAATTTTTGTAGTTTACATTTGAATCTCTTATAATTGATTTTGATTGAAAATAGCTAAGGTAAATAGAGTTTTATTTCACACAATGTCACGCTTGTAAAACTTAGCAAAAGTTTCAGATTTATTGGTCCAACCTTCAGTTTTTTTAATGACATCAATATTGATGCCATGTCTACTTGCCGCTGTGGTTCACATGTGCCTGCACTGAATGAATCAGCGACAATCCCACTCTTAATTTAAACAGTTTTGATTTATCTACTCAGTTCTATCTGAGTATTCTTTTCTATTTATAAAATTTATCCTGTGGATATTTTTGATACCGATTAAACTGGAAGTTTGCATCCTATGGCCTGTTACAAGAGCTAATAAGTTTACTATTTTTTATGCAAGCTTTTCCAATGAAAGTCAATAATTCACTCCCCAAAGACTTAAGGTATTCAAAACTATCGCTGGATCTCATGTAGAGTCCTATATGCATCTAGTGGTTTAAGATTTGCAATCGTTTTGAAATAAACGTTTCATTTGTGAATTTTCTCCTAGATCAGGACCATAAAGTAAGGTGATCGCTGAGTGGTAACTATTCAGTGTTTCATGAAATAGTTTTTGTTGTATTTCACGAGTAAAAAGATAAGAAAAGTTTCGATAGAATTTACAAACGAATCAATATTTTCACATTTGCGAAAATCTTACCATTTCTTTAGTAGTATCATACGGTTTCCATTTTACCGCAAAAACATTCAAAGTGATTGATCCTGAATCTTCTTTTCACGATACATACTTTTGACATTTTGTATTAGTCCAAGTTGCAAAAAAAAACTATTTTTGATTGGCCAAAATTACTTAGAATGCATGTAAAGGCTTCATCGGGCAAGGTAAATTCTGCTTCTGGTTAATGTTTTAAAACAAAGATTTTGCTTGCTCATTCTAATAGCCATAAGCCCATTGACCTTTATAATACGCGCTTCAACCAGAAAGCGAAGCATCCGAGAAAAACTCTATACTTGGGTCAACATTTTTGAAGTAATTAATCGCTGAATTAATATGCTTTTTCTACCAATGTAGATCTTCTTTTAAATTATGGAATAGACATGCTAGCCTCATAATTATTTTTATGCTCCAGAGATAGAAATCTTTCTCTTTCAAAATCTTTTATATTAACTCTACCACAGTTCAAAGTTGAACAACACGATTCTCGGGTCTCAATGGAACAAGAAAATTCTCTAATTTTACATTTCTTTACGCTCTCAAACTTCCTAATTTGTCCTAATAGCTTGTTTCTTTTTTGTATGAGAAGTTCAACTAAAATTTTTTATGAGTCGTAAATTAAACGAAGAAATGTTTTCCTAGTCGACGGTATCATCTGCCTCTTTTGTACATCGATAATGAAACCGAGTTTCTTTGTCAAATTGCAGATAATTCTAAAATTCTTCTGATATGACTCAAATGATGTTCCTAGCAAATAAAAAATCATCTAGACAAATCACCGAAACTAACCTCAATGATCTTAAATATGACACAACATTTCTCATAAGTTTTGTGAAGGTGTAGGATGCAACATTTAAACCAAAGGGCAAACACTCGAGATCATGAATTGCCTCTTGAAAAATAAATCGGAGACATTTTTTGTCTGAATCAGAGATAGGTAGAAGATAATAGGCATCTTTAGGATCTATTATAACTACATAACAATTCGGAAAAAGAAGTTTACGAATTGTTTTACAAGAGAAGTCAACGATCTAGAGGCTTCGTTAATGAAAGAATTATTTCTGCAATAAAATGGTTATAAGATCCTGCGACCTTCCCAGCTGAAAATGCTGACACAGGAGTCTCAGAACATTCTGGATACGTTCCTGGACGTAATCCTGCACACGAAGTTACACATGTGATCTTGACGGTTCCTGAGTACCAGGTGTATACATATGAAACCGGTATTGCCATCTAGCGGCCAGTAGGCACACTTGTAGGCACTGTCGGAACTTACCATTTGTGCTAATTGGCGTA
>NC_046660.1:7923736-7969420 GCF_010883055.1 Belonocnema kinseyi | reverse complement strand
AAGGTATCCATAAATTGCCTGAGAGGTGGACAAAATGTGTAGCCAGCGAGGGCGCATACTTTGAATAAAATATTTGTTATCATTATCTTGAAATAAATGTGTGTTTTTCTTGAAAAAATACCGGTTTCATATGTATACAACTGGTAGGAATTTAGCGAAGAAATTTGTACATTATCCCGCAATAAAATCTGTACTGATAAAGGAAATTTTAGATGATCGAGTATAGGTTACTGTACAGGTTTCTTTGCGAAGTAAAATGAAACAAAGGTTCCTGTACAGAATAATATATGGGATCCTTTAAACAGCCGTCGCGAAAACTAATGTCGATTTTCTTGTACGTATTGGAAAAAAATAAATAAACATGCTCTTTTGAAAAATCTTGCATCCTTTGCGAGAAAAATTATATTTTAGGAAAACCAAATTCTCCCGGCCTCAAATTTTGTTAGAAAATTTTCTTTCAGAAACTCCAATTCATCCAGCACCCATTACAAAAAAGATCTTTATCGTCCTGTCTTAAGAATACTTTTCCCTTTTCTCGAGTTTGAACTGCGTTAGTAGATATCAATCAGAAAATCCAACTATGTTTCGTTAAAAGCTAATTATTTTTAATTGCAAAGTCTGCTATTATATTCTTGGTTCACAATTCGTCACTGTTGCTAAATATTCCACTGTTTGTTTGAAAATTTAACTCTGTTGTTGAAAATTAAACTATTTTTAACCAGTTATCTTATTTGGTTGAAAATTTAACTCATTTGTAAAAAATGCATTTCTTTAGACAGGAAATTCGTTGTTTTGGATTGAAAATTCATTGTTTAGTAGAAAACTCATCTTTTTTGGTTGAAAGTTAAGTCTTTGTAATTGTTTGCATTTGTGAACCAACTAACCATGACATCCTTTTCACTGTCTAAACAGGATGAATTACCTTTTTTTCTACCTCTCAATCGCAACATTATTTGGGTTTCTTTCTTTCTTTTTTAACTTCGCTGTGGCGATTTATGATTTTAGTTGAAAATTCAATTGTTTGGTTGTTAATTAACCTATAAAGTTAAAATTCATTTTTACACAAAATTTCATTCTGTAAATTTAAAGTTTAACAATTCCAGTTTTTATTTAAAATGAATTGTTTTGATTATAAATTCATCCTTTTCTCGAAAATTCAACAACTTAATTGAATGTTGAATTACTTTGTTAAAAATTAATATGTTTTTTTACACATTTATTACTTTTGTTGATTATTGCTCTATTTTGGTGCACATTTTTGTTTTCTTGGCCACATTTTTGAATTTAAAATTCAACTTTCTTGGTAGAAAATTGGATTGTATAAATGTAAAATTTATACAGTGAAGCTCTTTTATAGTGCCGATTTTGGGGCTGACGGTGGGTGGGAACTGGCCCATTGTAGCTTGCTCCGCTTTTGTCTGTTCACGCTTGACTGCTTGCCTGAGTGACAAACGTAGACCCCGCGGACACCGCGCAGTTCCTGTTATACCTACCTACGGCGCGGCGTCAATTCTCGGAAGGGTTATAGAAGGGAGGGCTATTGAAGGGCTTCACTGTGCTTTCTAAAGTACGATTTAAAACTTATTTCTAAAATCTAGACAGTTGTAGAATGGAACCACTCCATTACCATTTACTTGTAACATTTTGATGCTTCTGTGGATCACAAACAATATTATATTTTATATTACGTATTTTTATAAATGAGAATTATCTTGTGAACTGGATTCGCCTATAAGTACTATTTGAAAATTCTTTGAAATTGGGCGATTCTTGCCTAACGGAGATTCCTTGATTTCTTCCTTGGTCATTTCTTTCACCGCGCCATTGATCATGTTTATTTTCACCCGGTTTTCTATCTGATATAGATGGCCAATTTTTGTTGTAAATACTCCACGAAGTATTGTATTATTTCGGTCGAATATTGCAAAAACGTCACCGTTAGAGGTTGATAATACAGTTTGTTCCTTGACTGGCATTCTCCCAGTGCAATTATTTCCTCCTATCAATTGAATTGGTTTATCAAGAGGAAAAGTGTACTTGCGAATTTCAAATTGCCGTTTTGGATTCGTGTGGGGAATCAGACGTACAAATTTTAATTCTTCCTTTTGAAATTCCCTTAATCGTACAGGACCTTCACTGGCAATACGAGAACTCAACCTGGCACGAGGAGACTTGATCGTGTTACGAAGTGGATCTCCGGGAGTAGGGGGATGCCTGACAGGAGAACTAGGGAGCTGAGGTCTAGCCGGAGGCATATACCTTTCCGGAGATCGATGCCTATCAGGACTGTAAGAAGATCCGGCACGAGAAACATTGGAAATAGGGTCGCTTTTCAACTCTGAACTCAACTCTGCAACAAGAAAGAGATTACTAAAATGAGACCGAGTCCGGTACACTTTAAGTATTCGGGGTTCGCAAGTGTGTAGTCAAAAATAAAAAAGTTTGGACTGACAAATTAACTTCATTTTTTTAATCATCGTTTAGTGATACTTTTTACCTTTCATGTGCACTTTGGATCATCCCGAATCACTTCAATTTCTCCAAAACATAGCATGTAAACTATTTCAGTTGCACGCTAAAGAACTAGCGAACAATGGACTGCTTTATCATAAATAAGTACTCTCTTTAAAAAAACAGTGCTTGACAACGTAGCTAGAGGCAAGCCGGGGATACAACGCAAAACAACCATAACTTTTTTTGTTTGATTTTTGTCACTGCACTAGCCCTTCATTGGCCAAAGTATAGTGGTACTGACGTTCTAACTATTCTCTCTACTTCACGACGATTGGCTAATTATTTTAAACATGATTTTGATTCGCAAATCGATTTTTTGAAGCAACTTAGTAGTTGGACTACTTTGTAAACAATAAATAATATAAACAATGAAGTAGCCTCGGAATGGATAGAAACTTCAGTGTATAAAAGGCATGCATCCGGCACAGGTAAAGTTAAAGTTGCAGGTGCTAAATATAGACCGGGTGTTTGAATGTAATAATATCTGGGCCACTTAACAATGGATTAACCCAGGTAATTTTTTCAATAAAAAATAGAAAATCATAAATGTCACGAGTTGAGCTGTTTCAAGGGTTTCTGCTGAATATGGTTCAGTGATCCCAGATTTGAAACGAGGTTCACTCCAATACTATGACAGGGCTATGTCCGTGTAAATATAGTAGGGGACGATGACTGGGTTGCGCGCGAAACCCATTTCTCCTCTTCTGAATTTGAAAACTCGAAGGTGCACGATAGTCGGTCGGAACACTTCGGCGATTCTATTTATATCTCTATCTGCTTTGACACAAAATTAAGAGATTGGGATTGTAATATTTCCAGATTTCGATGATGGCGATTCTCATGATTTGAATACTTCGCGCGCCTCTTTATATGCGTATATTTTGAGGTTACGTTATTTCAAGTATAAAATTTAAATGATATAAATATTAATACTCTCATATATACATAAATATATACTCATAATGTTAATGATATTATTATAATTATGTTATATTATAATAGTCTTATTTATACCTTGATCTGCATTGGAAAGAAATTGTCGATTTTCGAATTCATCTCGTTTGGATAAAAACTCAATTATTTTGTTGAAAAATTAATTATTTTGTTGAAAATGTAACTATTCTGTGAAAAAGTCCTCTTTCCTATCAAACGTTCAACTACTTTGTTAAAATTGTTTTATTATTTTTATTTGAATGTTCATCTCTTCCGTTGAAAATACATTTTTGAAACTGAAAATTTTAAAAATTTAACTATTTCGTTGAAAGTTTAAATCTTTGATTGAAAACATATATTTTTCGCTTAAAATCTTTGTTAAAAATTCATTTTTCCTGTTAAAACTTATTTATCTTTATTGTAAACTTTAACTATCATAGGATTAATTAATAAATAACCTTATATATTAGTTAAGTTGAAAAATCGATTTTTTTTATAGAACATTATTCTTTTTGGTCGAAAATTCACCTTTGCCTTGAAAACTTAACAATTTTGTTGAAAATTTGTTTTTTTTCTTGGTAAATTCAATTTTTTATCACAGTTTTTATCTGTAAATTGAACTATTCCATTTTTGGTTAAAATTTTATCTTGTACATTGTATTAGTTAAAACACCGATTATTTGATAGAAAATTAATTTATTTGTTTTCGGCTATGATTTTGTTTTAATTGAAAGAATTTTTAAATAAAATTTTTTAAACTGAATTTAAGGTATTAAAAATAGAAAAATAATTGATTTTAGAAG
The DNA here is from genome assembly GCF_010883055.1 of Belonocnema kinseyi. NCBI lineage: Eukaryota > Metazoa > Arthropoda > Insecta > Hymenoptera > Cynipidae > Belonocnema > Belonocnema kinseyi. The sequence continues at coordinate 7,965,170 of NC_046660.1, read as the reverse complement.
ATGATTCTGAATCCGTTTAAAATTAAAGAATTAATAGATATTAGTTTTTAAAATTATTTGCAATTATGACTTCAAATATTATTTCAGTCTAAAAAAATTTTATTTTTAACCCATTCAATTTGAAATTTTTTAATTAAAAAAATAAAACTTCGTTAATTATTAGCAATATTTGACCGTTTATTTAAAACAATCCATCAATGAAAACTATTAAAAACTATACAAATTTGAACAGAATGCTTCGAAATAGAAAGCATTGAATTGTTAAAATTGTAATGAGCTTAATTTTAACTTTGAACGCTTTGAAGGCATAAAAAAACCGCAAAAAGGACCTACGAAAAATTTGGGAAAACAAAAATAAAAAGAAGTGCCCCTCGCCTCTAACAAACTGAAAATAAATAAAATCATTTTATATAATATAAACATAAACAGTTATAACACCAATTATTTGATACAAAATTAAATTATTTTGTTAAAAAGTAAATTTTTGGGCTGAAAATTGATATATTTTGTTAATCAGATTTTTTCTCAGCATTAAAAAAAAACTGCAAATTAAAAAAGTTGCCTTAAAATCGTCCTGATTATTTTTTTTTAATTTTTAAAATCTTTTCAAATACTCACTTAAAATTATTTGTTTCAATTAAAAAAATCATTTTCAATTTTCTTAGAAATCACAACCATTTTCTTATTCTTTTTAAATATTCTAAAATACTCAAAAAGCTAAATTTTTTTAAAAATCTGCAATAATCTACATCGTGTTTCAAGTCATTTGAAATAATTTCAAGTTTTAAATTAATTTTGAATCTTTTTTTAAATTAAAATTGTAGCGTTGAAAGTTAAAATTTAGCTCATTACAATTTTAACAATTCAAGGCTTTCTATTTCGAAGCATTATGTTCAAATTTGTATAGTTTTTTATAGTTGTACATAATGGATTGATTTAAATAAACGGTCAAATATTGCTAATAATTAACGAAATTTTGTTTTTTAATCAAAAAATTTTAAAGTGAATGAGTTAAAAATAAAAATTTTTTAGACTGAAATAACATTTGACGTCATAATTCAAATAATTTAAAAAACTAATGACTATTAATTCTTTAATTTTGAACGGATTCAGAATCATCTTTTAAAATCAATTATTTTTCTATTTTTAATACCTTAAATTCAATTAAAAAAATTTTAATTAAAAATTGTTTCAATGAAAAAAAAATCATAATCGAAAACAAATAAACTAATTTTCTATCAGATAATTGGTGTTTCAACTAATACAATGTACAGGATAAAATTTCAACCAAAAATGAAATAGTTCAATTTCCAGATAAAAACTGTGATAAAAAATTGAATTGAACAAGAAGAAAAAACGAATTTTTAACAAAATTGTTAAATTTTCAAGGTAAAAGGTGAATTTGCGACCAAGAAGATTAATGTCCTATAAAAAAACGATTTTTCAACTCAATCAAGATATACGATTAATTTTTAATCAATCCTATAATAGTTACAGTTTCAAATAAAGATAAATAAGTTTTAACAGGAAAAATGAATTTTCAACAAAGGTGTTAAATTGTCAACCAATAAGATGAATTTTGGACCAAGAAAATTAATGATCCACAAAAAAAGACCAATTTTAAACAAAATATATGAATTTTTAACGAAATTATTTAATTTTAAAGTCAAAAAGACAAATAACCTAAAAAATGTGCAATTTTGAACCGAAAAATATGAGTTTTCAATCAAAGAGTTAAACTTTCAATCAAATGTTAAATTTTTTAAATTTTTAGTTTCAAAAATGTATTTTCAACGAAAGAGATGAACCTTCAAATAAAAATAATAAAACAATTTTAACAAAGCAGTTGAATATTTGATAGAAAAGAGGACGTTTTTAGAAAATAGTTATATTTCTAACATAATAATTAATTTTTCAACCAAATAATTGAGTTTTTATCCAAACGAGATGAATTCAAAAATCGCCAATTTCTTTAATTTCTTTCCAATGCGGATGAAGATATAAATAAGAATATTATACTAGGAGTGTTCGAAAAGTAGGTTTCCCTAGTCTGTCGTTTTGCCCCAGCGCCATCTAGTGAGCTGGGACCGAACATAGTTTTAGTTTAGGATGTACCGATAAGAGCGGAACCGGCCTTAGCTGCCGAAAAAATTTTTTCATCAATACCGGCTCGGAAACCATGGAGCTACCTGTGCAAAACGTGTCCAGTTGTGAGTTGCGTGCAGTTATTCGCTTTTTAACTGCAAAAGGGCGCAATGGCACCGAAATTCACACTGACACATATCGATTTCAGGAGGCATTGAGTCCAAAATTTTGTCAATTGTAAAGCACCAATCCGCCAAAATGATTTTTTCGACTGCGTCATCTGTAATGGCGGTTTTCGGCCTGTCTGCACGCTGCTCATCATTATCGGTATATCCTAAACTAAAACTATGTTCGGTCCCGGCTCGCTAGATGGCGCTGGGGCAAAACAGCAGACTAGGGACACTTACTTTTTGAACACCCCTCGTAATATAACATAATTATAATATTATCATTAATAATATCCCAATCTCTTGAATTTATTTCAAAACAGATAGAGATATAAATAGAACCGCCAAAGTCTTCCGACCGGCAATCGTGCACTTTCGAGTGTTCAAATTCAGAAAAGGAGAAATGGGTTGCGCGCGCAACCCAGTCATCGTCTCCTACTATATTCGCACGGACATAGCCCCGTCTTAGTATTGGAGTGAACCTCGTTTCTAATCTGGGATCACTGAAATGGTTACAATAATTAAAAACAGTTGCGGAAAATTATCCATAGATACGGGGCGACCTTTCCGAGAATGCAACCTTATCCTTGAATACAGAGCTCCACAAGGATGGATAAATTACTTCCCCAGGAATGGGGATACGGAAGAAGAAATACCAATGACACCACCAAACAAACAAAAACTCGTATATGCAGTTTAAAACGATCAAGCTTGCAGAGCATTATCTCTGCTTACGGAGGATTTATGGCGCGCATTCACACTGTGTGGTGTCAGAAACGCCCAGACCTTCCGAACGTTTCGGATCAGTAATTTTAATTTCAACGAGCCTGCCTATATTATTTTGTCCTCGAGAGATTCTGTAATTTCAAGTGTCGTACCCTGCCTGATTTGAAATGGATTCGGTCCATAGAAATCTTAAGTTATAAAAAATGTGTCTGTTTGTCTGTTTCGAAATACAAGATTTTTTTGTCTAACTTCAAGGATAATTACATTTTTTTGTTACATAGAACATTCTCTTTATATTGCAGAAAAAATCCTGGGGATATTATCCCAGATATTTTTTATTTTTTTGCCTTTACATTGTATTTTTTTCAAATTGAAAACAAAGAAAATTTATTTGCAGATCTAAAACGATCTAGCGGAAACTCTAAACAATTTTTAAAAAAGAGAAGAAAATTTATTGCAGTATTTTTTCACCAACAGAAGAAACTGGGGGGGGGGGTAACGTTTGCAAAATTCAAAAGCTCAAATTTTAGTTGCGCACCCTACCCCAGATTTAATAAGATTTTTTAAGTTAATTTTGAATACTTATTCTAATTTCGATAACCTTCTGTGAGGATTTATTTTCCAAATTTATGTATAACTGTGAGGAAAAAATGTTAATACTTTTTTTCAATGGTGCAGTAGTTTTAAGTGAGTTCAAATTGACAATTTTTTTTACTATTTTCTATTTCTATTTTAGTGATGGGTTGGACAAAAGTGAGTGTAACGCATTACTGTCCCACCTATAAGACGGAATTCTCCTGCATTGTGAGCATGCTAAAGAGTTTTTTGACTACTAATCAAGTCACGAGAGCTGAAATTTTGTGGTGTGTCACTACCATGTCCAAGCATTTTAGCAATCGCGGTGCAGCCGAAGCTGTGACTATGTTCGCCGCTATGTTTCCGGATATCGAAATAGCCGCTAAAATGAAACTACAAAAAGATAAAATGGAATACACCATTACCAGTTATCAGTTTCAAAGAGATTTACAAAAATTGTTAGCAACATCCGGACATATAATTGCGGGCTTCGATGAAAGCCTAAATAAAATTTCCCAGACACAGCAGATGGATTTAATTGTGCATTTCTGGAATAGCGTTTCGAATGAAGTCACAACTAGGTACTTTTCTTCGCTATTCCTCGGCAACACGGTTGCAGTTAAATTGAAGGAAGGATTAGCGGATGCAGTTGGAGACAAGAATCTATGTAAGCTTGTTCAGATTTCTATGGATGGCCCTGCTGTTAACTTCCGTATTGGTTTCCTCAAGAGGAGCTGCGATGTTTGACCTTTGTGAATTTGGCTTAAGCACGTTGATGATTAAGGCAAAAAAATCCATTTAACAAAGATCATACGAGTTTTTGAACAGTGTCAGAATTCGTAAAAGATCCACTTAGCGAGGCAAAGATGTCATTCTCCAAATCCGTTGCATCTTTGGTGGAACCGTTTCTAATCGAATTCCAATCTGATGCTCCGCTGGCACCGTTTTTGTATTGCGATCTCACGTGCATGGTATCCGTAATAATGAAACGTTTTGTTAAACAAAAAGTCTTAGAGGAGGCTCTGACAGTTGCACAAGTGGACCTATCGAATCCAAAGATTCTGCTGCCAGTTGCTGATATAGACGTGGGACTTCAAACTAAAGGCGCTCTTTTAGCATCTAAAGTTCCAGCAGAACGGATAACAAAATTTAAAACTTATGCTCGTAAATGCTATCTCTCGATGACGAAAAAACTGATGGACAAAAGCCCTCTAAAGAACACATTGACTAAGAATATTTCTTGCCTCGATCCTTCTGTGATTTAAGAGAGCCCATCAGTTTCTAAGAAGCGTCTCTTGACATGTCTAGATATTTTATGTATTAACCAAATGGATTTCTGGAACAAAGGCGGATAAAATAAAGTTAGAGTACAAAAAGCTGTGTAACTTGTCTCAAACAATGGATGCTCTAAAAAATTATGACCGTAAAAACTCTCGATTAGATCATTTTTGGACAGACGCTATTTCTGCGTTGGGAAAAAACTATGAACACTTAACAGACTCTGTAAGAATGATACTCATTCTGTCCCATGGAAATGGAGCACTCGAACGAGGATTTTTAATCCATGAAGATTGTTTAGTCGAAAATCAGAGAGCAGACAGTCTGATTGCTGCACGTATCGTTTATGATACCATCAAATTTTTTGGAGGTGTAAAATCGGTTCCAATAACGGATGACTTGCTTAAATCTGCCCGTAATGCACACTGCGTCTATGTTTCTTTGAAGAACGCTAAACTGGCTGCGAATAAAAAAGATTTAGAGGAAAAACAAGCAAAGAAGAGGAAAGCAGAAGAGGCCAAAGAGCTTGAAAACCAAAAAATAAAAATTCTGAAAGTCGCTGCAGAGAACGCGGAAGATTTACAAGATAAAATCAATGCTTATGTTAAAATTCCTATTTCTACGTACACGTTGAGTTTAAAAAATCACAAAAAGACATCTATAAGTTCGTCGGGGGAAAAATTTTGACCGGGAAAATACCGGGAATTTCAAATTGCTTGATCACTAGACACCTTGGAGCTAAAGATTAAGATTAGCATAAACGCCAATGATAAGATGAGAAAACATACAATCCTCATCGTTTTTGATTAGAGGAAAAACTAATTCATATAATATCGAATATTTTAACATTGGTGTTGTTTGCGCTAGAAATCTACATTTTAAAGAAAGAGAATCCCAGACAAGTTTTTAATCAAACTATTGATTTGAGAAATTACAGAGGCTTTTGAGCTCCAAAAAACTTAACGACGAAAGATATTGCAAATATTTCAAGGAATTTCAAACATCGACTTTTGTCTCGAGAACGGTTGGGAATGAATTAAATTTTATTTTAAGGTATTCGTATGGATTTCAATTCCAAATCAGTTTGAAACTATTTAAAGGAATTTCAAACAATTTTTGAAGATGTAAGCGATTTTATAAGATCTTCATATATTTCAAGGATTTTAAGGAATTCCAGTAACTTCAAGAAATTTCAAAAGATTATCCTATGAGATTTTTCTATGCAGGGTATCTAAAAAGTCCCGGGACGGTTGGATATTTTCTCAGAAAAAATATTTTTCAAAAAAATGAAGGTCATTTCTGAAGTAAATTTCAACGACGAATTCAATGGTGACCTTCATTTTGACCTTGAAGTTGACCTACATGGATTCTAAAGGTTAACTTCGTTTTTTAAAGTGGAAACCCCCTTTTTACATCTGAAATCGATAGAACGGAAAATTCTACGTTCAGGTACGTATCCAAGTCATAGGTAAATTTTAACGCTCCAAGTCAGTTAAAGGTTATTTGAAATTGACAAAGTTTTCCAAGAGGTCAGTGTAATTTCTGAAGTAAATTTCAACGAGAAATTCATTTATGATCTCTGTATTGATCTTGGTGATGATCTTCAAGGTTTTTAAAAGATTTTTTGTCAAGCAGTTTACGTTAACGTTTAGCATTACCCAGAAACAAGGACGTAGACGTAGTAAATTCTGTTCCCTTAGGGGTGCTTGATAGCGTAAGTCCCCTCGCCTCTCACGTTTCGGGGTGCTTGATTAGCGTGAGTCCCCTTGCCTCTCACGTTTCGGAGTGCTTGATTAGCGTGAGTCCCCTTGCCTCTCACGCTTCAGTGAAGATGTTCGAACTGAAAACCTTGAGCTTCTTGACAAAAAGCTTTGCGATTGTAAAAATAAGTTACAGCATTACAAATCATCTCCCTATCAATCAAAGTAGCCTGTTGCAGAATCCGATTCTGCAATTTGTCGCAGCTTTGCGTTTGCGTTGAGTACACTTTGCTCTTTAAATAACTCCAAAGAAAATAGTCGAGAGGCGTCAGATCAGAAGATCCAGCAGGCCACTCGAGTTCACCTCTTCTTCCAATCCGCCTTTGAGGGAACTGAGTATCCAAATATGCTCGAACCTTCCTACCGTAAGAAGCCGCTGCTCCGTCCTGCTTGAACCAAATATTTTGAAAATTATCGCCTGTAATCTCCCTTATTCTTAGTACAATTTGGTTTCTGAGAAGCTCTTTATATGCACGGGCATTGAGATTACCATCGATGAAGAAAGAGCATATCAATGTATCACTCAAGATACCGGCCAAAACATTAACTTTTGTGGATTTTGTGTGCAATTCTCCAACATCCACTCAGGATTTTTGTCGGACCAATATCTGCAATGTTGTCTGTTAACTTCACCTTTTAAAGTGAAAGTAGATTCATCTGAAAATACTGTATTGTACAAGAAAAGAGGATCTCTATTAATTCTGTCCATCATAATTTCACAAAATTCAACCCGACGATCAGGATCGTCTTCATTGAGATCTTGTATCAGATGAACTTTGTAAGGATGGAAATTAATGCTTTTTAAAATATTTCCCACTGTCTCAGGAGCAACGTCACGCTCATCATTAGTTCGACGTAAACTAAGGTGTGGGTTTTCAACAAATGCTTAGGCTATGTCCATCTGCATCTCCTCAGACCCTGCAGATTTTGGCTGACCAGTTCTCTGAAGGTCCTTGATAGACCCTTGATTCATATAGCGCCTTACAGTTCTTTCAAGTGTTGATAGTAAGCATCTACTCGTAATACGTAAATTTAGTTTCGATTCGTAATATTCGAATGGAAAAACGGTATAGGATTGTATAACTCTTCGGGGAGGAACAGAACAAGATCAATACGGAGCTCACCAATGAATTCCTCGTTGAAATTTACTTAAGGAATTACATTGACCTCTTGGAAAACTTTGTTAACTTCAAATAACCTCTAACTGACCTTGAACGTTACAATTGACCTAAGACTTAGGTACGTACCTGAACGTACAATTTCCAGCTCTATCGATTGCAGATATAAAAAGGGGGTTTTCATTTAAAAAAAGACAAAGTTGACGTTCAAAAAGCTATGAAGGTCAACTTCAAGGTCAAAATGAAGGTCACTATTGAATTGCTCGTTGAAATTTACTTCAGGAATTACACTGACCTTTTGGAAAACTTTGTTAATTACAAATAATCTCTAACTGACCTTGAACATTACAATTGACCTATGACTTGGGTACGTACCTGAACGTAGAATTTTCCGCTCTATCGATTGCAGATGTAAAAAGGGGGTTTTCATTTAAAAAAACAAAGTTGACCTTCAAAAAGCCATGAAGGTCAACTTCAAGGTCTAAATAAAGGTCACCATTGAATTCCTCGTTGAAATTTACTTTAGAAATGACCTTCATTTTTTAAAAAATATTTTACCTGAGGGAATATCCAACCGTCCCGGGATTTTTTAGACACCCCGTATAATGACTTTCGTATAATAGCGAAAAAGTATAGAAAATTCATTATGAGAACATCATTACAGGTTAATAAGATTTTCCTCTAATATTTTTTCGTAAGTGTTTAATCTGCAAGAGAGTAATCATTTGGAATCACCTGCTTGATTAAATAGTTATTATTTGTTTCCTAAAGAAATATATTATGGGATGGCAAGCTTCAAAATGGCAAAAATTGTGCCTAAGGGCATGTGACACAATCAAATACCTATATTACCAACCTTCCTTTTTCAGTTTTTTAAATTTTATTTTAGCTCATCAAGTTTTTTTGTAAATAAAATTTTGCACTGAAACTTTGCGAAATGTATCAGAGGACCATAAAATACTTTTTGTGATGTAGAAATTTGCAACTCACAAGGCACATCTTATGGTAATATTTTAGTTAAAGATAACTCAGCAAATTGTGAAATAGATTGCCCGATATACTACTAAGGCTACGCTATCCTTCATCCATTGTTTTGATTCAGTTCGTAATTTAATTTCTTTTCTTATCGCTGATTAGTTTAAAATTCTTATTTTCCAATATGAAAACCCGTTCTCGGAGTCAGCATCATATTCGTGGGACGTCGCAGGAGGCTGATAATCATCGGCACGCCGAAAAGACGCTACTAATTTGCTACTCTTAATAAAACCTCGAATCTGTCACTTAAATCCTACTGCCAGTACTGCCACAAGGCGTTGATGTCGACGTAATATTTGAAAATTTTAACGGGGAATCGATTGCAGTCTTTGACAGGAAGTCATCTAAATTTTATGCATAACTTGGATTTTTCCAGTAGGCTCCGGAATTCCTCGATCAACAGAACATGTTTTTCTTCCGATTTTTAGGCGAATCTAATCTTCGAGGGACGCTTTCGAGAATAAGAACAATGATTTACATTTATTAACTTAAGGCTATGTGACGAGTAAGTCACGTGACCAGGTTCCTACCTTACCCTTCACATTTTTTATTTCCTAAATTATTTTCACACGAAGCGTCACATCGAGTTAAAAAATTGGGATAATATATCAAAAGCACTAAGAAAGGTGGGTCTGCTCCTAAATTTTAATAATTATGAAAAATCAAAAAAAATTATTTATAACAAAAAACTTTTTTCATAATTATACAAATTTAGGACCAGACCCACCATTTCTAGTGCTTTTTGTTCAGTATCCCAAATCTTCAACTCGATGTGGCGTTCCGTGTGATAATAAGTTGGGAACTATAATCTGTAACGTTTTAGATCGTACGGAATTGCTTTAGTTCTACTTTTGTCCATGCGATGTTGCGGAAGTATCAAAATCCCGATTATTCAGGGAGTAGCAGGACGGACATAACGTAGGTTTGGTTAGGTTAGGAATTCTCGAAAAGTAACCGCAACACTCTTTTAGTCTTATAAATGTTGTTCTGAAATACAGTAATATTCATTTCTTAATTTACTTGGCCCAGAAAGCCCTTAAATCTAATTTTTTGATTTTAGATGGTCCCAAAAGCCCAAAAATCAATCTAGTTGACCGAGAAAGCCCTAGATTAATTAGACTTGTGTTTAGTTGCCCAAGAAGTTCTGAAGTTCAAGTTGTTGCCCAGTAAACTTCCATTATTGTGTTTGAGGTTACGTTTGCCACGTGACCACGAGGTTTCCCAAGTTTAATTCTTTTTTTAATTCGACATTTTGTACTTTGATTTTTCTGCTTATCTTTTGTGATTTGACTTTGTGCTAAATTTTGGAAATAGTTGTTTCTATCCTCGTGCCCCCAAAAAGAATGAGTTGTTTCCTAAAGATAAAAATATTACCCTAATCCTCTTTGTGAAATGTGTCCTTTAAAATGAGATATGTTTTCATATACTGAAAATCCACTTATTTTACCCACAATCCTATACCTTTAAATAGTTCCCCGCTCTCAGCAACTAAGAATAATGCATTGTTTTTCACGCCCCCTCCCCATTTTACGGAAATTCAGTACGGTAAATTGTATCAGGCTCTTCTGTTAAATTCCGCGAAATTATGGATTATGGTAAGGGAAATGCATTGAATTGTTAAATACTTTATACTCCAAAATTGTACCTTATTAGGTGTTTTAGGATCCGCTATATTAGTACTCACGTGTAAGAACCCTCATCAATACAAAATTCCGTCTTCTACCAGATTTTCCCACTTGGGATCTGAGCTAGTTTGAATCAAAAGTACAACGTGTAACTGATTGAGTTTAATTGAGATTACGGTGCCGATGGAATATTAATTCTCTTTGTCTAAAAGAAATTTTCATTTAAGTTTATGTACTTCATTTGAGTAGGAATTCCATATAAAATTATTTTCAAGTAAATTAAAACTAAGACCATTTATTGACATAATTTCTTTGTAGGCCAAACTCTTGATTCCAGTCACCCCGTTCTCAGTCTTCTTAGAACTGCTGGTTTCATAGTTTCTTAGGGGAGCAGGGCGAGAGCGGTTTTTTACGTATCGAATACGTGTTAAATATAAAAAAGTACATAGGTTCAAGAAATTTCAAGGTTCCAAAAAAATATGATAACGAATCGTACGAGTCTTGATTCAAACTATTTATAATTTAACACTTCTGCTATCGATTTTTATTTGTTTTAAGGTTACCTTGGTGTTTCGCATTTTCATTCCTCATACCAAAATTCGCCAGAAAGTCCCTTGTTTTGGGTGACATACTTGATGATCTTTCTGTGAGAAAAGTATGAATTTGAAATGTTAAAAATGCATACAAATAGGAAAAGTTTACTTTACCGACAGTAGGTAACCCTCCAAACCATGGTTTAGAGATTTATCTACTGTTGGTCTCGTACCATTCGCTGGTAATATAACAGATACATTTTAAATATCTAATTAGTAAATATTCTAATGTTTCGTGTATATGTATTAAATAAATATTTAAAAATATTTTTGTTTGAATCTTGCGAGGCATACATCGCTTACATAAATGATTGAGCGGATTCGCAAGGTGATAAATATGACTTAAACTCCTTATCATTTTAGTTGAAGGTAAAATCTTGCAAGTCTATAATAATTTCACCTTGAGAAACTCAGGTAATTTATGTCTAAGGTTACTAAAATTTAACAACTTAAAAATATTTTATTAAGGGGGAATGGGGGATAATGCATGAAAAAAACATGTTTTTTTTATGACTTCCTTAGAGGTCTGGTTAAAGTAAATGTATTTAAATGTTTTAGATTTATCAAAAATAAAAAAAGTTGCAAAATTTAGTTAAAATATAAATTTTTCCTTCTCCTAATGATTACTTTTATGATTTTTTTTCTAATCGGCTTTAAATCTATAACTTTAGGAGTTCTGCCCCGATTGAATTAAAATTTTGACACAATATCTTAAAAATATTTGTTGATAGATTTATCATTTCTAAAAAGAAAGAAGCCGCTTTTTCACTGATACTGCCCCAAAAAAAGTTAAAAGTGATTTTTAAGCTGAATTTGAAGCATCAAATGACATTTTGTCTAACTGTTGATAAAAATTTTTGTAAAAACTTAAGAATCTGCCGTCTGCTCGTAAAAAAAATTATTTTTTCTTTGAACAGTTTTGGTGTTATCTCATTTATGAAAACAGCAGCGCAATGTGTATCAACGATCCGTATTTTTAGTTGTTATAAATAAGTTACAAATATCAATACATAACCCAAAACTACACGTTTAAGAAAAATTTAATACCAATTTTTTAAAAATTAAAGATATTTCAATTTGGCAAAGATTGATGTATTTGTATTTTTGATACAAAACTAGCTTCTTTCAATTACTGGAAAAACGAACAAAATATAGGTGTGACCTGACACAAGAAGGAAAATTCAGAAAAAAACTTCCATGGTCTAATTTACTTTCCACAGGACCAATACTCATCAGTCTATGGGGTTGATTTGATTGAAATAATTAATTAAACAATTTAAGAAAAAAATCTTAACATAATTGATACAGAATAAGCTGTCATCATTGAAATTTACAAACAATCCATAAAAAATTGTTTGAACAATGCAAAAAAGGTGCTAGTATATGCTAGCATAGTAATACCTGAATGAGGTTAATTGCCATATTAAACGTAGAAAATGTACCTTTCAATGTGTAGCTACAAAAAATTCAAACAAATCCCCCCATAAAAAAATAAAACAGTTAACTTTTTCACCCTATTCGAATCACATTTTTCGTTATTACACACATTGTGCAATCGCCAGGAATAAATTAAGTTTAAATTCCTACTCACTTTGGAAAAACTCAAATAAATTCTGAAAATGAATAGCAATAGGGATAGATTTTCGCATAGCGTACAAAATGCGCCTTTAATTATAGATATATTATGTATATTATATTTACCAATACAATTAAGGATAACCACCAGAGATAATAGGAGAGTAGAAAGAATCCTCATCTTTTCTACATAAAAAAGATACTAATTAAAGTATTAATGCAAATTTGGGTTAACAATGTAACTGATAAATATTCTTGTGCTTTATGAGATCATGGAATGTATACTTTAAGAATATAGCCGTTATCTCTTAGATTAAAGGCGCGAAGTTATCCTTCGAATGTTTACGTTTAATTAGGCTCAGTTTCAAGGAGAAAAACGTAATGACTACATTTTTCAAAATTATTATCACAAATTATAGAATCTTTTACGTATTGACGAATTTCTTAGTTTGCATCGAAATTGATTTGAAACATTAAAAGATTGATATAAATCCTGACAAAATATAGGTTGTCTAGCCGACCGATGATTTTATCATTCTATTCATTTCCCGGACTTGTCTCTGTAAATTTAAAAGCGATGCTTTGAATAATTTAAGATGATTTTTAAGTAGTTTTTGAAAGAATGTAACAGGATTTTCAAGGATTCGTTTAAAGAAGTGCCGACAAAGCTTAACTGGGCGGTGCAATCCAAATTAGTATGTCTGGAATAATATGGCTGTATAAAAATAAAATAAATAAAAATTTTTTTTTCAAAAATCAGTGGAAGGTATAGTTTTTGAATTATAAAACACTCGAGCTGGATAAATCGGGAATGCGGTAGAAATCGTTGCGTTTGCGGGAGTACAAAGACGAGTGGATGCAGAGCACTCGGCTCTCGAATATTGCCTCCCCACCCCCTTCCAACGACGCAGAGCTCTTTTATGGTTTATTTAAAATGCTCCAATTTCAGGATACTTAAATAGTTTAAAATATATTATACTTAGAAGAAAAATTAATTTTTTTTTAAATAGTACTAAACAAAAGCGTGGTTCACGTCCCTGGACATTTACAATATTAAGAACGAGCTATTTGAAAATGCATTTTGGAACGAAATTCAGGTCGTTCTGGCATCAAAATAAATTAATCTACTGTCCTCTGACTCATTTTAGACTCCAAAAATTTTGGTTAAATGGTTAAATTAAAAAATATTAGTGTTTAAATTTTAAATTAAAAACAATTGAAATTTCAACCAATGAGCTTCATTTTCAAACTAAAAAGATGAATTTTCAACGATAAATGTAATAGATAGTTAGTTAGTTTTAAGAAGGGCGAAGAGCACCTATGAGCTCCCCTGGCGCTGAAGCTTTAAAGCCTATTGTGCCACAAACTTAACTATCGTTGTCAGTAGTTGAACCCAGACCTCTTGATTAAGCCCAGTATGTCAATCACCGACAGCATTGTAGCTTCCTCTGGTCTTAGCCTAGCTAACGCCGGCACTGGAATAGTACATGCAAAGATGTTTAATCATTCCTGACGCTAGTCCCAGTACTGGTTTCGGTCCTATGTATACACATGCCGCACCGCATCTCGTAAGCTGGTCCGCTTTCTCGTTGCCCTTCAAAGCCTTTTAGTGTTCCAGCAACCAAAGAACGGCAAGGACCTCCGCCTGTGAGATAGTAGCATGTCTCCTAAGCGGGACAACCACTTCCCTCCTCTCATCGCACTGTCATAGATTCCTGCCCCTGACCCTCCCACTACCCTGGATCCATCTCTATACTAGATTTCCCTTGTAGGAATGGGTTACCATTTCCTTTCCATGCATCCCTGCTCGGATTGCAGACGCAGCAAGCCCTGGTGAAGTTGAATCGTTTTGTTATTCTATCCTGCCTCATCTCAACAATCGGCAGATGCCGCTGTGGGCATAGTCCTTATTGCTCCCGTCAAATCCCTAAACGGTTGCGTTTGTAGTCGTTTCAACCGGTCTGCATCATTAAAAGTTCTGCCCGTGGCCACCAGACCACGGCCACATGAAGAAGGTTCGGTTTGAGGTTTGCAAAGTAGATCCATGCAAACATTTTAGGCCCTTTTACCCACGCCAGCACAAAAGCTCTCCGAAACATCAAAAATTCATGACGAATTTGCTGCATTAGGTCTCCAGGTGCTTTAACCAGTTCAGTTTGCTATCTAGGACTACTTCAAGATATTTAATTAAATCTGAAAACGTCAGTCGCCCACCCCAAAAAGCAGGAGCGTCAATTTTTGGTATCTTGTAATTTCTCGTGAAAATAATCATACTGGTTCTTTCCGGATTTACCGCGAGCCTTGAGCTATAGCATCAGAGCTCTACGATGCGCAGAGCCGACGTTGTGAGGCCTATCAGATTCTCCAGATGAGTTCTTCTAACTAGGATTACAAAGTCATTAGAATATCCCTGAGTATAATACCCCTCTTTATTAAGCCTAAGAAGGAGGACATCCACGACCATGTACCACAGAAGGGGGGACAGGACACCCCCCTGGGGGCACTATCGTGGCGCTACTTCTTAAACTAGGCCTTTATCCCATCTGGTTCGAGTCACAACGGCATGAAGTGCCGTTCCTACCCAACAGCCTGCCTGAAAAGCATTCTGCCGTCTGTGCAGCGGTGACGCCAAAAATACCTCATCCCTGATATATCCCTCAACCAGCATCTCCAACGTTTTTAGGATAAAAGAAGTTCGGCTGATTGGACTAAAATCGTTTGCAGCAGTGTAGCCATTCTTCCCGTGTTTCAGAATAAATGTCACTTTACCGTCCTTCCATGCCGATGGCACATGTTTTAGAGAAATTCTTGCCCTAAATAACTTCATCAGTGGAGGGATGACAAATTCCAGGCCTTTTTGTTAAAGCGCTGGGTAGAGGCCATCCGCCCGGGTGATTTAAAGAGGCAAAAGGACCCTACGGCCCATTCCAGGTTTTTGCTGTCTACGACCTTTAAGGCGAAATTCCAATCAGCCTTCCTTAACTCTTAGCCTCCGTCTTCCTCCTCAAGGTCGTTTTGGATTCGCTAAAAGTCCGAAAAGTGAAATTCCTTTAGGTGATTAAGCGTTGCTTCTTTGTCTTCGGCAAATTCGCCATTCTCCAGCATTATTAGTCCAGAGAAAGTTTCCGGGTTTTTCGCTAGGATCTTGTGGAACCTTGCTGTTTGTGGAATATCTTTCAAATCCTGACGGAAGCCCCTTCAGTTTTTCTTCTTATACTTTCTCATATTTTTATAGTATTCAGACTGGGTCATCTTCTGGATGTTCCAGCCTGAAAGCAACTTGGTTCCATTCGCAACAACAGCGAAATCCTGCTCTCCTGGCAGTGGTGAATTAGACTCTCCACCTGTCTGGGAGGTGGAGATTTATCCGTATCGCTAGGGAAATAAGCCGAGACGATTACGATCTCTAGTCTTTCTCCGTTTCCGCCTCTGAGCCTCAGATTAATAAAAGTGAGATCCCTGGAGCAGAGCTTATAACCCAAAATCGCATCCATACCCTTGACGATGGCCCCCGACCTGATGAAGCCATCTGCGTGAAAGTAAGGCTTTGTCTATCCTGAGCCTTCTGCCGTTTCAACTCACTATTTGGGCGAGGTGTGGGGCTCTATAGAGCCCTTTTTCCTATGGCCTATAAGGTTAGTCTGACCCGTTACTCCAGGTGCATATCCTGCAGCCTCGTTGTCTTGTCTTATCTCATCCTAAATCCTTGGCCTTATTGTTTCGCACCGCTTGCAGTAGTTTGCCGCCTAAGGAGCCTTCCGCTTTCTGCGCTGGGTTGAAGGAGATTCCCGCAGCGGGTCCCTTATTGTTTTTTGTTTGTTTTGAAAGATTTTCTTACATAAAAATCTCCCGAAAAGATAGAAAAGTACAAAACACTCGCTGCAGAGTCCCGAATGCAGGGGGCAGGTCTAAAGACTATGGGATTCGACCTGGTGTAGTAAAGTCCCCGTTTAGGTACCACCTTTACGACCCCCACCTGTCCGCCTCTACTGAAGGGGGCAGGCCGGGTTGTTCAAGGATATGTTGACCCTGGTGACATTCAGCTATCGACACGGCGATCACTTCTTAGCTTCGGGAGCATGAGAACTCGAGCCCTCGATATTCTAGAGGGGTTTTCCAGTACCTCCAGAAAGAAGCGCTCCTTAGTTTAGATTCCACTGACGGGAATCCGTCAGATCCCAAGAGTAGCTACACTTGGCCATGCAGCTCCTCTTGTTCACCTATTCCGGACTATAGTCCGGTGAGACCCGTAAGCCCTCCTACCAGCTACAAGATCTAGTGATCCCTAGGGAAAGGAATGTAATAGATGATATTTCAACGAAAAAAATGATTGTAATTTGAAATTAAAAACAGGTAGATTTATTCAACAAAAAACGAATTTTCAAGTAATTAATTTAATTTTCTATTGAATTGTTAAATCTTAGGTCTGAAAAGATGAGTTTTTCTATAGAACAGTTATATTTTAAATTAGAAAATTAAATTATTATCAAAAAAGATGTTGAATGTTAAAGTCAAAAGACGAATTTTCAACAAAACAATTAAATTTTCAACTAAGAAGTATGACTTTTCAACAAAGTTGTTCAATTTTCAAGGAAATAATTTAATTTAGAACAAAAAAATAAAAATTTGAAACGAAAATAGTATTTATATTATTTTTTGTTTCTAAAGCGAGTCAGAGGCCTGTAGATTAATTAATTTTGACAACAAACCGACCTGAATTCTTTTATTAGAACGTCTACCCTATTTAATAATAAATTAAGCGTTATTTCAGGAAATATAACGATTTTGAATGATCCATGTATCCTGGAATGGGAACGATTGGAATGAACCACAGAAGAAGTGTGCGTCAATAGGAGGTTGGGGGGGGGGGGGTGTTCAGGAGTCGAAAGCTCGGCATGCACTCGTGTGCAACGTAGCCTTGTGTCTCTTTATAACGTACTCCTGATTAGTCCAACCTAAATATAACAGCTTTTCAACGCTCTGTTGCCTGGCCTTTACATTTTAACTGTATTAGTAGAAACTAATAAGAAAATTTAACTATGTTTCGTTGAAAGCTTATTATTTTCAATTGCAAGGTCTCATTCCAGTTTTTGTTCTGAATTTATCTGTTTTGGTAAAAATTCTACTATTTAATCTGACTTTTACATTTTTTTGTGACGATTCATGTTCTTAGTTGAAAATTCAATTCTATGGTTAAAAAACCTTCCTATTTTATGAAACTTTGTCGAAGAAAGGGGGCTTACTCTAAGAACATCGAAATCAAGGTTTTTACACATTTCGATAGTTTTTGAGCTGCTCTTTTTAATTAACCCATCAAAAAAAAATATCCGAGCGTTACTATTGCTAATAATTAAGTTGTTAGGTACCCGAGTAATAGGGCTTTGGCTCGAGAGCTCAAGATTCCGCGAAACATCGCCTACCACTCACCATACCATGTACGCGTCTCATTTATACCCTGTCCGTGAGCCGCTTTTACGACCTATCTCCTTTCATTAGAATGTAGTGGTAAGTGGAGAGGGAAGATTTCGTGAGTCTTCTCTCTCTCTCTCTCTTCTAAAAGTCCAGGTTATCGGAACGACTTTAACCGCTCGTTCTGAAAAACCTTAATTTTCAGAGTGAGCCCTCTTTCTTTGGCGCACGTCAGGTTCTCTTTCTCAGGTGGAAATGCAGGGCTTTTGTATTACCAATAATTTACCAATATTATTTAGGTTAATTATCGTAGAACATATGGTTAATTATCGTTTACGTATTTTTGCAGATAAAAATTACCTTGTACATGTTTGTAAAACTGTTTAAAAATTCTTTGAGCTTGGGCGGTTCCTGTCTGACGTAGATCCCTTGATTTCTTCTTTTGTCATTTTTTCCACTTTGTTACTTCTTATGTTTATTTTCACTTGTTTTTCCATATGGCAATTATTTCCTCCTATAAATTGAATTATTTATGCTAAGGAAAAGTGTATTTTCGAACTTGAAATCGTTCTGGATTGGTGTTGGGAATAAAACAAACAAGTTTAAATTGTTGGAACTGCAATTCAGCGAAGAGTACAGAATGGCGACTGGCAGGAGGAGACCTGGCCGTGGTACGATACCAAAACTCGATAGTAGGTAGGGAGACTTGACCAGAAAACATGGTAACTGATGCGTAACCGAAGGAAGATGCCTCTCTAGATAATAAGAAGGTGTCGAACGAGGGGTACTAGAAATAGGGTCGCGCATAGTTAAAAAAATGTACCTAAAATTATGAATACAGGGTGGTATTGCAAGCCAATGCAATTCTTATGGGCGTACATCCCGATTTGCATAACTTTTGGTCAGCCACAGCATGTCTAACCTATATATTATAATATTATACTTGATAATGAATTGAGGATGATCGCCAAGGATAATCTGAGAGTAGAAATAATACCCACCTTTCGAGAATATTAGGAAGAATTAAAAATGTGGGGTTTTCCACGAAATATTCTTCATAATTTCTTATTGATAACTAATTTTGAATAATTTTTATCTTCGAAAATATATTTGTACATTTCTGAACAAATTCCCCGCTGACAGTTTTTTGTTGCCTAAAAGTTGCTTGACTCGCTTTGAGCTTGATTTCAAAGTGCTCGAGATTGAGCGCTGACTACCTATAACATGATTTCTTCTGGAATCACAATTTTAATTTTGCTGCTACAAATATTTAGTTTTGCCTTTTTTAAATGTAGAATTAAAGAGCCACATATTCTTTTAAATATTCCTCGAAGTTTTTTACTACACTCCACTGTTGCAAATACGTCACCATTGGGCGCTGACAATACAGTTTGTTCTTCGGTTGGCATGGACACAAGGAAATAGTTCATTTCTTTCAATAAAATCGTTTCTTTGCAAGCAAAATTATATCTTAGAATTTCGAATCCCCGGCTCATATTTGTCTTAGAAATAAGCAAATTTCAATTCCAAATTTGCCTAAAGAAGAATAGCTTTTTTAGATTAATATTTTTAAATGAGAAATTTCATGTTTTAACTTCTAAAATTCAAAATTTGACGGAGAGTAATTAAAATAAAATCTCCTAATGTGTAATATTATAATTAAAAAGTCAATAAAGCACTAGTTAAGATAAGTAAGCTATGAAAATATGTTTGATATTGGAAAAATAATGATAACGTATGGCACTCTAGCTAGGAACGAAACAAATTTAAAAATTCGCGCCATACGTGGTTACCAATCACAGCCCAAACAGATAACTGCCCCGATAGTCGTGCGTTTTAAGGACTTGCTTTTCAGAGGGCACTTAAGTCTAATCAAAGGCTCATTGCAAATAAAATATCATACATCGCTCATAGTGGTAAACACCACTGTTGACGTAAAGCTCAGTCTTCGCAGGATAACTTGAAAACTCTGACCTTCGGCCATAGTAACATTTTGTTCAAGAATATTATTTTTAAACTTTATAAGGCGTTTGGTTTTTAAAATTATTTCTAAAGAACTGAACATTTTTAAAGTTAGCATCTCGGCAGTTTTAACAAATTTTCTCTTTCTTAAATTAGGAATAGAAAATTTCTTTCATTTCATTTATTTTAATCCTTTTCATTTTGAATTTTAATTGAAATATTTACTCTGATTATTTATTCAATAATTCCGTTTTTAAAATGAATATTCAAAAAATATCCTTGAATAATTAATAATATTTTATATTTCTGGCTAAAAATGTTTATTAATATTTAGTTTAATAATAATAAATAATATTATCTCAATTATTATATTGCATTTATAAAAAACTGCGATTTTGATTAAATTGATTACTATACATAACAGATATGTATAGTTCTTAAAATTAAAAAAAAATTATTTTGTTTGACTAATCTAATTGTTTTTAAACACTAGAACTTTAAAGATACACTATTTCAAATTTCAGTTAGTTAGCAGGTCTGATGATAATTTTGACACATTTTCTTCAGATGTTCGGTGTTTGCATATACTCTCAAAATGGTCTCAAATGGTATAATTTTGAACATTTTTAAATTCATTGATTGATTCTTCAATTTAGAGAATTGTAAATGATTAAGTGGATTTATATTTTTGAAACTGAATCTGCATCTTTGAAGATTATAATTTATAAAAGTTAAAACTTTTTAATTTGACAGTTCAACTGAATTTAATTTAAAATTTTTCAGTTGAAAGGTGTTAGTAGCTTTTATTTTACACGTGTAAAGTATTGAGCATTTGTATACAAAATTCTTGAATGAAACGACTTTCAAACTTAAAATTTTAAAGTTTAAAATTTAAGAGTTTCACTTTGAGTCCTTTAATTTGCAGTGCGGTTTTTATTACTTCGAATGGAACAATTTTCTGAGTTTAGTGTTCAATTTTTACATTCTCCTCAGATAAGGTATTAGATTTGTGTAAAATTTGACCCCCCTCTCCAGTTTTGGTCAAACTTTGGTACACTCTTTTAGAAGAAAATTCAAAAAGTGAGCACATTTTGAATATTTTTGAGACCACTTTTTTTTAAATTCAAAAGTTCTCTGTGCGGATATTCGTATTATTCAAAAGGTCGAACAAATTATCTTGGTGACTTTCTTCATAAAAACCAAAATTGCCAGAGTTATAGCATTTATAAAATACCAAAAAACACACGAAAATGAACATTTTAATCCAAATAACGCACGATATAAAAAAAAAAAGCGAAAAAATTTATTTTTGTATGCCCTACAAGATTATCAAACTAACTTTTAGAATTTTCTTGAAAAATCAAATATTCAAATTTTGACGTCATAAAAAATAATGGAAAACCCTAAAACAACATTTTTTCATTCAGCAATTTCACAGAATTTCAAAGGTTCTTAAATCAAACCTTAAGGAGGGCCGGGAATGTGAAAATGCGAAAATATGAACTACCATATAACACAATGCTGTTGAAGGTTGGTGATCTTCTCAGCATACAACACTAACCAGGTATTGCTCTCGGTTAAAACTAATTACTCCCCCCTACCCTTATTATTCGAAGTTTCGTGGAACTGTTGTTGTAACTAAACTTTCCAAACTAGACGTTTTGAGACTCTTTTAGTCAATTATTAGGAGATAAATTCATAGTACACCTCAACTGCGATGTAGAACATGATGCGACATTTTTTTTAAACGAGATAATGAAACTAGGACAGTTTTAATACCAATGCATGTTATGAGTTATAATAATATACATTTATGGGAATGATATACAATTTAAGGGACAAATTCCAGTGCGATACCTGAAGAGAATGTCTTCGTTAACGCCGAAAGAGCTTTAACAAAAGAGAATTCAGTATTACTAAATTACTGTTGTCGATGCTTTGGCCTTCAACGAGAACCAACATTCGCGCACACTAGGCGCACTCAAACTTAGGCTATGACCGGGAATTTTTTTCTTTGACTTTAACGAGCCCTCAGAATAGGGATAGATTTGCTTGCAGCTTGAAAAAAACCCTACAATTATAGGTATATAATTATTTCCACCAATAGAATTAAGGATGACCGCTAAGAATGAAACGAGAGTAGAAGCAATCCTTATCCTTTCTTTTGAGAGGAAAAACTAATTAATGTATCGATGAGCCATTTGATCAACCATGTAACCGATGAATATTCTAGTGCTTTATGACATCATGGAAAATATACCTAAATCCTATAGTCGTTATCTCTCATATTTTTTCTGTCAAGGTTATTCTTATCAGAATTTACAATTTATTTGAGTCAGTTTTTTGGAAAAAAATGTAATGAGTAAATTCGTGAAAATCGATATCATAATTTATACAATATTTTTCGTATTAGTGAATTCTATCCTTGCATGGATTTATTTTAAGCTTTAAATGACTAATTCAAATTGTAAACAATCGTCGCCGCGCAGGCACATGCTTTTTGCGCGCGCCTCGCGAAATTGAGGGCGCCTAGCACGGGTGTCTGATGAATCTTCCGCTTCGCGCTCGATAATGGGTTACCTTGCGCTTTGCGCTCGTCTGTAATTACACCTCTGGATTTGCGCTCCAATATTTATTCTTTGCGTTTCGAATGCTTGTATAATGCTTTATCCAAAAGATCTCATTTAGATCGCATTATTTGTATGTGTCTTCATATTATGAATTATCTACTTAATTAAGTGTAGTTGAAGATTAAGTTTCTCAAAGCTTTGTAGGCTTCGAAGTACACATTCTGGTCGTCATACTCGCGCTGCGCGTTCGATTTCCGACAGACATTTGTAAACAGGTTTTGTTCATTCTTTTTTTTCGTAACTTTGGTCGTGTTTCTACAAATTTTTTATTTTCAATGTTATTTTTCACGAATAAAAGATAAAGTACGGGTCCAATCAAGTCATCAGGATAAATTGTTCGTTTTTTTCAATACTATAAATATCCGTACATATGATTCCCAAATTCAGAAAAATGTTGTCTCAAAATTTTCTCAAATGCGCTCACATTTTGAATTGGGATCCAAAATGGCTGGTTAACGAACTCGTTCTTTCTTTTACTTCATACAAAAAGTGGCCTAGGATCAATTTGATCCGTTCATTTTATCGAGAATTATCGTGTTTACGGGCGTTTGGTCGGACGGACAGGCGGACAGACACACAGAGAGACTCCATCATGAAAACTTGATTTTCGAAATCAGGGTGTCTCGAAACGTGGAGATCCGTTGAAAAAGTGTGGTGTCGGCTTTCTAGCGATCAATTTAAGTTTTTCTCGGTGATTTTGGAATATGAAAAAGCTCAAAAGATTTAAATACTTAAAAATAATCTTTAAGGATTTCGAGAGATTTCGAAACACTTTAGATGATTTCAAAAATGTCGCATTCGGACCAGTTTTGTAAATAAAATTATAGATCAGAATTCAAAGTGAAGAGGGCCGGTCGGATAACTTTTTGTTTTGATTTTTGAAATTGAGAACAGTTATTTCTAATTTAAACAATTTTATTAAGACAAAAGTATCGTAGCTAAGCCTTAACGGAAAGATATTCTTAGTCGATTCCACGAACAAAAATTGATTATCGTTCAATTACACAGGGCTACAAAATGGTTTTGGGTGTCTACTGGAAATCTAATAGGTATGCTTTATGTTTTTGGGGTCGCTGGACACGAATCCATTCGCAGAATTAAGGCAGCACGTCAGGATTGGCGTTAAAATGCAAAAAATGGTTAAAAACCTGGAATTTCTGAATAAATCTCCTCCCTAAACCTACAAGCCCCAAATTAACAAGCGCCAAACCCACAAAATAACTAGCCTCAAACCCACAAACTCTGACAAGCCCCAAACCCTCAAGCTTCATATCAACAAACTAAAAAACCCTAAACCAAAAAGCTCTAAACCCATAAACCCCAAATACACAACTTATAAACTCACAAACTCAAAATGCACAAGCTCTATATCCACAAACCTACAAAACCTAAACTCACAAACCCCAAACCTTCAAGTTACATATCCAAAAAAGTGCTAACCCCAGAAACAACAAATCCCAAATCCATGAACCTTAAACCCACAAACTCACAAACCGTAAACTAACGAACCCCGAATCCACATAGCCTAATCCCACAGACCCCAAACTCACAAGATCTATATTCACGAACGTATAGACCCCAAACCTACAAGCTTCAAATCTACAAACGTACAAATCCCAAACCCACGAACCCTTAACTCAAAACCCCAAACTAACGGACCCCAAAACCACAAACACCAAACCCATAAGTTACATATCCACGAACTTACCAACCCCAAACCAACAATACCAGACCAACGAACCCCAAACTAAAAAACCCCAAACACACCAACCCCAAATTATGCCAATTTGTCAATTGAAATTATAAGATGTAAGGTATTTCAGTTTGTGGTATTGAGGTTGGTGGGTTTGGGATTTGTAGGTTTGTGGTTTGTAGGTTGGTCGATATGTAGCTTGTGTATTGGGAGTTTTTGTGTTTGGAGCTTGTGGGTTTGGGATTTGTGGGTTTGTAGATTTTTGGTTCGGGGTTTGTGCGTTTGTTGATATGGAGCTCGTGGGTTTGAGGCGTCCTGGCTCAATTCTGGGAATGGATTCGTGTTCAGTGACCCAAAAAACGTAAAGTATGCCTATTAGAATCACAGTAGACTCCCAAAACCATTTTGTGGTCCTCTGTTATATAAAAAATTATTATCAGTTTGAAAAGTATCATAGCGAATAGTCATCGGAAGAATATTCGTAGTCGACTTTATAAAAAAATGCTTAAAAATGATGTAATATGCAAATTTATTATAAAAAAGTTTAAACAATTTTCAACGGGAACCTATTTTCAATTAGTCCTGATAAAAGCTGTCGATTTCAGTGACTAATCATTGCCAATCCCGAAAAATCACTGTCTAAATTAATGCGTTGATAACGTGATAAACCGTTTTTAAATTGTTCAACAAAAAAATGCACACCGAGATATTTTCGAGAGATGTTTTCACTTTTTCGATATGACCCTTAGTTTTTCAAAAATTAATTACACAAGTTTAAAATCCATATCTGTGTCAAACTTCAATGTCGTTTTTTCTCTCCAATTTAATGAAGTTAAACGACGAAAGATAGCGCCAGCGTCGTAATTCTCGCTACATCTCGAATAAAAATGGGGCGATTATAAAGTGAAAGATTATCCAGGCAAGGTTAAAAATCGGAAATTATCTTCGATTCATGTCATATTTATCTGGTAAGGTTAATTTTTGTTGCAGTAAATCTTTCACCTGGAATCAATGTAAAATTTATCTTTTATTTTCCTGTGTTCTGCAGAATAAATTGTAAATTTGGCAGTTATTGCAAAAACAAAAAAAATCGGCTTTGTCGGTACAATATAGATTGTCGCTCCTAGTAGGACCCTGCAGTTTTTGTTCATAGAATGGCTTTGGAAAGACATTCGAAGGTGATTCTTAAAAAAAATGCAGCATATTTTTTGAAAAGTACGGAAGCGCAAAATTTCTTTGCATAGTTAATCAGTTATATAATTTGTAAAATATCATAGCAAAGAATAATCGGAAAAACATTCTCAATTGATTCGACAAAAAGCTGAGTCTAATTCTCAAAAATCATTGAAACTGTATATTTATTTATAGCAACTGAGTAGGCAATTGACAAATGACATCCCTTTTTAATTATTTGCAATAAAACATTAATGCTAAACATTGAGAATCCCGAAAAAGAAATTTTCTTCAATAAATTGTTCATAACGTAATGAACTTTTTTTCCTAATTTTTGGTACTCAATGGAAATTATTTCTTGACAATTTTAACACAGAAATAAAACTTTTAATGATGTGTAGAATTTTAAAAAGTCTTACGAAAAAATGACAGCGCGAAAAAGATAGTCGTTCATAATTTCTTTTTAACAATTTATTGTTAATAATTTTTTATGTCGGAAACATTATTTCCGCAAATCCTCGGGTAAAATACATTACTCCAAAAATATATAAGTTATTTTCTCTAACAGTCATGAAATAAAAAATTTTTATAGACGTTTATGGACGAAAGTCGCCTCTAACTAGTCTTAAAATTCGCTGAGATTGGGTTACTACTGTCTAAGGGAGATTCTTTAATTACTTCTCGGATCACCTTTTCAACCACATTGCTTTCCATATTTATTTTCACTCGTTTTGCAGTAGGAATAAAAGGGTTACATATTTTTAAAAATATTCCACGAAGTTTGATTCTACCCTCCAATATTACAAATACGTCAACATAGAACGTAGACAATACAGTTTTTTCCCGGATTCCCGGATTTGTGTTGGGAATGAGACGAACATCTGGTTAGAAAAAGAGACTTGGCAATAGGGGCAGACATGTCCGGAGAAGGCCGAAACTCAAACCTAGCTGGAGGAAGATATCTTTCAGGAGATGGATTCCCGTCAGGATTATACGAAGGTCCGAAACGATGCACATCAGGAATGGGTTCGAACTCTGAACTCAACTCTGGAACGAGAAACAGAGTACTAAAGTGTTGCTTGGTCTGGCTAATTTTGTGTAGTTTGGATTAAAAGTGTGCAGTCCGAAATAAAAAAGTTTGTAGTCGAAAATCAACTTTACTTTCTGAGAAAAATTTCCAGTTTTATAACCTGATATTGGTAAATTATTATTAAAAATAAACTTTAATAATTCAAACTATCATTCATTAGTAACCCGGTAAGTTTTGGATGTCCTACTTGTATAAACGAATCAGTTGCACATGTTTTTCCTATGCGCCAGGATTTTAAGGTATCCTAACTTGACAGTGCAATTTTTAGCCATATTTGAAACAACATAACCTGAGCAACGCATTTTTCTCTTAAAACTTAGTAAGTTATCATTTCGTACTTTTTTTACCAAACCCTTTATCAATGGAATTCAACAGTTTATTCGCTCTCTTCGTCTGTTTTTCTAGCTTTTTAATGTGAAACTAAAATGGATAGCATGGAATCTTTTAAAGAAAAAAAATCGTTTTGGGATGAGTCAAAATGTAAATAAAATGAAATAAACTATATTTTAGTAATCTTACTACAAATAAAAGTTTAAAGAACGGATTTATTTTAACGACATTGAAATCTATCGGTGTCGCCTAGTCCGCTCTCTGCGTATAAAAAATTTAATTTTTGTCGGCCTGTGTTATAAAAATTATTATTTATTCATTTATTGCATCCTATTCAACAATCAACATTGGCAGCACGCCAAAATTTATAAAAATTTTAAAGATTTTTACAAGCAGACCTTCTAAAATCTCAAATTTATTAAGAATAAATTAATTGTACACTAGCCGTCCAATAAGACGATGAATACGGGACTTTCACCGTACGGCAAGACGACGGCGTGAGGGGTCCCCACAATTCTGCGCTGAGAGCGTGTGCGGTGTAGAGCGAACTTATGTGTTAAGTGAAACATTAGGTCGTGTGCATTGCAGAGAAAAAAGTGGAGGGGATAGAGGTACGGCCTCCGCCGTCGTTTCGTTGAGCGTTCGCCCGTCGTTATTTTGAGCGTATCGTCTTGCCGGAGGTCATCTTGTTGGACGGCTAGTGTATATCTTTTTATTTGATATGGATAATAAACAAAATAATTACCGCTAGTTCATGTATATGATCCTAAACATGTTCCTGCACATGAAACCACACGTCAGTTGGCTCTGTGCAGGAACCTGTATAGACAAATGAGTTGAATTTTTTACTTCTAGTTGAAAATAATTGACTCAAAACTCTTGAGGTTTATAAAGAATTTTAGGAAAATTGCACAAACAAAACCAAAACCACGGAAAATTGTCTAAATATTTCAAGGATTTAAAAAAATTTCTAGTGGATATTAAATGCCATTTAATTTGCAATTATTTCAAGCAATTTCAAAGAATTTCAGAAAATTTAAGGAATTTTATAGGATCTGCACAAATTTTGCAAGCAATTTCAAAGATATAAAGGGAAATACCGGATTCTGGTTTCACAAAGTTTACTTACGAAAAATTGTAAGTATGTTTGTATAATTCATTCCTATTCCATCACAGACTTATACTCATTTTCAATCATTTTTTTACGTGACGGTCTAATTTGCAAGAGACTAATTATTTGGAGGCAGCTGCTAAAGTATTTAGTTATGATTATTTGCTTATCATACAGAAATATATTATGGGATGGTATGCTTCAAAAGGAAAGACCATTTAAGAATGGTGCTTGATATGAAAATAAAATACAGGTTTGGTATACATTTCAGAAAATTGTTCTTAAAAACATTGAGAGCAAGGTTCTATGCCTATAGAATATTTTCCCGTTTAATGGATTATTAATAGTTTCAATCTATTTATAATTAAGCACTTTTGTTATCAATTTTTATTTGTACTAGGATTACCTCGGTATTTCTTTCTCATGTTCACTACTCATCCCGAAATTCGTCAGAAAGTCCCTTGTTTTGGGCGACATACTTTATGATATTTTTGTGAAAAGACAAATAAGATTTATGAATTTAAAATGTTAAAAATGCATAAAAATAATGATAAAAGCGTAATTCGATGGTCGACGAGTGCAAGTCTCAAATTGTTGGAAAGGTTCGTTTCACTTGACGCGGTTTGTTTACTTAGAATAAATAATGTAGTTTACTTGCTGTGGATATAATTAATTAAAAAGTCACTGCTTTCTGGAACTCGTACAATAATAACAGACTGAGTTTATTAAAATTTAAAAGACATAAAATTTAAAATACAGATAAAATTAGTTACAAGTGATCGCTATCTGATTTGTCGTGAGAATGATTGGAGGGTCACCTCGCTTGTCTATCCCTACTTAAATATCAATGCGCAATTATAAACGCAGAAGTCAAAATCTAAATTCATACAGCAATTAGTCAATTTGCGTCTTATCGAAACTCTCGCTCTGCGACATGCCGCCGGACTTGAACGATACCGATATTAAAAAAAAAAAAAAAAAATTATACGTCGATTGGTAAAGGCGACACTTTTCTCACTCCACGCTTAAATTCGCCTCGTTCAGTTTTAACCTATTTTCGCAATATCTGCTTGACCGGTATATCACTTATTTTTCACATTTAATTCCGCAAGATATTCGCTGTGCCATCGCTTCCACAAGTCAAATTTAATTTTCTAAATATGCTGCCAAGTCGACAATCGATTTGTTGGCAATTTCTAAAAATCAGACGCCGGTATGGTGAGTAACGATTGCCCTATCAAGAAGAGTCCGTGATAGGGTGCGTTTTGGGAAGTAGGATGGGATGCTTTTGTTCATATTCAACTTCAGATTTCTTAATTCTTTCTCCTACTCTCAACGTCCCATTTGGATCATTTAGGCGGCTCCTTGTCTGTTAGGTCTTCGAAATATGAGGGCAGGTGTTGATCTAATTCAATACGATTGTGGAGTCGAACCAAAATTGTGTTTTGTCAAAGTTCAGGTTTAATGATTTCTTGACAACCTCGAATAATTTGACTAAAAGAGCAGCAGCACATCATTTCAATCTTGGAATTGTGACATTCTTAAATAGAGCAACTCGGTATTTTGCACACAAGAGCATTGAACTTTGTCCTTTCTCATTTGATGAACGTATGTATATATAGGTGTCATACGCCTTCTTACTGGCATCAGCAAATCCATGAAGCTAAAGATTCTGAGTGTCTGAAATTGCGACTGTTCTCGGAATGCTTCAGTCGTTTATTACCTCTAGTTGATCTCGATACTCTTTCCACGAGGATGATGATTCAATGGGCACTGGATCGTCCCATCTCAGATTGAGCTTCCAGAGGTCCTGCAATTTAATAGTGGCCAAAACGATGACTAGAGCTAGGAGTCCTAACGGATCATACACTTGGGCAATCTGCAACAGCATAGTCCTCTTCGAAATAGGCTTTTCTTCCAGATCTATGCTGACGTCAAAATTTAGCGTATCCTTTGCAGAATTCCAACACACATCTAGGGCTTTCGTGGTCTCATCCTGACATATTTGCCGTCAAACGATATTGGAACAATGTGACAACTCTTCGATGAGTCTTGCGTCATTGGCGATACACTTGCAGATACGCAGATATGCCCTTTTCGTCAGTATTATCAAATGATCTCTAAGTTCTTTAGCCTCTTCCACGGTGCTTGCTCCTGTTAATAGATCATTCACATAGGGATCATTTTTCAGTACTTCGGCTGCTCTTGGAAAGCGTTTACCCTTGTCGTCAGGAAGTTGTTTTAGACAACGAGTAGCCAGGAATAGAGCCCAAGATGTTTCGTAAGTTACGGTGTTCAGCTGGTAAGTTCTCAAAGAATACTTGCCATTAAACCACCTAAGAATTTTTTGGATGTCTATCCTCAGGATGAATCAAAAACCTTCTATTCATTTTTCTATGTCTGCGCTGAGAACATATGTATGTCGACGAAAGCGCAGAATCAATTCAAATACTCCAACCTGAGTCTTTAGTCCCATCATCAGTGTGTCGTTTAGCAAGACCCCTGTATCTGATTGTTCTGAGGCATCAAAGACAGCTTTGAGTTTGGTAGTCAGGCTGGATTCCTTAATAACTGCGTGATGCGGAATAAAATATCCGCTCCTGTCTGTAGCCAAAATACTCTCCATGTGACCGAATTCCTCGTAAATTTTCATGAACTCGTGATACTGATCACGCAACCTAACCTTTTTGTTCAGTCTTCTCTCAAGAGCAAAGTACTTCCACCGAGCTATATCATATGATGATCATAATTCTTCTCGCTTTTTGTTAAATGGCAATCGCACCACGTAACGACTTGATGAATCGCGTTGCACATGCGACCGGAAGTGCCGTTCACATGCCTTTTCTTCTTTAGACAGATGTTGCTTTTATCCTGTATTTTCTATTATCCAGAAGTTCTCGAAATGTGCAATGACTGGGTCTCTCACGAAGGTACACGATAATTTCTGCTGGGCCCAGGCGTTGATGACCTTTCCGGTGACAATCCAACCTAGATGGGTGTTCTGTAAATATGTTCTCGGTAAGGCAAGAGGAATCTTGCCACTGCGTAAGAGATTATAAAATAATTCTCCTCCTATTAAGGCGTTAATTTTTTCTGGCTTATCAAAGTCTCAATCTGATAGCTTTATTAGTACTAATAGTTTCTTGATTATTTATAACTTCTACTGAAGACTCTAATTTTTCTTTCTTTAGATTTAATTGATTAGCAAATTCTTAACTGTGTTTTGATCTGACTTAGACTGTGTTTTCAATTCTGAATGTAGTAAGGTATGATGACGACGCTTACAAATCGTAGAATTTCCAGCCTTACAATCTGCAATTAAATGATTGCGTTTGAGACAGTTAAAACACAGCCCTTTCTTTTTAATTGCTTGAACCTTTTCGTTCACAGATAACTTTACAAATTCTTCGCAATTCTGAATATAATGATCACCTTTACAATTAGAAAATAAACCATTCTTCTGTATTTTAAGAAAAGATTTTCCAGATTGCTTCTTATCATTATTATGAAAGTTTTGATTGGTCAACCTTGGGGTTTGTTTACTCTGATCGCCGAATTCGGGATTTAGTGTCTCTAAAATCTGACATCGCTCGCTCAAAAATTCTGTTAGTGTGTCAAATTTTTGCATGTCGCTACCCTTCGCCGATCGTGCCCACTCTCTCCGCGACTCTTTATCTAGCTTGGACGCAATGAGGCATATGAGTGGCGTATCCCACTGATTAGTGGGTTTCTCTAGAACCTCTAATGCACGCATATGCCTAAGTGTTGTATCAAGCAGATTTCTCAAACTAACCGCGCATTATCTGTTTGCCAAGGCCGGCGAGTCTATTAAAGCCTGCATGTGATTTTGAATAATAATTCTTTTGTTATTGTATCGTTCGTCAAGAAGCTTCCAAGCTACCCCGTAATTAGCTTTTTTAGTTTGTAAATTTTCGATTACTCGTGCAGCATTATCTTTTACGTAGGATCTTAAATGTCTTAATTTCTGAACTTTAGGAATACTCGCATCCTTATCAATTATTGCTACAAACGAATCTCTAAAACCGAACCATTCTTCGCAGCTACCAGAGAATGTGGAAAGATCAAGCTGGGGTAGTGGGATATGCGTGCGGTTACTCGAACTATCAATGACAGGTGTACAGCTGCGCGAGCTCGCCAATTCTCGCAAATTTGCAATTTCTGCCTGTCGGTGAGCTACAAGCTCTGCTTCTGATTGGACAATGCGTACACGTTGTAACAATACATTGTCAGCGTTACCATGTGTGTCTGCTGTTGAACGTCGAGGCAGTCGTTCATTAATAAATTTAGTAGCTTAAGCAGTAAATTGAAAGAAATTGTCTTCAAATTTTATACGTTCTGTCTCGCGGTTCGGCCCTGGTGCTAAAGACTCTAAAATTGTCTGCGCTTTTGTTATAATCATTCCACGTTTCTTCTATCTTTTTTAGTCGTAATTAAATTTCTTCTACTATTACTCAATTATGCGATTGTTCGCTTGCACATTTTTCTAAAAAGGGGCGAAATTTCGTTAATTTTATTTTGCAATTTGTTCGCGATTGACCAGCACTTTCTTATTCCATGATTAACTTACAGACAAATAGATATCACAAGACAAATTACAAAAGGTCAATAATATAAATACAAATCTGATAACAATACGCTTACTTGAGTCCTGTTGCTTGATTAGTCATTGAATACTTAGCGGTTTACTACCTTTCTCAAAGCGTCTTCTCCTAATCTGATAGTTTCTACAGTTGAATTTAATACCAATAAATTCCGTACAATTGAATGAAATATGGATAAGTTGTAGAATGAAGGCATCGATTCTTTCGTTGCAGTTGCAACGATCCTGTGAATGATTCCCTTGTTATTCGCTGCGGTTGCAACGACCTGTTGAATTTGCTTCCTTGAATTTTTTATTTCTTGACTGGTAAGTATTAGTCTGCGAGGATCCGACTAACAAAGGACCATGTCGACGCGTGCAAGTCTCAAATTGTTGAAAAGGTTCGTTTTTTTAATTGACGCGGTTTGTTAACTTAGAATAAATAATGTAGATTACTCCATGTAAATATAATTAATTAAAAAAGTCACTGATTTCTGGAACTCGTACAATAATAACAGACTGAGTTTATTAAAATTTAAAAGAAATAAAATTTAAAATACAGATAAAATAAGTTACAAGTGATCGCCATCCGCAGAATTCAAAATCTAAATTCACACAGCAATTAGTCAATTTTCTACTCATCGAAACTCTCGCTCTGCGACATCGATTATTCCATTTTATCTATATGTAAGTCGGTCACCCTAAAAATGTTGAAAACTGATTTAAATACCCTAAAACTGCCGGTTTTTTAGGGTTTCTTCTTAAAGATATTTAATTTCGAAAATCAATAAAACTTGTAAAGTTTCGAGGTTATACGGTAAAAATTTCATATTTTGTGATAATGTCTGTAAAAACATATTTAAAAAAAATAATACTAAATTACTCTTTACATGCCAAAAAATTAAGAATAACGTTCAGAGTTGAGACAAAATTATAAAGTTTCTTAATTTTTTCAAAATATAGTTTTGTAAATACTAAAACTCCAAAGAGACGAGAAGCTCGAGAATAGGGAACTCCAAAGATACAACCCTGAAAAGGTTTCCCACTTCTGTGACGTTTAGACATCGAAGGTAATGCGCGAAAACGCATATAAGCCTACGGCAATAACGAGAACGACAACAATGACACCAACGAAACCACAACAACAGCGACAAAAACTACAACGCCAACAATGGGAGCGACTATTTGGACGAAGAATTATTTATTTACATAAAAATTCGTCTTTCTTAGTGAAACGAAAAATGTGTAACTTTTAGTAAAACTCTTATCACGAATAAACGCTGAATACATATTACTTTATCGACAATGTTTTTTTTTTGCGTCTGAAAAATAGAATAATATTTTACCAAAAAAGAAGAATTTTCGACAAAACACATATAGATTTTCAATCATGTAGTTGAGTTTTCAACTAAAGAAGATCAACTTTTAAACCTTTTGAACCATAAAAAGTGATTCAACAAAATAGTTGAATTCTTAAGAAATGCAAAAAAATAATTTGGAATGGAAAGATTAATTTTGAAGTAAAAGGAAAATATTTGAGATTGTAACTGCAAAATTGATTTTTCAACAACAAAGCGATTTTTTAACCAAAGACTGAAATATTTCACGTTTTTATGCTTAAAATTAAATTACAATTGAAAATTAATTAAAATAAAAAAATTATTTGTTCATAGTTTGTGAGTTTGGATTTTTTCATATCAATTTTGATAAATAAATATAAAGAGTTCCGTCGAAAAGTTTTTCACAACTTTTTAAAAGCTATGATTACTCCTTGAGGCTTTCTGGTAGTATACATTTTATTCAATTCAGTTCCAAGGAAAATATTATCGTAATTGCTTAATTGGTCAGAGTTGATATTACAATTTATACCATTTTTTGCTTATAAGCAAAATCGCTCTATTTTGTGGGAAATTTATTTGAAGGTTTGGAAATTAATGTAAATTCTAAAACAATATAGAGCCGTATGAAAGTAATTACCGGGAAAAAAGACTGAAAAACATAATTCAAACGCGTCAAATTTAAAGACTCTCTAGAAATGTGGACTTTATTTTTTTGAAATCAACATTTTTCGTATGTCCATCTTATGGGATTTTTCAAATTCCATTTTTTTAATACACGTTATAAATGTCTTGAGAATAAATGAAGTTTAAATTCGTAATCATTTCAGGAAAGCTTAAATAAATGATGAAATAAATAGTAATAGAAATAGATTTGCGTATAGCATAAAAAATGTGTCTCAAATTAGAGATATATTTTACAATTATATTCACCAATAGAATACAGGATAAACGCCAAGGATAATACGACAGTAGAAATAAGCCTCATATTTTCTAGTTGAAAGAAAAACTAATTAACGTAACAATGAAGAATTTTATTAACAATGTGACTGACGAACATCCTAGTGTTCTGGTAAATAGTAGATTACATGTCGTAAAGTCAACTTTGTACCTGTCACCATAATAACGTCTCTGTCGCAATCATGAATATTACCATCATAAGTTTGGCTTTATCTTCAAATATAATATAATCATTATCTCTTAAATTATGTGTTTCAATGTTTTATTTAAAGCTTTTAAAAACAGTATCTATTTTCAATTAATCGTACATTTTCAAATTTACCGCCATTTATGGCGCCCTCTGCGCCCTGCATCAGCATAGTTACTCAAGTACTCAGTAGTTTTCAGTTTCGCACCTGGAACGAGGATGCACGTCGCGTTGTCTCTTCGAAGTTCGCAAATAAATTTCAGATCCGTAATTGAAATCAACCTTATTGCAGTAAAGAGTTTTTAAACTTTACTTAGTGCGCTGATCGTTGTTATTTTAAATTAGAGTATACAGTTGTATATACATTTTCCCTTTCTTCCTTGCTAACCTAAAATAACAACGTGGTTTATAAAATGTAACAATTGCTAGCAGATTCTATCACCATTGCTTGGAATGCTACTACAATTTTCTCCCCAGAATTGTTTGAATTGATTTGACTTTTAAAGTTCACAGTATTCTTTATCATGGGTCTTAAAAGACAAAACATGTTAGCAATTTTTCACCTGAAGCAACATTTTCTAACTGTTTTTTTGCCGGATTACACGACCGGATCCCGGTTATAACCGAAGCTATGCTGCCAGATTCCTGCTTGAATTGCTGCACAGGAACATTCGTAGAATAACATGAAAAAGTCTATTCTGTAATATTATAAGTTAAACAACTACATAAATTAGCTGCATAGTGAGGAGTACAAGTAAAAAAAGAAAAAAAAAACTGTTTCCTTGAAATGGATTTTTCGGGTTTACTTAGAAAGCAACAAAACCTGCAAATTCGTTTCCAAAGAAAAAAAGATGCGCAATTAAATTTTTAGCAAGCATATGTCAGCTTAGATTTATAATTTAGAAAATGTATACACGGTTATAAAACTTGCGAATGAATTCAGTCTATAACCACTGTTTTGAAATTCCTTGAGATTGGGTGGTTACTGCCTAAGGGAGATTCTTTGATTTCCTCTGGGGTCATTATGTTAACCTTAGCGCTGTGCATATTTATTTTCACTCGTCGTAGAGAAGGAAATGGGACATTTATTTTTGTAAATATGCCACGCATTTTTATGTTACTCTCTATTATTGCAAACACGTCACCATTGTTCGTTGACAATACTTTTTGTTCTTCGCTTGGTATGGGCCAAACATCATTATTTCTTCCCTTCAAATAAATTGATTTTTCGCGAGGAAAGGTGTATTGTCTAATTTCGAATCGCCGGTTTGGATTTGCCTTTGGAATGAGCCGAATAAATTTAAATTTCTGAGGTTCAATTCCAATTATGCCGTAAAACGAATGTCTGAAAGGAGGAGACCTGGACCGAGGAATTCCAGGAATAGGGGCGCCATTGGGCAAACAATCAAACTGTAAACTCAATTCTGCAACAAAAGATTAAATTTTCATTATCTATTCTCCTCCGGTATATTTTGCGGCATTTAAATATGATTTTTCTTTTTCAGAATGTTTATCCCCTCCGGAAACAAGTACCTGGCCATGTTTCGTCAATAGGAATCGTCGGATTCTATGCGGTGTATTAGAACACTAGAATTAGCTTATAGCTTTCGTGAGGAGGGTCCTTCCTGGAGGGCTCACGTATTTTTTGAGCGGCTCCTAACAATTTACCATATGTCCCACGTGCACATATGGTACCAATTTATTTTAAATAGGGAGACTTCAAATGAAATGAAGAAACTTAGAACTTAAAAGGTGTACTTAAAATTATTGATATAATATTTTATTATATTCACCAATAGAAATAAAGATAATTGCCAAGGATAATTCGAGAGTAGAATCAATTCTCATCTTTCCTAGTTAGAGGGAAAAACTGATGAACGTATGGATGAAAAATTTTATTAACGACGTAATTGACGAGTATTCTAGTATTTTATCAGATTATAATACATATATCCTATGTAGTCGTTATCTCTTAGATTAGAGACGTCAAGGTTATACTGCTTAGATATTTACGTTTGACGAGAGTCAGTTTCAAGAAAAAAATATAATTATTATATTCGCTAAAACTGATATCACAATTTGTATGTATGTATGTATGTATGTATGTATGTCTTTATGTATCTATGCATGAATGCATACGCGTACATCTTGATTATAGTGTGCTAAAATATCCGTTGTAAACTTCCACTGCATGTATTGGAAGTTTATTTCCCAAAAGTAAGATAAGGCTACAATACATAATGTTGCAAATTACAAATGCTGACATTGGTATGGTTCCCCACATATATTAGAATTCTATAATACAAGTCCAGTCATCCAGGAATTCATATACCGCCCCGTATTCGCGGATTTCATAGAATTATTAGAATTTATTGAATTCCTGAAATTCACAGAATTCAATGAAATCTCGCAATTCGAGTAAATTATAGCAAGCACAGAATACAAGAGATTCACGATATTCCAAGAATTCGTGGAATTCTCGAAATTTAAGGAATTGACGGAATTGATTAAATTTACAGAATTCAAAAAATTTACAGAATTTGAAGAATTTACGGAAATAGCAGAGCTGAATAAATTCACACAATTCATGGAATTCGCGAGATTCAACGAATTCGAGGAATTCATGGAGTTTACGCAATTTATGGAATCACGGAATTTAGGAACTTCGTGAATTCACGGAATCCAAACAATTTACGGTTATCGAGAAATTCAAGGAATTTTTAGAATACAAAGAATTCATAAAATTAAATAAATCGTGGAATTCATGAAATTTAATGCGTTCACGAAATAAAATCAAACCACGGAATTAACGGAACGTATGGAATTATAGACTTCCACAAATTCCTTGAATACCATGTGATCCCTGATTTTCTTGAACTCATTTAATTCCATGAATTCCGAGAACTCCTTGAATTCCATGAATTTCATGAATACCATAAATTTCTTGAATTCCGGAAACTTCTTGAATACTGCGAACTCCGTGAATTCCATGAATTTTGCGTAATCCTTTGAATCCCATTAATTCCGTGGATTTTACAAATGTCCTACATTTCGCGAATTCCCTCAATTCCTTCAATTCCATAAATTCCATGAATTCCATAAATTTCGTGAATTCCTCGAAATTCATGAAATCTGCGAATTTCGTGCATTTTGTGAATTTTATGAATTCCAGAAATTACTCGAATTTCTTGAATTACTTGATTTTCATTAATTCCTTGATTTTCTTGTGCGCAATGTAGAGTCTTGTAGAAGTGTTGCAAGCGACTTCTGTTTCCTTTTTGTTCACTTTTTTATACCTCCATTTGCCTTTTTTTCTTCTCTTAATCCATCCTCTCCTAGAATCTTAACCATATTCTCTTGCCAGCTTCCTTTATCTTCTATTCTTCTTATAAATTCTTCCCATACATGCTTCCATGTTTCCTCCTCTTATTCACATATTGCATACTTTCTGTTTTCTTCTTTTTCCCAATACATCCCCTTCTTTACCTCCTTTCTAATCTAAATCTTGCTATTCTAGTCATCCTTCTCTCTCCCTATTCCTTTTCTAAATACTTTGGTACTCCTTCCTTTTTATCATCTTATACCATTTATTGTATTTAGATTCCCTAATCGTCTACCATCTTTCTATTAATTGTCTTTCCCTCTCCTGTTTTCCAATTCTTTATAGTTTACTCCAGACCCGTCTTCTATTTCCCTAGCATTAAAGAACTCCCTTATTTCTTCTTCCCATCTCGTTAATTCGATTGCTCACCCTCTCCTTTCTTCTACATCCATCAAACACTTCCTTGCCAACTCCTGTAGCTTTTCCGCCCTCCAGTGCCGGATTAACATTTTTCGGGACCCAGGGCCCCGAAAAATATTAAAAATTAAAAAATTAAAATATTAAAAATATAAAAATTAATTATATATATAATTCATTTTAACATTATAATTACAAAATGTTATAATAATATTAATGACTGGTTGACTAACTTTAAATAGAAATAGTTAAAATTTCAAATAAAACCGTTAGTTTTCTGAAAAAAGGATTTGAATAAAAAGCATAAATAAACTTTTTTTTTATTGTTTTCGAAAAATATTTAAATTTGCAAACAAAAAGTTAAATTTTCATCCAAAAAGCTGAATTGTATACGAAAAACGCTTTTTTTAATAAAGTACATGAATCAATTTGCACAGAAGAAATTTATTTGCCAGAAAATCTAATTTTCTATATAAAAAACTAATGTTTAATCATGGTTCAATTTTCGACAAAAAAATATTAATTTGCTTGTGGTTAAAAGAATAATTTTTAAACAAAAACAAAATAAAAGTAGTTCCTCTTTTAACCAGAAAAGTTGAAGAAAATTGTTAAGATTCTTTGAAATCGCTTTGCATTATTGAAATTAATTGAAAATTCTTTGGAATCTATTAAAATATCCTAAGATATATAAAATCCTTTAAAATCTCATATTGAATTACTTTAATCAATTTAAAATTCCTTGGAACTTTTTAATATTTTTCAACTCTTTTGAAATACCTCAAACATTTTTGAAAATATTTCTAAAGTACTTTTGATTTTTTGTTATGTAACCCTTCAAAACTTTTTAATTCTTTGAAATTCCTGTAAATTATAAAAATAAATTGAACATTCCTTGACATCTTTTAGAACACCCTCAAATATTTAAAATTCTTAAAAGTCTTTTTATATTTCTTGGAAATTTTTAAATATCTTAAAAATTCCCTTCAATTTTAAAAATACCCTGAAATACTTTAAATCCTTTAAAATCTCATATTAAATTATTGTAAGCAATTGAAAATTCCTTGGGATATTTTAAAATTCTCTCAAGTTTTTCAAATCCTTCAAAATCGTTTGAAAATTCCTTGAATTCCAAGAATTTGGTGAATTCCTTGGATTCCGTGAATTCGTTGAGTTGCATATATTTCACGAAGTTCTTGAATACTACAAATCCAGTGTATTCCTTGATTTGAGTGAATTCATTGAATCTCATGAAGTGTTTTGGAATTTGTTTAATTAATCCTTTAAAAAAAAATTAATTCTTCGAAATTCCTGTAAATTATAAAAATAAATTAAAAATTCCTTTAAATCTTTTAAGACATCCTCAAATATTTAAAATCCATTAAAAATCTTTTGAAATTTCTTGAAATTTTTCAAAGCTTAAAATTCATATATAGAAAAGAGAAAAATTTCAAAACGTTAAACACTGAAATGTTTGTTAACAATTATTCACTTTTTATAAATAAACTTCCAAGTTTGAAAGATGTCCAGGAATTTTCAATGTATTTTTATAATTCACAGGAATTTCAAAGAATTAAACAAATTTCTAGAAGGGTTATTTAAAAAAATTCCAAAGTACTTTAGAAACGCTAAAAAAAGTTTTTGGTATTTCAAAAGATTTTAAAGGATTTAATAAATTTAAGAGAATTTAAAAAGATTCCAAGGAATTTTTAATTGATAACAGTTATTTAATATGAGATTTTAAAGGATTTGAAATATTTCAGGGTATTTAAAAAATTTCAAGGAATTTTCAAGAGCTTTTAAAAATTTTTTTAAATATTTAAAGATTTTTAGGGATTTTCAATATTTGAGGATGTTTTAAAAGATGTCGAGGAATTTTCAATTAATATTAGAAGGGTTATTTTAAAAATTTCAAAGTACTTTAGAAATCTTTTCAAAAAACTTCAAGGTATTTCAAAA
Organism: Belonocnema kinseyi; assembly: GCF_010883055.1. Lineage (NCBI taxonomy): Eukaryota > Metazoa > Arthropoda > Insecta > Hymenoptera > Cynipidae > Belonocnema > Belonocnema kinseyi. The sequence goes on along the minus strand of NC_046660.1, from coordinate 7,924,455 downwards.
TATTTTTAAGGAATTGCAATATTTAAGAGTATTTAAAAATGTTCCAAGGAATTCTTAATTGATTATGGTAATTTAATATAAGATTTTGACAGATTTGATATATTTTAGGATATTTTATACTTTATACTTTATACTTTAATATGCAAAATTATGTTTAAAATCCTATAATTTCTTCAAAATCATTGAAACATTTGAAGACTTCTCTGTGGCCAAGATTATTCAAATAATCGCCTAAATTTTAAGCGACTAAATTTTTCCGTGTAAAAACCTTTCTTGTAAACCCGAGGCAATATTCTAAACTCCCCCATGCTCTGCTAGTGCTCTGTCTAACCGAGTTCGAGCCCATGATTTTAGAGTATTGAGCGAGTGCCTAGCGATGTTTCAAATAAATATTTAATTTATCACAAGTGCTTGCTAAAGCCTCTCTAATGCTCATGAAAGCCTATTTATTTCCGAATTCGCAATTTTCGAGCGTTTTTGAGAAAAAACGAGGGCTTGTTCCTCGCTGCTTCCTCGCTATAGCCTAGCCTCATGCTCTTTTAATCCTTGCCTCGTTCTCTCGAAATCCTCTTCCTATACTTTTTAAATCCACCCTGAATCCTCTTTCTATCCTCCCCGCATGCTACGAGGGTAGTTCAATAAGTCCTTAGAATGAAGTATAAAAACAATTTTTTTTGGGTAAATTTTTTTTTATTTTTCAACATAATCTCCTTGGAGCT
>NC_046660.1:7904900-7923636 GCF_010883055.1 Belonocnema kinseyi | reverse complement strand
TAGTCGGGAGTGGTGCTGACTGAAAACAGATGATTTGGAGCGATTCGCGCGCCATCTGTTGGTCATTCTAAGGACTTATTGAACTACCCTCGTATTTAAATCCTCCCCGAATGCTCTTGAAATCCCCCTACATGCCCCCTGAATCCCCCTCCCATGCTCTCCAAAACCTCGGTTTATTTGATGAACCTATATTATTTTAATTTTAATAAATGATATAAAAAACGCAATGCGACATTTTTTTAAGGCTTGTAATGTGATATTCATCTTCTATTGATTCACTAATGAATGCCGAAAAAATTGGCTTAGACGTAATTGAAAATGTTACTAAGAAAATGGTTCCTCGTACCAATATTAAGAAAAGTTTCGCTCGGAGTCGATGGAGTGCAGGCGTCCGGAGTTGAGGTTTCCACCTCAGTGGGGAACTCCTCCGTATATGAGCTTGCCAGGACTCTTAGACAGACTTAGATTACTATGTTTATTACTCTGAAGAAGGCTTTCAAAATTTGCGGAACTGTTTTGTTTTATATATTAATTGATTTTTTATTGATATCGCTCCGAGCTCCTTCTAAGGTCTAAGCTAAAATCATAAATATTTTAACTCGTTTACCTCTTCTAACTTTATTCGCTTCCACCTCCCCGTCCATTCTTTCTTTCTTCCCCCTCATTTTCTAAACCTCATTATCTTTGTCTTTTCTAGATTTAAATTCATCCTTTTCCTATCTAAGTATTTTTTTCTAATCATGTAATTAAGACCGGCATCCCTTTTTCATCCTCTACCATCAACAATATGTCGTTTGCGTATACCAGTGTATATATCTTTTCCTTCCCTATTCTAACTTCTCCCAACCTTTCCTCCTCATTTCTTCTTCCAAGTCAAAATTGCTAGAATTGCCCCCTTTTCTCTTTTAATCCTCTTATTTACTAGGTAAACTTGAACCTTCTCTCCTTTAAATTTCTTCACTTTGGTATAACTATTCGTGAGTTTGTATTAATTACAATACACATGAAGGGCATTGAGATTTCCCATTGCTTCTATTTTAGATTCGGCAAAAATAATTAATCCATCCTCTCAAATCAGCACTAGAATGTCCGTGTCAGCCGTGATTCGGAGACCCACAAGAGCTTTTTGTCTAAAAAAAATCTCGATATTCGAATTTCAGAGGTTAAATATGATTGGGTTCAAAATCTTACCCAGTAGAACTCTCTCAGTGACTGGATCTTCCTCTAAAAACTTCTTCCTTACACTATTAAAAATTTCTGTTGAAAACGCACTACATGTATGGGAATTTACGGAATTTCTAGAAATACGCAAATTCGCAGCATTTATGAAATTCACGGAATTAAATGAAGTCACGAAATTCGCGGAATTCACGAAATTCAAGAAATTCATGGAATGCACGCAACTCACGAAATTCATTGAATTTATGGAATATATGAGTCCAAGGGATTTCGATAGTTCAGTGAATTCCATGATTTTCTCCAATTCACGGAATCTACGGAATCCAAAGAATTCGTGGAATTTACAGAATGTAAAAAATGTAAGGAATTCAAGAAATTCACGGCATTCATGAACGTCACGAAATTGATGGAATTTATGAAATACACGGAATTCATAGACTTTACGGAATTCACGTAATTTACGGGATTCATAAAATACGTGGAATTCTTTAAATTCCCAGTAGTTTTGCCATTCACGGAGAATTTTGAAATTTAGGCACATTCATGAAATTTAAATTTATTTAATTCGACATGTTCATGAAATTTAAGGAGTTTGTGGAATTATTGTAATTTAAATTCCTTAAATTCTTTGGATTTCGTGTATTCCTTGAATTTCGTGAATTCTTTTGATTCCTTGTATTCTTCAAATTAATTGAATTCCATACATTTCGTGTATTCCTTGGTTTCCATTGATTCTGTGAATTCCATATGTTCAGCAAATTGTGTAAATTCTGTGAATTCTATGCATTTCGTAAATTTCATGAATTTCGAGAATTCCGCGAGTTCCTTGAATTACATAAATTCTGCGAATTCCTTGAATATTATAAATCCAGTGAATCCAGTGAATATTATAAATCCAGTTCCGTGAATTCGTTGAATTTCATTTAATCCATAAACGTCGCGAATTCATTCAATTCCACGAAACCTGAAAATTCCTTGACTTTTGTGAATTCGTTGAATTCGACGAACTGCTTCGATTTGATGAATTCGGAGAATCCTATGCATTCCGTGAATTCTATGAATTTCGTGAATTCCTTGTATTACATAATTTCATCGGATTCCTTGAATACCAAAAATCCAGTGAAACCGCGAGTTAAGTGAATTCCTTGAATTTCAAGAATTCCAAGAATTCCAAGAATTTCGTGAATTCCTTGAATTCTGAAAATTCCGTGATCTTAATAAATTCTATCAACGTCGTGAATTCCTTCAATTCCACAAAACCTAAAAATTCCGTGACTTTCGTGAATTCCTTGAATTCAATAAATTGCTTGAATTTGTTGAATTCCGCGAATTCTTTGAATTGCTTGGATTCTATGAATTCTGTGAATACCTTGTATACAATTTTCGTCTTACAAAGTCCCTAATACATGTATTGGAATGCTGGACGGCGACTTCACGATTTGCAACACTTTGGCTTTTAAAGCCACAGAGAAGAAATGATTACATTTATTATGCGTGTACAAATTTTTGTAAGTTTTAATGGGCCAGGTTTCGACAATTCCTATATTATCAGATTCGCCAAAAAGAGTTTTTAGTTGAATTAATAAATGTTAATAAATAAATTGTTATCTCTAAAGCAATTTTTATAAACACATATCCATATTAGGCATTTTGGATGAAATTAGTCAAGTTTATCAATGGAATACATCACATATTACTAGGAAATAAAACTCAATTGTAATATTTGGCGAGCAAATAAAAATGAATAATTATTTAAACTACCTCAATTACTAAATGCACTATTTGGCTATTTCTGGAGGTACAAACTTTATTTTTTCGAAGGAATTAACTTCAAATAATTAACTTCTGAATTTTGAAGAAATTCTTATCGCAGTCAATAATTCATTATTGTTAAGAATAATTATTTAAACACCTTTTTATTATATATTGTATTTATCAATAAAATACTGCTAATTGATTTTAATTATATTCCGCAAGAAAAAATTTGAAAATCGGCCATGACAGTTCAAAGCGAAATTTTATAAGCTTTAATTAAAAAAAAGTTAAGATACTAACTATTTATGTTTACTCAATAGATTTTCATTGCGTTTACTTTAAAAGCAAAAAATTTTTTTTTATTAGAATATATTTCATTTTATTTAAATACATTTGAAATAAATAACTACATCCTTTTATAATATTAGACTGAATTGTGTTTTTACGAATTGTCTGTCTTACTATGTGCATCTGTGTGTGTGTGCGTGTGTGTTTCTCTGTAGATTTTTATTTTGTTAGCACGATAACTTTCGAAATAATTCACAGATTGTATTGGCCTTTGGTATACTTTTTAAGTGTCCTAAAATAAACGTCAAGTTCGTTAGTCAGTCATTTTGGATAGAAATTTACGAAGTTTAAGCAACTCATGGAATCCAACACCTTCATGAAATTTAAGGATTTCGTGGAATTAATGGAATTTGAATTCCTTAAATTGTTTGGATTTCGTGGAATTAATGGAATTTAAATTCCTTAAATTCTTTGGATTTCGTGGAATTAATGGAATTTAAATTCCTTAAATTCTTTGGATTTCGTGTATTTCTTGAATTTTGTGAATTCCTTTGATTCCTTGTATTCTTCAAATTAATTGAATTCCACACATTTCGTGTACTCCTTGATTTCCATTAATTCCGTGAATTCCACATGTTCAGCGAATTGTGTAAATTCTATGATTTCTATCCATTTCGTGAATTTCATGAATTGCAGGGAATTCATAGAATTCAAGAAACAGAGTGGTAACATGAAAGGGGCGGTGACAAATTTTCACGTAGCAACTTTGCACGTGCATAACTGTGCACGTTAATGCCAAATAGACACCAGCTGTCCACGTCGTTGGTCAGACGGATGACTGCCATTTGCCCAGGATTGAGCCAGGATAAAATCAGCCTGACCTAATTGTCGCCGCCTCTTGGCCTATAAGTGTTTGTATGAGGATGGTCATTTACATCTGAGTATAATAAATTTTGTGCAATTTTAATGATATAATCATAAATAGAAAAACCATAGAAAAAAAAAGTTTTAATAATTTGCACCACAGTTTTACTGCAGTTTATGTAAAGATGCGTAAAGGCGGGTTACAAACGTGTCTCTTTCATTGGCTGACGAATTCATAGAATTTCAATAATTCGTAAAGTTCAAGTAATTCAGAGAATCCTTCTATTCAAATTCAAATAATTTAAGGAACTCAAGAAAATCCGAGAAATCAAGGAGTTTTAAAACTACAACGTATTCTGAGATTTTAAAGAATTTAAAGAATCTTGCTAATAGTGAGAATTCTTGGAATTAAAATCATTCTCTATATTCTCAGGATTCTTAATTCTTTGTACTCATAAAATTTTTCGAATGACTGGAATTCTTTCAATTCTCTAAATTCTTCTAATACCCTTACTTCTTCACAATTCTTAAAATCTACAAATTCCTTGAATTTTTTGAATTCCCTGAATTCTTCGATTTCTTGAATTCCCTAAATTCCTTTAATTCCTTGAGTTCTCTTAAATCCTTGAATTCTCTGAACTTATTGAATTCTCTGAATTAACTGAATTCTGTGAATTCCTCAAATTCAGAAAATTCAAGGAATTAACACAGCTGAAGGAATAGAGATATTTGAATGAATGCAGAGAATTCAAGGAATACATATCATTCAATAAATGCAGATAATTCAAGAAATTCATATAAGTCAAGGAATTTGAGGAATTGAGAAAGCTTAGATAATTTAGGGAATTCAAGGAATTCAGAGAATTCAATGAATTCAGACGATTTAATAAATTCAGAGAATTCAACAAATTTAGACAATTCAATAAATTCAGAGAATTAAGGAAATGTAGAGAATTCGAGGAATTTAGAGAATTCAAGGAATTCAGATCATTTCGTGAATTTGGAGAATTTAATGAATTCAGAGAATATGATGAATTCGGAGATTTTGATGAATTTAGAGAATACAAGGAATTCAAGTTATTCAACAAATTTAGGGAATTCAAGGTAATTTGGAAACTCAAGTTATTCATCGAATTAAAGAAATTCAGGTAGTACCGCTAATTTAGGAAATTCAAGGAAGTCAAAGAATTTAAGCAATTGAATGAATTGAGAAATTTCGACGAATTAAGAGGATTCAAGAAATTCAGAGTATTCAAGGAATTTAGAAAATTTAAGGAATTCAGAGAATGCAGAGAATTGAAGTAATTCAGAGACGTCAAGGAATTAAGAGAATTGGAGGAATGCAGATAACTCAAGGAATGTAGATAATTCAAGAATTCAAGGAATTCAAGGAATTCAGAAAATTCAAGGAATTCCGAAAATTCAAGAAATTAAGAAAATTCAAGGAATTCAGAAAATTCAAGGAATTCGAAGAGTTCAAGGAATGCAAAGAATAAAGAGAATTCACGGAATTTAGGGAATGCAGGAAATTTCTAGAATTCAAGAAACTTAGAGAATTTAAGAACGCATCCATACATTTTTCCATTTTTCAACAATCTTGAAACATTTTTGACCTATTTTTGATGGATGCTTAAGTAAAGCAACCTTTTTCACGTGGGACAGAATATCTCATTTTTGAACTTACGGTATTTTTTCGAAACCCTGTAAGACTGGTTTATAGAGTTAAATTTAAAAGTATACAGCAAATAATTTTCTAGAAAAGCATGGTATATGCAGTAAGATAATATAATATTAACGACTCTATCGAAAATTTACAAAAAGGCCTTTGTTCCTCAGAAAATATACGTGAAACTTCATGGCCAGAAAATTTGAAAAAAACGTTTATCACTCCAAATCCAAAAAAATGTCCAAACTTTTATTTTTCATTTTATTTTAAAATCACTTTTTTGAGTTTTTCAAATAATTGTTTAGGGTTTAGGAAAATGTGATAGGAAACCATAAAGGCTTATGAAGAACTATTCAACGAAGAATTTTATGTATAAGAAATATGGGTTTGACACCCCGAACACACCCTCAAGAGTCCATAAAAACTACCCTTAACACTATAAATGTCAATTCTTCATAAAATAGACCTTTTGAGCGCTTTATTCGCGTCTTTTTTACATTCTCATTCATGAGAGTGTAATTTAATCGTCCAAATTTTCAATCTTTGGATTTTAATAGATTTTAACGTTTCGCCACTCACAGAATCAGAAAATTAGAAAATGTTGTCAGTGTCTGTCCGTCTGTACGCCTGTCTGACTTAAAATAAATTTTGTAGCCAAACGGTATTTGCTCAAGTAATTAAAATTAATTAACCTATTTTGTTAAAGATTCCAATAGACCAAGGGTAACAATTTTATAACCTTTTTTAAATATTTTAAATGAATGGAATTTGTTTGAAACGTTAAAAATTAATCAAACATTTTGATAAATATTCCACTAAGAAATATTAATAATTTTCAATAAAAAAGAGTAAAAAAATTATTTATACAAATTTCATTTCTTTAAATAATTTAAAACCAAATAACTAAAATGAATAAATATGCCGCTAGACGAATAGTAATCTTTTTACAAAAAAAGAAGTTAAACAAATTATTTAAACTTTAATATTAAAATTTTATATAAATAATTTTATGTGAAACGTACAGAGTTGAGCAAGCGACATATGTGCACGTGCGGAGTTGGGCAAGCGACATATGTGCACGTGCACAGTTAGACATGCAACATCTGGTCATGTGCACAGTTAGGCAATTACATCTGTGCAAGTTCACAGTTATGGAAATGCCATCTGTGCACGTATCAGTCCACAGAAAACGATCTGTGCAGGTCTAAATTTTGACGTGTACATTTGTCACTCAGACAACTGTGCAGTGCACAGATGCTTCTTGGAGAACTCTGCACGTGCACATATGGTACTTGGACAACCGTACACTTCGAAATTTCGACGTGCACAGATGTGTTCCTGTGGCCTTGAACGTGCACCGATGGACGTTCACAGTTGTCCGTCCGGCCATCGATGTGCACAGTTGGGTGCGTGCAAAGTTGCTACGTGTAAAGTTTTCCATGAGCCAAATAAACTAAAGAAGTGTTCAGTGGAAAATTAACTATTAAAAAAGATACGGCCTTTCAGTTTGTTGTCTTGAAAACTTAAAATAGTTTCGAAAATTCTCTGATCCAAAATTTGCTTCAATTTTTAATGTGGTTCCCCTATATTATATTAGACCTGGAACCAAGAGCAATCTCTAGTTTTGATTGTGACATTAAAAATACAAACTTAAAAAAATCTTAAATGGCGGATTTTTGAAAATAAAATAATTGTTATGCCTAAACTATACCTTTGTCTTTCGCCTGTTCACTACTCGTCCCAAAATTCGTCAGGAAGTTTTGTGTTTTGTCCGATGTAGTTGATGATATTTCTGTTAAAACACAAACAAGCTTTGTGAATATGTAATGCTGAAACTAAAAAAAAGACATTTTTAATTTATTATGAACATTTTACGATGGTTGTCCAAATGTGATCGCAGTTAAATTTCTTTAATTTTAAAAATCCCCTTTTAAGATTCAAGCAAGAAATTCCAGAGTGCCAAAAAACGAAAACCACATAATATTTTATAATTCAACTTAATTAAGCTCTTGTGGAATTGTTAACACTTTCAGTTACTGAAAACAAAAAATAATACAAATTAAATTTCACCAAAATTTTTGGCATTCTTTCCGGCATATATTTTTAATTTTTTTGGGCTCCTCGAAAATAACCACTATGATATTTAACTGCAAACCTTAACGTTAAAAGCCAACATCTTTGTACCACGTATATACAACTTTGTCAAAAAATAAACTTTTTTTTATTGTGTGGATAGTGTCTCTGATTCTTAGACTCCTTGAAAATATTCACTACAATTTTAATTTTTTAAATTTTTGAATTTTTCTATAAAACTCTCAAAATAATTTTTTTTTGTTACGAACTCATATCTACGTGGTTCAAGGATTCTGATTTTTAATCTGAAAAGTTGAAGTAAAAAACCGGAGTGCGTGTTTTAGGGGTAACCAAAAAATCCCAATAATAGGACCGGATCAAATTTGTGAACAATTCAAATTTTTCGAATGGAATTGATTTCGGAATTAAAAGGTTGTTTTAAGGAATTTTGTAAGGATTTGAAGATTTAAACAAGCCCAAAATTGGTTTGGAATTAAATTTTTAGTGTTTGGTAGTTTTTTTTAGTGGAAGTGCTGGGCTAATTTAAGCTAGCATCTCCAGAAAATGATTGATTTTTTGAGATCATTTATATCATAGGATCTTCAAATATTTAAATGATTTTAGGGCTTCTTCTAGGGGGTTTTACAGATTTCAGTGAAATTGTAAGAAATTTCAAAAATATTAGGGAAATTTCCGGACGTTTTCTGCGCAAAGTTTATTTGTCTGCGATAATGAGTCGTCTAAAATACTTCGGCCTTTTGTAGATTGCTTAATTTTTGTTTTGTACTAGGGTTACCTTGATGCTTCAAAAGTTCACTATTTATCCCCGAATGTGTCAGAAAGTCCCTTTCTTTGAGCGGCATATTTGATGATATTTCTGTGAAAAGACAATAAGATTTATGAATTTAAAATGTTAACTTGTCCCCACGGTATCTTAAAAACGATTTGACTGATTTCTTTAAAATTTTAATGGTGGAATCGGCACATGTATAGCAGTAGGATGAACTAGTATTATCATTCTGGGTTAAGACCGGCACAGCCCCTGGCGCTCGGTTGATCCCGCTGCGTTCCCTTATAAGTCTTAAACATCGCCCCAAAGCCCCCTCCATAAGGAAAGGATTGCAGTTACGCTGTTGGATGATATTTCAGACTCACCGATGTAGTAACTGCCTGTGAGTGTTATGCGTTTCACCATAATTGCAGTGCAGTGACAGAGAATATGAGTGGAAGTCTCAATATTCTTTTCGCACAGACGACAGAGGGGACTTTCTTCAAGCCCTATCTTAGGCCTGTGATACCGGAGGTTTCCATATCCTATAAACATTTCTATTGGGACTTTGACTTCATTCCTCCCGAGCTTAAGTATTTCTTTAGCTCGATGATGGTTTAGCTTTGAGCTAAAGAGTGTTTTAGCCTGTATGCAGCCAGAGACAAAATTACACTCATTCTGATGTTCCTCGGTCAGCCAACTGTTAATATCTTCAGTGACCAACCTACTGTTAATGCCTACAACTGGCTCAGGTCCAGTAAAATTTTCCTTCGCTGCTAGCTCTGCTAGCCTGTCCGATATCTCATTGCCCCTGATGTCACTATCTCCAGGGATCCAGAAGGGAGTGACTGGGTTTTCTGTTGCTAGCTTATTCAGTGCGTCAAAGCACCCCCATACTAGTAGCGACGTGATCGTTGTTCTGTTCAGAGCCATGATAGCAGCCCTGATATCTGAGCAGATGCGAATGTTTCTTTTATCGCCATACTCCATTGTCTTTTAGGCGCACTGGAGAAAAGCCATAATCTCACATTGTAGTACTGTTGCGTAGGATCCCGTCGCAATTGTAAAGCCCATTCCGTTCCTTCTACGATATACACCTGCTCCAGCGTTCTCCTTGTTCCTCGAGCCATCTGTTAATCAGTTGTCCCCATCACTGGACAGGTATACCTTACCGTTAGCCTATTTCTCTTTCATGTGTAGGCTATCTCGGTATTTCTTATTGCAGAGATAGCGACATGTGGACATCTTGTCACTGAGCGTGCTCAGTGTCGGCCTTCTCGCGATGTCGATTTGGTATCCGCAGAACTGTCGAGATACTGCTATCGTTTATAATATTTAAACTTCAGGTTGCCTTCGCAGCCACAACCTTTATGGTGAGATGGTGGAGTTACAAACCTATTAGTCCCCCAGGGCCATCATAGGTGTCGACTTCGAGAAACCAGTGATATCTCTTAGAATCAGTCCCCTGGTCCTTTTCAGTCGAGACTTCATAGTAGACAGTTCGACCCTGCTCCACTAGACGACTACCGGTTTCCAGGTGCTCGTTCCATTACAGCTTCTTATCCAGAATGTCTTCTAGATATTTGGCTTGCCCTTTGATTTACGGTTTTTGTTCAGACAATTTCAATGTACTCGTGGTTTCCCACTTGTACCTTCTGTTGAATTCAACTGTAACCGTCTTCCTTGGATTGACTATTAGTCGAGTCCTCTCACGCTATGAATCTACTATTCTTAGTGCTTGTTGCATTATTCCGAAGAGTGCACCCAGATTCTGACAGCGGATAATAACCAGTATATCGTCCGCATACCATGAAGGTTCCAATCGCGAGGCCTTTTTGCTTCAGTTGTCCTTCAACTAGGTTAACTGCAGTACTTAGGACCATCTCTATTGAATAACCAGCCCTTTAGGAGTGTTGTTGCTTGTGAAGAGGACTACTTGACAAGACCTTATCCCGCATATATCTGTCCACGAGTCTTTCCACTGTTTTTAGTAGGAAAGACGTGAGGCTAATGGGTTGGAAATCCTTAAGTGAAATATAATCGATCCTGCCTCATGATCCTACCTCATGTTATTATGGAGATTTCTAACTAAATCTTTTACACAGTACTGAAAGGTTAATAAATATATTATAAAAAGTTTAAAGTTCTATATTTTTATTGGTTGTGAATAAATGTATAAGAAATGCTTTAAAAAACGGCCTTCACAAGGGGTGATCCTCTTCAGATGCGATTAAATTGCATAAATAAACACTTTTGAATTACTGAATATAGAGTACAAATTTATTTTGTATCGTTGACAGCCTCAGCAAATTTTGAAAGTACGTCAATTGCAGTTTAAATGTACTTTAAACTATTGTTTGTTTTCTCGTATAGCTGAATTTCAGCAAGATCAGCTCACCAGCTTTCGTGAAGGCCACGGATGCCAAAATATCGACTTTGATTATTTCTTGTAGCCGGCTTGTGCAGCTCCTTCACCAACTGTAGCTTCTCAACGTCCATTTATGAGTGCAGTCAGTCTAGTGTCTAATTGATTCATGTAATCTCTTACGATTTTTGTCATAATATCCATGAGATGTAACTTTGAAGCCCAGTTCAGCAAGACCAAGACTTGTACTCTCTCTGTTCACTTGAAATAGCGTCCGAATACATCGATGCTCATCTTGCAAATTAAAAAATTTGGAGAAACACTCATTATTATATAAATTCAGCTGCTCGCAGTTTTTCAATAATTGATATAATTTAGTTTGTGACTTAGATTTCTAGATGCTTGAGTTGTTTACAGTAAGCGTAATCGATAATCCAATTTATTCGGACCATCTCAGTAAATACCATCAGACCTCCCTCTATAGCAATTATGTCTTGTGGGATCATAACTTTACCTGATGATTTGAGGTTTTTACTTTGTCTACATGTATGTTTCAGTGGGAATGTAGGGATTAATTTGATTATAAAATTTTTATATTGAACGGCATCAATGTAGTACTACTTTCCGTACTACAGTTACTTTCCGTTTCACTTAAAGTTGATGTCTCTGAATTGCTGGGTTATTCAGTTTTGTTTGCTTTTTGCTCATTATTTATTGATTTATATGGCAAATGATCATCATCAATACTTTATTCAGATTTGCTCTTTGCCTCTTCTTCATGATTTGTAATTGGTTCAAATTTTTTTATCTTATTGAGATTACCAACAATTTTCTCTAGTGGATTAACAATGACCTTTAAAGTATCACTTAATGTGCGCTCAACGGTTTCTTTATAAAAATTTATTAACCTATGTTCTCGTCGAATTGCTTTACTAGCTCTAGCAATTTGATGAAAAATATTCTCTTGCATTTGAAAATTCTCCTCACGTGAACAAAAAAATTGTTAAGAATATGGTCATATGTCTGACTCAAGTACAAACAGTCAAAATCCTTGTGTCCAACCATAGAAAAGAATGCTTTTATATTATCTTGTTCCTTACAAATCGCAGCATCAAATACAGTGACTGAATTTGATTTCATTTCACTTAGCTTTAGAACCTCTTCATTCTTATTGAAATGATAGTACTCAACGCTGTCTACTGATCGAAGGCCTTTTTTCTAAAATTCATACTTTGGTTATTTTAGACATTTTCAATAGATGCAAACATTTTAAAATGTCAGTCCATGTAAATGTATTAGTACAGCCAGTGAAGAATTTCTCGTTTCACAGTTGAAAGGTCTTTACTTGAAGGTACTAGGTAGTTTTACCTTGCATTGAATCCGGAAACGTTAGTTAGTGTCATTTTTCGTTTATTTTTGTGTTCTAAACAACATTCAAATCTTGCATAAAAATAAAATGGCTGCTCGCACTGTCGTTTAAAAAAAATATGACAAGAATAAGTTCTTTTCATGATTGCAGAGGACTTAATACTCTACAAACTTCAAGTAAAACATTTTTTTATTAAGTGAATATTTCCAGAGTTATGCCTGGGTGAAGTAGATGCATTTCCTAGAGTTAAAGTTTTCGTGAGTCACGCTCTTCCGACTGACGAACTACCCTCGAAGCTGGTTGATTTTTATTTATTCTGGCGCCAGATAGGGTTACTTCTACCCGAGCTCCGCTAGTTCCGGTAATGTCTCAAAGTTTGGCAAGTAGCGCTAAATTGCACTCTTAGTTTAAATGAGACATGATACAGGGCTGGGATCACACGTGAGAGAGAGAGAGAGAGAGAGAGAGTACCGTCTTCTGCAATTAAACCGTCACCTACCATTGATAAAACTTAGTAACTTCAATGTTTATTTTTAAATCAACTAATAATAATCGTACAAAGTAAGCCGCGAGGCCTGCAATTTTAAACTGGGAACACTCGCGGTAAAGTTATTGAGTTGGCCACGTACCTTTAAGCCACAGGACCAGTTCCATCTTACTCTCCTTGTCCATGACCTCTATCCTCTACGCGAATTGTCCTTAGTCCTTATTTTATCAGGAAGCTCCGAACGCCGTCGAGCCAAGATACCAAGTTTCAAAATTCTTGCCTTCACTGTTGTCTGCCCTTTAACTCACGGAGTTTCTGCGTCGAATCCGTTAATTAGCTGATGTCAATAGAACCGTTCCAATCAGGTTCCTTTACTAATGCACGCCTCCAAACTAGCCTCCGCCGCGTCAATTGGTTTCGTGCTATCAGGACAAAAAATAATGTTTGTACGACCCTCCTGGAAAACGTGCCATTGCATGCACGTGAAGCAGGTGTAATATGGACGCTTACAGCCCATGGGACCTCCACACGTGCGCTCCCCACAGCCGGGCTGACATAAAAATGTAAGCTCGCTAAATTAAACTGTATGCTTACTACATAAAACTTTGCGTCCGCTACATTAAACATTACGCCCGCTTTATGCAATTTTACGCTTGATAGAAAAAATGGTGTTTATCTTTAAAAAATTACATCGCTATGCCCCACAGTCACCCTTCTGCTGAGTACATTATCGTGAACTTCTTCAATCCTAGAAACTCAATTTTCTCCTCCGATTAAGCTGTCTCCTTATAAAAATTACGAACTTGGTCTCGGTGAGTTTTTAACATTCAATTTGATATCCAATATAGCAATTGGCCAAACTAAATATTATGTGGGCGACGAAATAATTTAAATACCTAGAGGAAGTTATAAAATAAGCAACATGAAGCACTTTTCACAAAATGCTTAAGTAAACAAGGGTAAACAATTTCATATCAAACTAAACAATAATTCCGTGAAAAATGAAATTAACTGCAGTCACGGTATAAATTTCAAACCTAAACATTTTATCGGTTATTTAAAGTTTTAAGTTCTCCTTTTTCATCAAACGATAGTTAAGAAACACCTGACAACTGCTTTTACTACAGGACTCAGCTTGATTCTCAATAGTTCTCCTAATGCGGCAAACAAGATTAGAAAAACCAGTATCTATGCCATCTCTGTCCTGCCGTACAACTTAAAGCTCATCAAATGGTTGAACACCGAACTTGAACAATAAAACAAAACGATCAGCTTAGAAATGACGAAGCACTAAATGCACCATAATAGGCCGCCTTGATAACACGCCTCTAAATTTGTCATCAAAAGAGGACTTGAATATATGGTAAGGCACCATAAAATAATTAGCAACGCAATAGAGACAAAAAACTATCCACGGTGAACACCCCAAAACGATAGATCAATATTAAATGGAAATAAAGAGATCCAATATTTGGCTGAGAAAGGGCGTCGTGTTTCTAGAAACTGAAGGGTTCCTGACTGCTATTAAGAACAGAGTTGATAGGACAAGAAATAATCGCAAACACGTATGACATCAAAAAGCGATTGTCCGGTGCTGCTTATCTCGAACTAACAATGAATCCATCTGCCACATTATTAAAGGTTGTCGTGTAATGGCTCAAGAAGTATATAAACACATACATAATGATGTGGCGAGCACTATGCATTAACAACTTGACATAAGCTTAGGACTCTCACCAGAATGGGTGCCTTTCTACAGATACATTCCAATTCCCCTTGTAGAAAGCGAAGCTTGCACCGTCGAAATTCCTTGTCCAAAGTAGACTAAAACGCTTATTTCTCGTAAGTTAGCTGTAGCAAATACTTCTCGATACTTCTTTATGTTGAATTTCCTTATAAACATTGTTTGAATAATTAGAAGTTTTTATATATTTTAAAGTACTATAGCAAAGAAAGCAATTGTCAAATTACATCTGTTTTCGATTATTTCTGAAACAATATTATTTTATTTTTGATTTTAAACAGATATGCTGAATTTAAAAGAGTCAAAGATTGCAAATACCGATTGGACTGAAGCTTCTGACGTCATATGACGACTTCTGTTTAATTTTTGCACTTTAAAGAAGTGATGAAAAATAATTTTAAAAAAGATTTTTCATTTGCGGACAACAGCCAAAATTGGAAAAAATGCATAAAAAACTCGCCTTGGGGAGGTTATACTGTGTGTTTCAATCCAAAACAAAGAAGGGGTGAATTTTTGAACACCCACCCCCCTCCTATTCGAAAGGTACTTTCAAGAGGTGATAAAAAAAATTTTTAGAAAGATTTTCCATTTGCGGACGACAGCCAAAATTGGTAAAAACTAAACAAAAACTCGTTTTGGGGAGGATATACAGTGTACTCTACCCTAAAACGAGGAGGGGTGACTTTTTACCCCCCCCCCCTATTTGAAAGGTATTTTCAAGAGGTGATGAAAAAAAATGTTTAAAAAGATTTTCCATTTGCGGACGACAGCCAAAATTGAGATAAACTGCACGAAAACTCGTCCCCAAGACGAGATTTGTGCAGTTTTTCTACATTTTGGCTGTCGTCCGCAAATGGAAAATCTTTTTGAACATTTTTTTTCATCACCTCTTTAAAGTAAGTTTTAAATATGGGAGGTCGAAAAAGTCACCCCCTCTTCGTTTAGCGGTAGAACACACTGTATTTGCTCCACAAGACGAGTTTTCGTTCAGTTTTTCTTAATTTTGGCTGTCGTCCGCAAATGGAAAATCTTGTTAAAATTTTTTCGTATCAGCTCTTGAAAGTACCTTTCGAATAGGGGGGGGGGGAAGTCACTTCTTTTTGTCTTGGAGTAGAACACACTGTGTATCCTCCCCAAGACGAGTTTTTGTGCAGTTTTCCTCAATTTTGGCTATCGTCCGCAAATGGAAAATTCGAAATTCAAGCGAAATTCGCTTGACTCCCCTGAGCTGAAAGATATGAAACAAAGATTTTTTTTATGTCTTGGGTGAAAACAGATAATGTTCGTTCAAAGAAAAATAGTCGTCGAATCACAAAAACAAGTTTTTCTGTAATAATTATTTAAAAATTCTAATAATTAGCTGAATTATAGGGATTTGAAGTGAAGAAAAGCAGAAAAACTTTTTACAGAAATGGATTTTTCAGGTTCACCTCTAAAACTTTTTGGTCTGAGGAAAAAAGACGCGGATATAAATTTCTAATGAAAAATTCACATTTTAAATTTATTATTTGAAAAACGTATACATAATTATGAATCTTATGTATAATGTTCGTCAACAATTAGTGTTTTAAAATTCCTTGAGATTGGTTGGTTATTGCCTAAGGGAGATTCTTTTATTTCCTCTTGGGTCATAATGTCAACCTTTCCGCTGTTCATATTTATTTTTACCCGTCTTACAATCGGAAATGGAGGATCAAATATTTTTCTAAACATTCCACGCAGTTTTTTGTCACCTTCTATTATTGCAAATACGTCACCATTGGACGTTGATAATACTTTTTGCTCTTCGGTTAGCATGGGCCGAAGTGTATTATATAATCCTTTCAAATAAACTGGTTTTTCGCGAGGAAAAGTGTATCTTCGAATTTCGAATCGTTGGTTGGGATTCGTCATAGGAATAAGCCGGATAAATTTAAGTCTTTCAATGTCAATTCCAAATAAGCACAAAGGAGGAAGCCTAGGTGGGGGAGACCTGGTCCTTTCACGATGAGAAGACTCTTTAGGAGCAGTTGATCTAACCGGAGATCCTGAAAAATCTGGTCTGGCAGAAGTAAGAGTACTTTCAGGAGATTGACGTTTTCCCGGAGAATTAGATGGTCTGGAACTTGGAACATTAGGAATAGGGGCACCATTGGGTAAACAATCAAACTGTAAACTCAACTCTGCAACAAGAAACAGAGAATTACATTTTGGTTATGTATTCTTTTCTGGTATATTTTGCCGTTCTTAATCGGAGTATTATATGCTGTAGGGCAGACATGGAGTTTTTTTTCTTCTAAGGTCAAATCACAAACACTGATTAAGGAGAAAATGTACCGATGAACGAAAGTAAGCGAAAGAATTTATTCTTGTTATTCTCGGGTTGGATTTTCAACTATTCATTTCTTATAAGATCAGTCTTTTTGCTGAAGCATTCTGCAATTTGCTTGAAATTTTTGTCTCGTTCTTAAAAGAATTTAAAAAAATAAAATTCAACAATTTGGTTGAAATTTTGTCTGTTTTGCTTCAAGATTCAATTCTTTGGTTATAAAAATTATGTACTTTGTTGAATTATTCACGCGTGACATGTATTTTGAGTGGATATGAAGGAGTTTACCATATGTGCCACGTGGCACATATGGTACGAATTTATTTTCAATACGGAAACTTTTCGAATTCTATTCTTTTTTTAAACATATATCATAGATTCCCCTGGAATTAATTAAAGCTAAACTCCTAATCAATTTGGGAAAACCTAAATGAAGCTGAACACAAAATAGCAATACAAAATAGGGATAGAATGTATATACTTAATATTATAGTTATATTATATTATTCTATTTACCGATAGAATCGAGAATATATGCGAAGAACAATACGAAAACAGAAACAATCCTCATCTTTTCTTATTAAAGTAAAAACTAATCAATATATCATTAAAAAATCTTATTAGCAACTATATTCGTATGTCCCGTAGTCGTTATCTCTTAGATTAAATAGGCAGCAGTGTTATCTTTCTCAGATATTTGCATTTCACCAGACTCAGTTCCAAATAAAGAAATATAATGACTAAATTCGTTAAAACTTTTATCAAAATTCATATAATATTTTGCGTATTTGCAAATCTCGTTGTTTGTATAAAAATGTCTAGAGTGTCAATTATCACGGCCCGCTTAAAGCTTTAAACATTGTTTAAAAACGATTTTGATAGATTTCCAAAGATTTTCAATTTTTTTCGTAATAAATTATAGTTCTGAATCTGAAACTGAGATTATGTTTGGGATTACTTTTCGCTATGATACCTTTTTATCGACAACAATTATTATTTATTTCAACAATTTTTAATAGAAATAGAATTAACATAGCCCTCGTTAAAAATTAGCCATACTCTGAGTTTGTTCACCAATATTGTTGAACAATTCATAATTCTCATAAATTTGCGAATTTCGAAAAATAACAAATGTTCAATAAATTTTTTTCTATGTTACACACTTTCAGAAAAACCTTTGGTGTTCTTGGGTAATGAACAATAAGGTATTTTGAAAAAATGTGGAATTAATTAAAGAACATCATGTTGAAAAGTGAAAAATGATTTGTTTGTATTTTTCAAATTTATTTGCATAATTTGTGAAAAACAACAAATGCTGAAATGATTTATTATTCGTAAATAACAAAGCTGTAAAATCATTTTTCACTTGTTCACATGATTTTCGGAAATTCTAAGAAATTTTGCCAAACTATAAATTTTTCACTCAAATTTTTTATTAATAGTATTTTTGTCAAGAATTTCTATATTCTTCGTCAAATTTACGTAAATAGTCATTTGTGCGACAATTGATATAAATCAGCGTTTTGCATCGGGGACAAATGATATTATTTGCTACATCTTCATTGTTAAAAAGGCACGATCGAAAACACTTCACAGCCTCTAAACAGCCATAAAAATTCGACTTATTCTCGAAGATGTAATGAAAATTAGCATAACAACTCAGCATTAAAAAATTAGTAACCATTCTGGTAGAGCATGTAAGAATCAGAAACGTAAAAAAAAACATTTTTAAATAGAAATGTGGAAATCGAATTTTAAGTACTATAATGTGTCTACAAAATTATAAATAGTTTGACTTATTAAAATTTCAGATTTGGTTTTTGGCGAGGAATTCGGGTCTTTCAGCCAACTCTACGAAATGTTGATGTA
>NC_046660.1:7896997-7904800 GCF_010883055.1 Belonocnema kinseyi | reverse complement strand
TAGAAAGAGTTAAAAGAAACATCAAAATTATTATTCCCTTCTCTCTGTCACGCTTCCCTCCCCAGGTCGCTTTTTTCACCATTCTATATACCTTCCCATCTTCCGCGTGCATCATTCTCACTTTATCTATCTGCAGTCAATTTGTTCTGGAATATCTTTCCCTTTTAACCTCCATCTTCTCACTTCTACTCCTGTTCTTCTTCTCACACAAACACTACATAACCAGCTAATTTCCAACCTCTTCCAAACATTTCTTCTCATACCCACACGCTCGCATTCCCGTTATGACCCTTAAACTAATTCTTCCAGTTTCCCCCCTGAAAATATAATTAGGTATGTTCGTTGCCAAACACAGTGTCCATTTTACAGACTTTTTTTTATCTGATGTACCTCTTAACTTTTCTTCTATCTCCACACCTCCACTGTATGTAATACAACACTTATCATTACTGAATCGAACCTTCTGCACTGTCTTTCCCTACCACTCCGAATGAACCCCCTATCCATCCAGAAACCTTAAAAAATGTCCTCCCCTCATCTCACTCTATCTATTCTCTCTTTATATATCCTGTCCGCTCTAAACCTTGCTTGAGTCTTCAGCAGTATTCCTATTCCCTCGTAATCCTTTCGCAGCCTCTCCGCCAATACCATCGCGTATACTGTGTAGCCCATATTCATTAGCGTAATTCCCTAATTATTTTCCCGCCTATCCCTATTTCCTTTCTCCATCCACCTGAATATCCTTACCCCCTATATACTTTCTTCACTACCTCCTTTCCCTGTTAATTTTTTCTTACAAATCAACCTAAACCCCTTTCTCATTCCTACGTACTCCTCCCTTTTCGCAGTTTCCTCTTTTCACTTTCTGTGGATATGAGAGTCTGTCACTGACTCTTCTTCGAAGGGTAGCTTCCCTAACTGTTCCTGATTCTTCTCTTTAATGTTTCTCGTCACTTTCGTTGACTGCCCTAACACTTTTTTGTATACTGAATCAGAAGCTACTTTAAAATCCACGAACAACGCGACTAATTTCCATCTCTTTCTCCTGAAATTTCTGTTAACCAAGTATTTCAGCACGTAAACGTAGTATCATTGCCATCTCTTCTCAATACTTACTTACGCTTTCAATACTCTCGGTTCTTTCTATCTGACTCTAACATTTTCCTTAAAATTTTGGCATATATTTGTAGACTACTGGAATGAGAGTGATCTTTATGTGCTCCTCTATATTATTGCCCTTCCCTTGCTTGACAAGCGGTACCACTAGCCCTGCTATCCACTCATCTGGTTACCCTTTTCCATTCTATACCTTGTTGAAGAACTTCCACATCCCTTTCCTGATCCCTTCTCCACCATACTTCAACGCTTCGTTCTGCATACAATTTTCTGAGGTAGTTTTGTTTCTTTTCAGTTTATGTATTCCGCTAGTCATTCTATTCCCCTTCTCTTTCTTCTTTTGTACCTATTTCATAACTTACCTATTCAATCAACCCTTTCCACCATTGAATTAAACTTCTAGACTCTTATGTTCGTGTTATTTTTTTTACATCTTTCCCTTCTCACTCTTCCGCGCAAACGGACGCCACAGTTCAGTGACTCTATTACTGGGAAGTGTTCGGATCCTATCAGATTCATATTCATATTTCCATTACATATAGGCAAATCTGTTTCTCCTGTAACATCCATTAATGTTCTCCCCTCTGGGTTCCCTCCCCCTGGTTTGCCAGGCCAGGAATTTAAGTCATCTTCTATAAATCCAGCTTTGCCTTCTTTTCCTCCATCCGCCTCCGTACTACTCTCCATCCTTTCCTTTTCCAACTATACTATAACTATAATCCTTCTTACCATTATTTCATTTATTTCGTCCCTTTAGTCCTCTTTTTTCCCTTTTATTGTCAATTATTTTCTTCCCCTGAGACCATGCCGAATTTTGGGCTTTGTTTTGCTCTTGAAAACTGAAGAAATTAATTTTTGAAAAAACAACTCTTGTCTGCTAGAAATAACCCTTCAAATAACGTATACACGCAGTCTAAATTTAAGCATGTCCCAATATTGTGCTCTTTTTTGGACTATCAATAACACACAAATTATATACAAAAATCGACCCTAATCCTTAGAAAAATCCCAGAGAAAAAGGTATGGAAATGATAATGGGAAAATAGATTGATCAACTAGAGTGTTAAAATGTTGTCTGGGGTTATTCTTGTTGATGATCAATTTTTTGGGCATTTTAGTTGAAGACAACCAAAACTGGATTCGCTAAATATGAATGGGGATCGTGCCTAGGTGTCGTGGAATATTACTGTCAAGGTGAATCTATCAAACTAGAGACTTGGAAGACTGCGTCTGGTAATTATAACTAATTTTAAATATTTGTCACTGTTTTAATTGATGGAAGGTGAGACTTAGTTCGATGAGTGTAATAGGGGTACTTTCTAGTTTTCGTGGTATATTATTGAGAGGGTAAGTATATTCAACAGATATTTGGAGATTTATGATTGGTAATTATTTTTTATTACAATTTTTTTGCGATTTTCGTTGAAGAAAGCGGAGACTTAGTTCGTGAAATGTGATGGGCGTTTCAATTAACGGAAGGCGTGACTTTCATATGTAAGTATTTAATACGTGACGTAAGATATAATTGTGGAGATAGATTTAGAAAACAGAGTGTTTGAAAGTTGTTTGAGCTATTTATTTTTAATTTATCATTATTTTGGATGTTTTAGTTGATGCAGGGTGAGAATTCGTTCTTTAAGTGTGATAAGGGTAGTTCTAAAGGGCTGTTTGTTGTTACTGTAGAGACGAGGATATGAAAAAGACTTTCGGAAAGTCTTTGTGGTAATTATTTTTGATTAAAATATTTATGTATTTTTTAGTTAAAGGCAGCTGAGCAGCGTTTGGTTAAATGCGCCAAGGGAGTTTTTTTTATTTGATTTTCTGATTATTATTGTTGGGTAATATCTATAGTTTAAAGTTTTTCGAGGGTGAATATAATGATTCTTTTTAATTGGGAGATTTTTCGGCAATATTTTGTAAGCCCACAAAACCAATGACTTTTGATTTATAATTTCTTATTTTTAGTTAGCTCAACATTAGTTGAGACTACGCTATATTTTTCGTCGTAATTATTCCATATTTTTTTCTTTAAGATATCGGGACATGCTTATATTCAGGCTGGATAAAAAACACTATTTTTAAAATATCTCAAAATTCGGATGCTGCTGCTTCTGTTAATTTTTCCAATTTTTTGTGGTGGAGTTGCTAGCGGACAGTACCTTAACCCCAGAACTTCGTGTTTTTTTCAAATAAATGTCCAAAAAATCGATAGTGATGCCCAAGAATTGCATGAAAAAGCCCAAAATTCGGATATGTTCACTTTAATTGGCATCAGTGTCTAAAAAAACCTCTGTCCTTATCGCTTATTTCTGCCACAACATTCACTTTTTCATCCGAACTCTTCAATCTTACTCATCCTTTTACCCCTACCTTCGTCACTTATTGAAATTTCATTTAAATTACTTCTCTTTTCCGTTCGTAATAGCCAAAAAAAAACTACGAAACCCACAAAAACCCGTAACTCTACTGTTTTTAAAAATATTTTACATTTGCGGACGACAGCCAAAATTCAGAAAAACTGCAGGAAAACCTGTCTTAGGTAGGATATACAGTGTGTTGTACCCCAAAACGAAGTGGAGGTGAATTTTCTACCCCTCCCCCTCCCTATTCAAAAGATTCTTTCCAGAGGTGATGAAAAGATATGTAAAAAAAGATTTTCTGTTTGCGGACGACAGCCAAAATTGAGAAAAACTGCACGAAAAATCGTTTTGGGGAACATATACGGTGTGTTCTACCGCAAAATGAAGAGGGGTTGATATTTTTAAGCCCCATGTATTCGAAAAGTGCTTTCAAGGGGTGATGAACAAAATTTTTAAACAGATTGTCCATTTGCGGACGATAGCCAAAATTGAGAAAAACTGCGCGATAACTCGTCTTGGGGAGCCTATATAGTACGGCTTTTCTTAATTTTGGCTGCCGTCCGCAAATGGAAAATCTTTTTGAAAATTTTGTTTCAACACCTATTAAAGGTACCTTTCGAATAAGGGTGGTTAAAAAAGTCACCCAATCTTCGTTTTGGGGCAAAACACAAGGTATATCCTTGCAAGTATGGATTTTCTGGGTTTTATTGCTCGAATCTCTTTGATAAATAGGGAAACCGTTTCTGGGCATTTTTTTACTTTTCTGGGCCATATATGAGCAAAAATTTTTTTTAAAAATTCGTCACATCTTGATCGGACGAGTTTTCTTGCAGTTTACCTCCATTTTCGCTGTTCTCCTCAAGTGGAAAATCTTAAAAAAAAATTTTGATCACCTCCTGAAAGTTCCTTTCGAATAGGGGGCGGTGGCGTTGAAAAAGTCACCCCCTCTTCGTTTTGTGGTAGAACACACTGTATATGCTCCCCAATATGAGTATTCGTGCAGTTTTTCTCAATTTTGGCTGTCGTCCGCAAATAGAAAATCTCTTTAAAAATATGACGTCAGAAACTACAGTCCAATCAAATACCGAGAAAAAAACTTATTTCATTAATACTTCTGAAAAGTTAAAAGAAAATGTGGAAAATCCTTTACAATTTAAAAAGCCTCATATTCTTAAAAAAACGTGCAAGTCGAATAAATAGCTAGAAATCATATGTGCAGCCGAAATAAAACATTAATAACTTCATATTGATCATTTATTTCAACTAATTTTTCCGATAGAAAACATAATTGTAACCTTCTGCACAAAATTCACTCGACTCCCCCTGAGCTTAAGGATATGAAACCAAGATTTTTTCTATATCTTGCGTAAAAACAGATAATCTTCGTTTAAAGAAAAATAGTCGTCGAATCACATAAGCAAGTTTTTCTGTAATATTAATTTAAAAATTCCAATAATTAGCTGAATTTCAGGGATTTAAAGTGAAGAAAGGCAGAAAAACCTTTTACACAAATGGATTTTTCAGGTTCAACTCTAAAACTTTTTGGTCTTAGGAAAAAAGACGCGGATATAAATTTCTAACGAAAATGTCAAATTTTAAATTTATTGTTTGAAAAACGTATACATAATTATGAATCTTATGTATGATGTTCGTCAACAATTAGTGTTTTAAAATTCCTTGAGATTGGTTGGTTACTGCCCAAGGGAGATTCTTTTATTTCCTCTTGGGTCATAATGTCAACCTTGACGCTGTTCATATTTATTTTTACCCGTCTTACAATCGGAAATGGAGGATCAAATATTTTTCTAAACATTCCACGCAGTTTGTTGTTACCCTCTATTACTGCAAATACGTCACCATTGGACGTTGATAATACTTTTTGCTCTTCGGTTGGCATGGGCCGAAGTGTATTATGTAGTCCTTTTAAATAAACTGGTTTTTCGCGAGGAAAAGTGTATCTTCGAATTTCGAATCGTTGGTTGGGATTCGTCATAGGAATAAGTCGGATAAATTTAAGTCTTTCAATTTCAATTCCAAATAAGCATAAAGAAGGATGCATAGGAAGAGGAGACCCGGTACTTTCACGAAGAGAAGACTCTTTAGGAGCAGTTGATCTGACCGGAGATCCTGGAAAATCTGGTCTGGCAGAAGTAAGAGTACTTTCAGGAGATAGACGTTTGCCAGGAGAATTAGATGGTCTGGAACTTGAAGCATGAGGAATAGGGGCACCATTGGGCAAACAATCAAACTGTAAACTCAACTCTGCAACAAGAAACAGAGGATTACATTTTGGTTATGTATTCTTTTTCGGTATATTTTGCCGCCTTTAAATTTGCCCTTATGACATGTTTTTTTTTTAACATATTTTGCTCGTTGCGAATATTTTTCTTTTTAGGCATATTGATCCGTTGCGGAATGACAAGTACCTAATTATCTTTTATTAGCAGGAATCGGAGTATTATATGCTGGAGGGCATACATGGATTTTTTGTTCTTATAAGGTCAAATCACAAACACTTTCATTCAATTCTTTGGTTATGAAAATTATGTACTTTTTTGAATTATTCATGTGTTACATGTTCTTTGAGCGAATATTAAGGAGTTTACCATATGTGCTACGTGGCACATCTGGTACGAATTTATTTTCAATAGGAAAACCTTTCGAATTCCATTCTTTTTTTAAATATACATCCTGGATTCCCCTGAAATTAATTAGAGCTAAACTCGTAATCAATTTGGACAAACTTAAATGAAATTGGATACAAAATAGCAATACAAGATAGGGAAAAAATGTATATTATATCGCACAAAAATTCTGTTTTTCTCACAGATTTAAAAGTACACTTAACATTATAATTATATTATATTATTATATTTACCGATATAATTGAGAATAAATGTTAAGAACAATACGAAAACAGAAACGATCCGCATCTTTTCTTATTAAAGTAAAAACTAATCCATATGTCATTAAAAAATCTTATTATCTTATTCGTATATCCCGTAGTCGTTATCTCTTAGATTATATAGGCCGCAATGTTATATTTCTCAGATAATTGAGTTTCACCAGAGTCAGTTCCAAGTAAAAAATATAATGACTAAATTCGTTAAAACTTTTATCAAAATTCATGTAATATTTTGCGTATTTGCAAATCCCGTCGTTTGTATGAAAATATATAGAGGTACGACTATTACGACCCGTTTAAAGCTTTAAAGATTGTTTAGAAACGATTTTGATAAATTTCCAGAGATTTAGAATCTTTTTCACAATCAAATTATAGTTCTGAATTTGAAACTGAGATTATATTTGCGATTACTTTTAGTCATGATGCCTTTTTATCGACAACAATTATTATTTATTCCAACCATTTTTAATAAAAATAGAATTAACATAGCCTTTGTTAAAAATTAGCCACACTCTGAATTTGTTCACGAATATTGTTGAACAATTCATAATTCTCATAAATTTGCGTAGTTTCACACCAAATAAAATAACATGTTGAAAAAATGTTTAATTAATGTCTTTTATTTTTTATACCAAATCTTTGGATTAGAATGAGCTAATCATCGTCAATTTCGAAAAATAACGTACGTTCAATAATTTTTTTTCTATATTACACACTTCCGGAAAAACTTTTGCTTTTCTTGGGTGATGAAAAATAAAGTATTTTGAAAAAAGATGTGGAATTAATTAAAGAACATCATGTTAAAAAGTGAATAATGATTTTCCTTTATTTTTTAAATTTATTTGCATGATTTGTGAAAAACAATAAATGATTAAATGATTTATTATTCGTAAATAAAGCAGCCGTAAAATCATTTTTCACTCCTCCACATGATTTTAGGAAAGTCTAAGAAATTTTGCCAAACTATAAATTTTTCATTTGAATTTTTAATTAATAGTATTTTTGTCAAGAATACTACATTCTTCGACAAATTTACATAAATAGTTATTTGCTTGACAATCGAAATAAATCAACGTTTTGCATCGGGGTCAAACAATATTATTTGTTACATCTTCATTGTTATAAAGGTTTGATCGAAAACACTATACAGCCTCTATACAACCATAAAAATTCGACTTATTCGCGAAGATGTCATGAAAACTAGCATAACAACTCAGCATTAAAAAATTAGTAACAATTTTGGTGGATCATTTAAAAATCAGAAACGTAAAAAAAACATTTTTCAATAGAAATGTGAGAATCGAATTTTAAGTACTATAGTGTGTCTACAAAATTATAAATAGTTTGACTTATTAAAATTTCAGATTTGGTTTTTGGCGAGGAATTCGGGTCTTTCAGCCAACTCTACGAAATGTTGATGTA
>NC_046660.1:7888387-7896897 GCF_010883055.1 Belonocnema kinseyi | reverse complement strand
TAGAAAGAGTTAAAAGAAACATCAAAATTATTATTCCCTTCTCTCTGTCACGCTTCCCTCCCCAGGTCGCTTTTTTCACCATTCTATATACCTTCCCATCTTTCGCGTGCATCATTCTCACTTTATCTATCTGCAGTCAATTTGTTCTGGAATATTTTTCCCTTTTAACCTCCATCTTCTCACTTCTACTCCTGTTCTTCTTCTCACATAAATACTACATAACCAGCTCATTTCGAACCTCTTCCAAACATTTCTTCTCATACTCACACGCTCGAATCCCCGTTACGATCCTTAAACTAATTCTTCCAGTTACCCTTCTGAAAATATAATTAGGTATGTTCGTTGCCAAAACACAGTGT
Organism: Belonocnema kinseyi; assembly: GCF_010883055.1. Classification (NCBI taxonomy): domain Eukaryota; kingdom Metazoa; phylum Arthropoda; class Insecta; order Hymenoptera; family Cynipidae; genus Belonocnema; species Belonocnema kinseyi. Next base: position 7,896,538 of record NC_046660.1, on the reverse strand, counting down.
CCACTTTATAGACTTTTTTATCTTATGTACCTCCTAACTTTCCTTCTATCTCCACACCTCCACTGTATGTAATACGACATTTATCATTGCTGAATCGAACCTTCTGCACTGCCTTTCCCTTCCACTCCGAATGAACCCCCTATCTATCCAGAAACCTTAAAAAATGTCCTCCCCTCATCTCACTCTATCTATTCTCTCTTCATATACCTCCCTAACCCTCTTGATCAGAACCTTTGCTCCACCTGAAGGAAACTCGCCTTTGAGATCCACAAAAACGGCCTACAGGCTTGATCCCCTTTTCGATAATTCTCTATACACCACGTGCTGAAGAACGTTCATATTGTCAATCGTGCTCCTGTGCGCTCTAAACCTTGCTTGAGTCTTCAGCAGTATTCCTATTTCCTCGTAATCATTCCGCAGCCTCTCCGCCAACACCATCGCGTATACTGTGTAGCCCATATTCATTCGCGTAATTCCCTAATTATTTTCCCGCCTATCCCTATTTCCTTTCTACATCCACCTTAAAATCCTTAGCCCCTTTATACTTTCTTCACTACCTCCTTTCCCTGTTAATTTTTTCTTACAAATCAGCCTAAACCTCTTTTTCATGCCTACGTACTCCTCCCTTTTCGCAGTTTCCTCTTTTCACTTCCTGTGGATATGAAAGTCTGTCACTGACTCTTCTTCGAAAGGTAGCTTCCCTGACTGTTCCTGATTCTTCTCTTCAATGTTTCTCATCACTTTCTTTGACTGCCCTAACACTTGTTTGTATACTGAATCAAAAGCTACTTTAAAATCCACTAACAACGCGACTAATTTCCGTCTCTTTCTCCTGAAATTTCTGTTAACCAAGTATTTTAGCACGTAAACACAGTATCATTGCCATCTCTTCTCAATACTTACTTACCTTTCAATACTCTCGGTTTTTTCTATCTGACTCTAACATTTCCCTTAAAATTATGGCATATATTTGTAGACTACTGGAATGAGAGTGATCTTTCTGTGCTCCTCTATATTAATGCCCTTCCCTTACTTGACAAGTTGTACCACTAGCCCTGCTATCCACTCATCTGGTTACCCTTTTCCATTCTATACCTTGTTGAAGAACTTCTACATCCCTTTCCTGATCCCTTCTCCACCATACTTCAACGCTTTGTTCTGCATGCAATTTTTCGAGGTAGTTTTGTTTCCTTTCAGTCTATTTATTGCGCTAGTCATTCTTTTCCCCTTCTCTTTCTTCTTTTGTACCTATCTCATAACTTAACTATTTAATCGACCCTTTCCACCTTTGAACTAAACTCCCAGACTCTTATATTCGTGTTATTTTTATTAAATCTTTCCCTTCTTACTCTTCCGCGCATACGGATGCCACATTTCAGTGACGCTATTACTAGGAAGTGCTTGGATCCTATCGGATTCATATTCATTTTGCCGACTATCCCTCTTTGCTTCACGATTTCCTGTCTTGCTTGATACTTCGTCCACACATTATATTTCTGCATCATTCTCTTGACTTTCTTCTATTCTTTCTCATCCGCCCAAGTTTCACTAGTTATCATTACGTTCCATTTTGTCAATTCCTCCCAGAAACCTATGTCCTTGTGTTTTAATCCTAAGACATTTCAAAACGCCACTTCTACATATCCATTTTTCTCTCCCGTTCTTATTTTTATACTTTGTTTATTTTTCTAAATGTGGACGCGCTTAGTTCCTTCTTATTTCCCTATATCTGTACTTCCCCTTTCCTTGTTTTGTTTGACAAGCTATCATTCTTTTATTTATTTTGCTCAGATCTACATCTCTGAGTTTACCCAGATTCTATCTCTATTTATTATTACTCTGCTGCCTTTTTCTTTTTCTGCCCATGCCCCCGCTCAATCAGGCATTTTCTTCTCCTGTATTACGATGTCCGATCTTCTATTCTTTCTGTTCTTACCTTTAACATCTTCTATTTTCCCATTATTTCAATTCTATCCTCCTCGCAATTTAATGTCACCAGAAGCATTCCTTCTACCACTTCCCTAATTTTTCCTACTCTCCTTAGCCCCTTTCATCCTCACTTGTGCTCCTATATCTTTTAACAGATTCTGACCTTTTCCTATCCTCGTGTCCGCCAGCACCTTCACTACAGAAAATTTAAGAAACTTAAAAAGTCAACTGCGACGGAATTTTAAGTTTTTTGGACTCTTCAAAAATGAAAAAAATTCCAAACGGAGTTTTCGGATTGAGGTGCTGCCAGCTAGAACCTCCTCTTCAGAAAATTAAAAAAATTTAAATATCAACAGCCCCCATATTTTGGGATTTGTTGTTCTCTTGAAAACTGAAAAAATTAATTTAAAAAGACAACTCTTGCCTGCTAGAAATAACCCTTCAAATAACGTATACACCCAGTATAAATTTAAACATGTCCCAATATTGTGCTATTTTTCGGACTATCAAAAACACACTAATTATATACAAAAATCGACCCTAACCCTTTAAAAAATCCCAGAGAAAAAGATATGGAAATGTTATGGGAAAACAGATTGATCAACTAGAGTGTTAAAATGTTGTCTGGGGTTATTCTTGTTGATCATACATTCTTTTGGCGTTTTTAGTTGTGATAGATTTAGAAAACAGAGTGTTTTGAAAGTTGTTTGAGCTAGTTATTTTTAATTTATCATTATTTTGGAGATTTTAGTTGATGCAGGGTCAGACTTCGTTCTTTAAGTGTGATAAGGGTAGTTCTAAAGTGCTGTTTGTTGTTACTGTAGAGACGAGGATATGAAAAAGACTTTCGGGAAAGTCTTTGTGGTAATTATTTTTGATTAAAGTATTTTTGTATTTTTTACTTAAAGGCAGCTGAGCAGCGTTTAGTTAAATACGTCAAGGGTGTTTTTTTATTTGATTTTCTGATTATTATTGTTGGGTAATTGATATAGTTTAAAGTTTTTCGAGGGTGAATAGTATGATTCTTTTTAATTTTAAGATTTTTCGGCAATATTTTGTAAGCCCGCAAAACCAATGAATTTTGATTTATAATTTCTTATTTTTAGTTAGCTCAACATTAATTGAGAGTACGCTATATTTTTCGTCGTAATTATTCCATATTTTTTTCTCTAGGATATCGGGACATGCTTATATTCAGGCTGGATAAAAAAAATTATTTTTTAAAAATCTCAAAATTCGGATACTGCTTCTCTTGTTAATTTTTCAAATTTTTGTGGTGGAGTTGCTAGCGGACAGTACCTTAACCCCAGAACTTCGCGTTTTTTTCAAATAAATGACCAAAAAATCGATAGGATATACAGTCTGCTGTACCCCAAAACGAAGTGGGGATGGATTCCCCTACCCTTCTACTGAAAAGGTGCTTTCCAGAGGCGATGAAAAAATATGTCAAAAAAGATTTTCCATTTGCGGACGACAGCTAAAATTGATAAAAACTGCACGAAAACTCATCTTAGGTAGGATATATCATGTGATCTACCCTAAAAAGAAGAGTGGTTGTCTTTTTTGCCCCCCCCCCCCCCCTATTTAAAAGGTATTTTCAAGAGGAGATGAAAAAAATGTAATAAAAGATTTTTTATTTGCGGACGACAGCCAAAATTGAGAAAAACTGCACGAAAACTCGTTTTGGGGAGCATATACAGTGTGTTCTACCGCAAAATAAAAAGGGGCTGATATTTTTAAACTTCACCTATTCGAAAGGTACTTTCAAGAGGTGATGAACAAAATTTTTTAACAGATTTTCCATTTGCGGACGACAGCCAAAATTGAGATAAACTGCGCGAAAACTCGTCTTGGGGAACCTATATAGTATGGCTTTTCTGGATTTTGTTACTGGAATCGCTTTTATAAATGGGGAAACAGTTTTTGGGCAATTTTTTTGTTTTTCTATGCTCTTCGTTTTGGTGCAAAACACACTGTATATGCTCCCCAAGACGCGTTTTCGTGCAGGTTTTCCTAATTTGGTGCTGTCGTACGCAAATGGAAAATCTTTTTGAAATTTTTTATTTATCACCTCTTGAAAGTACCTTCCGAATAGGTTTAAATAGGTATATAAAAATAATAGGTCAAAAATGTCACCTCCTCTTCGTTTTGGGGTAGAACACACTGTTCATCCTCCCCAATACTGGTTTTCATGCTGTTTTTCTCAATTTTGTTTGTCGTCCGCAAATGGAAAATCTTTTTTAAAATATTTTTCATCACCTCTTGAAAGTACCTTTTAAGTATGGGAGGTTAAAAAATGCACCCTCCCTTCGTTTCGCGGTAGAACACACTGTATATTCTCCCCAAGACGAGTTTTCATGAAGTTTTTCTCTATTTTGATTATCGTACACAAATGGAAAATCTTTTTAAACATTTTTTTTCATTACCTCTTCTAAGTACCTTTCGAATAGGGGTGGTTAAGAAAGTCACCCAATATTCGTTTTGGAGCAGAACACACGGTATATCCTTGCAAGTATGGGGTTTCTGGGTTTTTATTGCTGGAATCTCTTTAATAAATAGGGAAACCGTTTCTGGGCAGTTTTTTTTATTTTTCTGGGCCATATATTAGCAAAAAGTTTTTTAAAAAATTCGTCACATCTGTATGTCCTTCCCAGGACGAGTTTTCGTTCAGTTTTTCTCCATTGTCGCTGTAGTCCGCAAATGGAAAATCTTTTAAAAAATATGACGTCAGAAACTTTAGTCCAATCGAATACCGAGAAAAAAAACTTCGTTTCATTAATACTTCTGAAAAGTTAAAAGAAAAGGTGGAAAATCTTTTACAATTTTAAAAGCCTCTTATTCTTAAAAAAACGTGCAAGTCGAATAAACAGCTAGAGATAAAATGTGCAGCCGGAATAAAACATTCATAACTTCTCATTGATTATTTATTGCAACTAATTTTTCCGATCGAAAACATAATTGTAATGTGAAGAAAGGCAGAAAACTCTTTTACAGAAATGGATTTTTCAGGTTCGCTTCTAAAACTTTTTGGTCTAAGGAAAATTGACCCGGATATAAATTTCAAATGAAAAAGTCAAATTTTAAATTTATTATTTGAAAAACGTATACATAATTATAAATGTTATGTATGATGTTCGTCAATAATTAGTGTTTTAAAATTCCTTGAGATTGGGTTGTTACTGCCTAAGGGAGATTCTTTGATTTCCTCTTGGGTCATAATGTCAACCTTTCCGCTGTTCATATTTATTTTTACCCGTCTTACAATCGGAAATGGAGGTTCACATATTTTTCTAAATATTCCACGCAGTTTTTGGTTACCCTCTATTATTGCAAATACGTCACCATTGGACGTTGATAATACTTTTTGCTCTTCGGTTGGCATGGGCCCAAGGGTATTATATAGTCCTTTCAAATAAACTGGGTTTTCGCGAGGAAAAGTGTATCTTCGAATTTCGAATCGACGGTTTGGATTCGTCATAGGAATAAGCCGGATAAATTTAAGTTTTTCAATGTCAATTCCAAACAAGCATAAAGAAGGGTGCCTAGGAGGAGGAGACCTGGACCTTTCACGAAGAGAAGACTCTTTAGGAGTAGTTGATCTGACCGGAGATCCTGGAAAATCTGGTCTGGCAGAAGTAAGAGTACTTTCAGGAGATCGACGTTTGCCAGGAGAATTAGAAGGTCTGCAACTTGAAACATAAGGAATAGGGGCACCATTGGGCAAACAATCAAACTGTAAACTCAACTCTGCAACAAGAAACAGAGGATTACATTTTGGTTATGTATTCTTTTCTGGTATATTTTGCCGCCTTTAAATTTGCCCTTATGACATGTTTTTTTTGGCATATTTTTCTCGATGCGAATATTTTTCTTTTTAGGCATATTGATCCGTTGCGGAAAGACAAGTACCTAATTATCTTTTATCAGCAGGAATCGGAGTATTATATGCTGGAGGGCATACATGGATTTTTTTATTCTTATAAGGTCAAATCACAAACACTTTCGTTTAATTCTTTGGTTATGAAAATTAGGTACTTTGTTAAATTATTGACGTGTCACATGTTTTTTGAGCGGATATTAAGGAGTTTACCATATGTGACACGTGGCGCATATGGTATGAATTTATTTTCAATAGGAAAACTTTTTGAATTCCATTCTTTTTTTAAATATACATCCTGGATTCCCCTGGAATTAATTAAAGCTAAACTCGTAATCAATTTGGACAAACCTGAATGAAGCTGGAAATAAAATAGTAATACAAAATAGGGATAGAATGGATATTAAATCGCACAAAAATTCTTTTTTTCTCACAGATTTAAAAATAGGCTTAAAATTATAGTTATATTATATTATTATAGTTACCGATAGAATTGAGAATAAATGCCAAGAATAGTAGGAAAACAGAAACAATCCTCATCTTTTCTTATTAAAGTAAAAAATAATCAATATAACATTAAAAAATCTTATTAGCAACTATATTCGTATATCCCGTAGTCGTTATCTCTTAGATTATATAGACAGCAATGTTATCTTTCTCAGATATTTGAGTTTCACCCGAGTCAGTTCCAAGTAAAAAATATAATGACGAAATTCGTTAAAACTTTTATCAAAATTTATATACTATTTTGCGTATTTGCAAATCTCGTCGATTGTATAATAATGTATAAAGTGTCGACTATCATGGCCCGTTTAAAGCTTTAATCATGGTTTAGAAACGATTTTGATAGATTTCCAAAGATTCTCAATCTTTTTCGTAATAAAATTATAGTTCGGAATTTGAAACTGAGATTATATTTGCGATTACTTTTCGCTATGATACCTTTTTATCGGCAACAATTATTATTTATTTCCACAATTTTTAATAAAAATAGAATTAACATAGCCTTTGTTAAAAAATAGCCATACTTTCAATTTTTCAATAGATTTTTTAATTAATAGTATTTTTGTCAAGAATACTACATTCTTCGTCAAATTTACGTAAATAATCATTTGTGTGACAATCGATATCGCCATAAAGATTCGATTTATTCGCGAAGATTTCGGGTGAAAAATCAAATTATTCGAAGGTTGCTTATAAATGGTTACATCTTTTTTGAAATTAATTTGTGGGGCAGAATAACTTAGCGAATTCACGGAATTCATGGGGTTTAAAAAATTCATAGGTTCAAAAAATTTAAGGAATGTATAGGATTCAAGGACTTTTAGTCATTGAGATAATTCAACGAAATCAAGTAATTTATGGAATTCAAAGAATGATCAGAATCTATATAATTAACAGAATTAATTAAATGGAGGGAATTCATGGTAATCACTAAATTCACGGCATTCATTAGATTGATCAGACCCTTTGCTCCACTGAAGGAAACTCGCCTTTGAGATCCACAAAAACGGCTTACACTCTTGATCTCTTTTTCGCTAATTCTCTATACACCACGTGCTGAAGAACGTTGATATTGTCAACCGTGCTTCTGCCCGCTCTAAACCTTGCTTGAGTCTTCAGCAGTATTCCTTTTCCCTCGTAATCCTTCCGTAGCCTCTCCGCCAACATCATCGCGTATAATGTGTATCCCATATTCATTAACGTACTAGGCAGTCTGATAAGTCCCTGAAAAATGAAACACGGAGACGTTTTTTTGGCCAAAGTCGGTTTTATTTTTCAACATACTCTCCTTTTAGGTCGATACAGTGAGTCCAACGATTTTATAACTTTTTGATACCGTCCGAAAAGTACTCGATCGGAAGGTCTCCAAAATACGCCTCAGTTTTAGCTATGAGCTCCTCATTTGAGTAAAAGCGCTTACCGGTGAGCCAACTCTTCAGGTTAGGGAACAAGTAATAGTCGCTGCGGGCCAGGTCTGGTGAATACGGTGGCTGAGGAACCAATTCGAAGCCGATTTCGTGCAATTTTGCTTGTGCAACTAAGCATGAATGAACAGGCGCATTGTCGTGATGATAGAGCGGTTTTTTCTTCTTCAAATGCGGTCGTTTTTCGGCGATTTCGATTTTCAATCGGTCCAATAATGATGAATAGTATGCTCCGGTTATGGTTTTACCTTTTTCAAGATAGTCCACGAATGTTATGCCATGTGCATCCCAAAATACGGAGGACATAACCTTTCCGACCCATTGTTGCGTTTTTGGACGATTCGGAGCACTTTGGCCCGGTGGAACCCACTGTTTTGCCTGTTGCGTTGACTCAGGAGTGTAGTAGTGGATCCAGGT
>NC_046660.1:7878419-7888287 GCF_010883055.1 Belonocnema kinseyi | reverse complement strand
GCGCCCAGATCGTTTAGCATCAACTGTGCTCGTACGGCCACAACGAAACTCGGTAAACCACTTATGAATCGTTCCAATCGACGGTGCAGAGTCCGGGTAATATTTATTCAGCTTGGCCTTGGTCTCGGATATCGTTTTCTTGCGAAGATAGTAGTGTTTGATCAAAACTCGAAACTCAGATATTTCCATATTAAAAAAAAACTCGGAGGTTAGTCGCTTCTCAGTGCTGTAACTTGTAAATGCGTAAACATAAATGGCTGAAGTTTTGACAGACGTCATTTGAAGGATCAAGCTCGACGAAAATGGTTCACATTAGTGAATACTAATGCCATCTCTTAGAATTTTCAGGTACTTATCAGACTGCCTAGTAATTCCCAAATTATTTTCCCGCCTATTCCTATTTCCTTTCTCCATCCACTTGGAAATCCTTAGCCCCTTTATTCTTTCTTTACCACCTTCCTTCCCTGTTATTTTTTCTTAAAAATCATCTTAAGCCCCTTTCTCATTCCTACGTATTGCTCTCTTTTCGCAGTTTCCTCTTTTACCTTTTTGTAGATATGAGACTCTGCAACTGACTTTTTTCGAAGGGTAGCTTCCCTAACTGTTCCTGATACTTGTCTTTAATGTTTCTCGTCACTTTAATTGACTGCCCTAACACTTTTATGTATACTGAATCAACAGCTACTTTAAATTCACGAACAACGCGACTAATTTCCATCTCTTTCTCCTGAAATTTCTGTTAACCAAGTATTTTAGCACGTAAGTGTAGTATCATTGCCATCCACTTCTCTGGTTACCCTTTTCCATTCTAGACCTTGTTGAAGAACTTCCACTTCTCTTCCGCGGATACGGACGCTACATTTCAGTGACGCTATTACTGGGAAGTGCTCAGATCCTATTGGATTCATATTCATATTTCCATTACATATAGGCAAATCCCTTTCTCCAGTAATGTTCAGTAACGTTCTCCCCTCTGGGTTCCCTCTCACTGGTTTGCCAGCTCAGGAATTTAAGTCACCTCCTTTAAAAACCAACTCTACCTTCTTTTCCTCCATCCGCCTACAAATTACTCTCCATTTTTTCCTTTTCCCTCTTCTTCTATACACAAAAACAATCTACATTTTGACTTTACCAACTATAATCCTTCCTACCATTATTTCATTTATTTCGTCCTTTATCCCTCTTTCATCCCTTTTCTTGTCAATTATTTTCTTCCCCTGAGACCATGCCGCCTATCCCTCTTTGCTTCACGTGTTCCTGTCTTGCTTGTTACTTCGTCCACACATTGTATTTCTGCATCATTCTTTTGACTTTCTTTTATTCTTTCTAAACCGCCCAAGTTTCTCTGGTTATTCTTATGTCCCATTTTGTCAATTCGTCTCAGAAACCTATGTCCTTGTGTTTTAACCCTAAGACATTTCAAAACGCCACTTCCACATATCCATTTTTCTCTCTCGTCCTTATTTTGAGACTTCGTTTATTTTTGTAAGCCTGGGCGCGTTTCACTCCTTCTTATTTCTCTATATCTCTAATTTATTGTGCTCTTAAAAACTAGAAAAATTAATTTTAAAAAACAACTCTTGTATGTTAGAAATTACTTTCAAAATAGCATATGCACCCAGTCTTAATTTAAGCATGTCCCAATATTGTGCTATTTTTTACACTATCAGAAACACACAATATTTCTGTGAGGGTAAGTATATCAAACAGATATTTGAAGAGTTGTGTTTGGTAATTATTTTTTATTTAAATTTTTTGCGATTTTCGTTGAAGAAAGCTGAGACTTGGTTCGTGAAATGAGATAGGCGTTTCAATTAATGAAAGGTGTGACTTTCATAAGGTGAGTATTTAATAGGTAACGTAAAATATAATTGTGGAGATAGATTTAGAAAACAGAGTGTTTGAAAGTTGTTTGAGCTAGTTATTTTTAATTTATCATGATTTTGGAGGTTTTAGTGGATGCAGGGTGAGATTTAGTTCTTTAAGTGTGATACGGGTAGTTCTAAAATGCTGTTTGTTGGTGTTTTTTTATTTGATTTTCTGATTATTATTTTCGGGCAATATAATTTCTTATTTTTAGTTAGCTCAACATTAGTTGAGACTAAGCTATATTTTTCGTCGTAATTATTCCATATTTTTTTCTTTGGGATATCGGAACATGCTTATATTCAGGCTGGTTAAAAAACATTATTTTTAAAAATCCCAAAATTCGGATGCTGCTGTTTTTGTTAATTTTTCTAATTGTTTGTGGTGGAGTTGCTAGCGGACTATACCTTAACCCCAGAACTTTCGGATATGTTCACTTTTAGTTTAAGTGCATATTTTAGTTTGATGGTCGTGTTTTGGAGATGGTTGTTCTTTCTAATAATTAATTCTTTTATTTTTGAAGAGCAAAAAAAAAATAAAAAATATGGCGCGGCTGATTTTTTAAATTCTTTAAGTTTTCGCTAGTGGAGATGTTGGCGGCCAGCACCTTCACCCTAAAGTCGGCTCTCTGAGAAAACTATAAGAGACCAAAAACTGGCATCAGTGCCTAAAAAACCCCTCTGTCCTCATCGTTCATTTTCGCCACACTATTCACTTTTTCATCCGCCCTCTTCAATCTTACTCATCCTTTTACCCCTACCTTCGTCACTTATTGAAATTTCACCTCGCTTACTTCTCTTTTCCGTTCTTAATAGCCAAAAAACTACGGAACCCACAAAAACCCGTAACTCTACTGTTAGTACTGGAAAGGAAAGTCTTTGCATTTTATACTTAAAATCTGGATGCCAATGAGCTTATTATTGTTAGTCCTGAAAATAAGACCTGAGACTTTCCTTTATGAATCTGAAAATCTTGAAGCAAATAGTGCTTTTAAAAATTAACAATTTGAACTCTTTTGTTAAATAAATGTGGAAGTCCTCAAAAAAATGCTCTAATGGTCGGTATTATATCTTGCATAAGGTTATGCAGGCGGATAAATTTCCACCATTTTAGGCTCAAAATGCGCCCTTTATAATAATTTGGCCTCTAACTCTATATCAAAATTGTATGTATATATTATTATCATTTTTCACACGGGCAACCGCAGGATTTCGCCGGGAGCGGGTGCTAATCTAAAAAATTGCATCCGCCCCCAGCGAAATCGCGGTAAAATTTCAGCCACAACCACGTCTCACGACCGTGAGATGGGTGATTACAGTCTGTAACAAAATCAATACGACGATCCAGCAAAAGCCTCGTACACCTCAAGAACACGGAGCGACCCAAGGACTACCACCTTCTGCAATTTTCCCGCAAGTGTTTTAGCATATTGTTGACACGCAGGGATGGTTTTCAGGCCATTAGCGAATGAAAGCTTGGCACCTTCAAGAGAGCCAATGATAAGGATGATTAGTTTAACAGAATATTCCAGGTACAATAGTTGCAACTCCCTTATAAGGTATCGATACCTCTCTTTCTTTTCAATCTCCTTGGCTATGATGTTTTTGTCAGCTGGTGCCGAAAATTTGATGACGAACATGGTTCACTTCTCGAGGTTAAGAAGAACCATGTCAGGCCTTGAGTGTGCAAGAGAAACAATTGTCGAGAGTATAAATTTCCAGCATATGCGTCATTTCCGATTCTCGACAATTGACTCAATTTCCCTACGAGCATTTAGAGGAACTATTATCAGGAATGTCCTGGCTCAATATGTGGCGACGGTATTTTAAGGTGCAAATGACATCGTCTTGGCATGCCAACATGAAACCCTCCGTACCAGACTTTAATCCGGGTGATTTAAGGAAAGCAAACGTTAGATCACAAGTCATTGACTGATACTCCTAATACTGATGTTAAGTCCGAGTGTTTCAGCAGCCTCCTCCGCTGCTATGTCCAGGAACGCTCCTTTGCCCACTTCTTCATGATTCCTGATAATTTTAAGAAGAGCGTCTCTTCCATTTGCAACTCTATGTGCTGTACCCAGAATAATCCTGTTGTGAAGACATTCAAGACTCAATATTCCGCGACCAACTTGACGGCGTGAGATTTATAATCGCGAAACGAAAGACTTAAGATGCATGCTTTTTTTCATGTGTATAACCTTTCTTGTTCCGATATCAAGGGATCTGAGCTCGTTCTTTGTCCATGGAACTACTCCAAATGAATAGAGTACTACCTGGACGGCAAGCATGTTCTTTGCAGATACTTTATTCCTCGCCGACACCTCTCTGAAAGGTGACCTTGTTAGTTGTCACACGATTTTTTCCAGGTGAGATAGTGAATCTTGTTTTCCAAAGCGGCATCAATATCTCTATGCACCTAACTATTTGCAAATGAAACTTTAAGATTTCCAAAAGACAGATGATAAGTCTATGGGAAGTCGAATCGCAAGGTTTCCGATATTCAATCAAGGCCATCGACAGTTCACGTTGGTAGAATGCTGCATCTTTGCAGACAGATATATCGATGAGCAGGTTCTCCCGACAACCCGCTACGCCTTTCTTTGAGCCTCGTTGTTCATACATTTCTTGTCACACAGGTTCAATAGCCCGAACAATCCTATCATTTAGGATAGCTGTGAATATCTTATCCAGTGTGTTCAGGCAAGTGATTGGCCTGTAATTCTTCGGGTCAGCTAAGTTGCCTATTTTCTGCAGAAGTATTGTCCGCCCTTTCACCAATCACTCCGGAATCGGCTCTTCCGCCTTTAAATATGAGGTGAAAATGAGGGCATAATGCCATCTCCGCGGTAGTGATGGGTGGGCATTCTTTATCAGGTGTTATGAGGGTAACACATAACTCCTTGAAGCTATTTATATTTTCTGAGCCTTAGTCCGGTCTATGCTGCACTCTGTAGACTTCTATCCAAAATGCTTCGAACTCCTCTGATTTGGGCGGGTGTTCGACAGTAACTGGAGGGTTTCGGAAGAGTCGAGATGGGTCAGAGAGAATTTGTCGACTTTCTCTGACACACCTCTCCCTCCGCTCTAGACTTCTCCAAGCGTCAGACAGTATCCGTATTCTCTCAACAATATGCTGCCTGGTGGTCAGCAGCTTTGACTTGTTAAGTGTGCAATAACGGGTCTGGAGTTCGTGCGCGAAGACACACTAAATGCGGGAGGCGTACTGTCTTGCCTAGCCTATCTTTATAGCAAGTTGATGCATTCGTCTTTTGGTCTTATGATCAACTGTTGGTTTTGTTTTATGGTTCGCATCGGCCAAAGCTCTCGCTGCATTATACATACTATTATTGATAGCCCAGAGATCGGTTGATCGGTTGATCAGTTGATCTTAGTGTCGCCTCTCTTTTTCTGTTGCCGGATTGTTCTAGCTGTGGTAGAGTAGGCGTTCCGCTTACATAGCCCCTTTTTCAGAGTAGTTCAGCATGGTTTCGAAGACGTTGCTGCGAAAAGTGCGATAGCTCCGGGTGTTTTTTCACCACAGAGAAGGCAGCCGTGCTATGTAATCCCGTCCAGGAGCCACACTAGCATCGTAGTACTCTAGCATGTCGTGATTTAGTTGCTGCGTCCATCTAAAGGTCGCGAGATCCCGCCGATACATCGTATTGAATCCATTTTCATTGGCTCCCCCAGCTCTAGAGTGGTCGGCATTGTTAGCCGACCCTTTGCAGGAAGCCCTGCGCGTTCTGTTGTTTTGAACCGCACTTACTACAACTATGTTTGTTATTATCATTGTTGTTCCCACGAGAAGCTAGGGAAAGCGGTTAATCCATCCTTGTAGAGTTCCGCATGCAAGGATGAGGCTGTGTGCTCTGAGAGGTCGCCCGGTATCCCAGAGTCACCGTTGTAGACACCTCACCCAGGTGCCATTCAGCTTTGGGCATGGTTTTCACACCTCCGCTTGGGGTTTAGTTCCTTCGGGACCATTCTTGGACAATTGTCCACGACTGCCTATTTATTTTTGTAACCATATTCAGCAGAAACCCTTGGTACTGGGACTCTCTATACGCAACCCGAGGACGCGTTTGGTGGCTTTGTCATAGGCCCTTCGGTTTGATTCTAGAGGAATCAAAAACTCAGCTTTGTTCTTATATATAAACTTAACTAAACTTTGTATCAAAGATCCAAAAACAAAAATTTTTATTCATTTTACAATACCTTACGAAAATCGGACCGTCTAACGGAAATAAAACATTCATAATTTCTTATTGATGATTTATTTTTAATTATTTTTTCCTTCGAAAACGTACTTTTATATTTCTAAACAAATTTCTCTCTGGAAGCTTTTTGTTGCTTAAAATTTATTTGACTCCCTATGAGCTTAAATATAAGAAACGCACAATTAAATTTCTCACAATATTATGTTTTTTTAAACTTATAATTTAAAAAATGTATAGATGGTTATCGACCTTCTGGAGGAAATCCGCCTATAATCACTGTTTGAAAATTCCTTGTGATTGGGCGGTCCTTGCCTAAGGGAGATTCTTTGATTTCTTCTGTGGTCATAACTTTAACCTCGCCGCTGTCCATTTTTATTTTTACCCGTTTTTCAATCGGATATGAAAGTTCATATATTCTTGTAAATATTCCACGCAGACTTCTATTACCCTCCACTATTGCAAATACATCACCATTGGATGTCGATAATACAGTCTGTTCTTTGATTGGCATGGGTCCAAGTAAATTATTTATACCCTTTAAATATATTGGTTTTTCTCGAGGAAAAGTGTATCTTCGAATTTCAAATTTTCTATTTGGATTTGAATTAGGAATGAGCCGAACAAATCTAAGGTCTTCGAGTCCCATTTTGAGTATGCCGGAAGAATAATGCCTGGCAGGAGGAGATGGAGACCTGATACGAAGACTAGAATCGCCAGGACCAGGCTGAGACCTGGCATGAAGAGAAGACTCGCCAGGAGGAAAAGATCTGATCTGAGTACGAGTAAAATCTGATGAAGCAGAAGTGAGAGTTCTTTCAGGAGATTGATGTCTTTTAGGAGAATGAAAAGATCCGGAACCAGGAACACCAGGAATAGGTTCGCCATTAGGTAAGCAATCGAACTCTAAACTCGACTCTGCAACAACAAAAAATAGGATGGATATTTTCGTTCTGTATTCACTTCGACTATACTTTTCCGAATTTTAATTTGCTATTAAAGTATATCATTTACTTCTCACACATTTCCTCGGGTCACTTACGAAACACTTTATCATGACAAAAAGTACCGATACAGCAAAGTAACCGAAATTAACATTAATTTCTTCCTCCGCCAAATATTGTCGAAGTGACTCTTTAAACTTATTTTAAGTATGCTGAAATTTGTTTAATTTATTATGAATTGTTTTATATTCTTTTTTAACTGAAATACTAAAACCCTATGATAAAATCCAAACAATTTTAGTTGAGAATTGATGTTTTTCTTAAAATGATTCATTCTTTAGATAAAAATTTAATTATTATGTTGAATATCCGTCTCGCTTAGTCGAATTTGGTCGTTTTTATCTAAAATCAAGCACTTTGTTTTGGTTGAAAATTAACTTTGGAATTAAAAAAAAAATATATTTTAATATAACGCTTAGCGAAAAACAGAAAAATCGTTTTTGGTTGAAAATTCAAATATTTTTTTGAAAACAATTTTAATTTAACAACTAAAATTTTTGTTTAAATCTTCAGTTAAATTTTTTAGTTAAAAATTCCTATATTCGGATATCAATTTCAATTTTTTTTTTAGAAAATTTCTTTTGTTAGTTGTCCTTGGGATGGAAATGCAACTATTTGGTATAAAATTCATTTACTTTATTCAAGATTCAATATCTTCAATTAAAATTTTAAGAATTTTAGGCGTTTTAAATTTAATTCCTTATTGCATTCATTTGAGTTTCAAAAATAAAGTTTTTCCTTAAAATTGTTTCTTAATGATGATTTTTCCATAATTTTAACATAAGAAACAGAGTATATTTGAGAAAATCTTCGCATCTACAAATCTTATTACGCAATTTGTAAATAAAACCTTGAGAATGTACCATATGTGCCACGAGCACATATGGTACGCATTTATTTTCAGTGCGAACACTCTTCGAATTCCACTTTTTGATAACACACATATGATATATTATATTATTATATCTACCAATAAAATTTAGGAGAAACGCCAAAAATATAACGCGAGCAGAAACTATCTTCATTTTTTTCTGATGAAGCGAAAAGTTAATTTATGTATTAATCGAGAATTTTATTATCAATGTAACTAATGAATATTCGAGTGCTGCATTCATTTATGTAGTATATGTTGTAGTCGTTATCTTACAGATGGTGGACGTTAATCCCTTCCTTCTCCCATATTTACATTTCATTAATGTCAGTTATAACGAAAATAATTTAATGACTATAGTCGTTAAAACTAACATTACAATTTACATAATTATTTACGTTTTAGTCAAATTCAAACATCACATGGAAAATTTTGGTTACTGAAGTTTTCTGTAACGAGGTCTAAATTGTAAATTTCTCAAGAAATTCCCTGATGAAAGTCATAATTACATTTGCTTTCAAACATTATTTGTTTCAGAGCAGAATTATATTTAATTAGAAAACTTGTCATTACAAATCGGAAATATGATGAAAACGCGTTTTTTTATGATTTAGTTTCTGAAGAGTCGCAGACTGTTTGTGCTTGATGTCGAGTGACTGCAAAAAATCTCTAAAATATTATTGTAAGGGGATAAGAAGCAACTTCTTTTATCAGTTTTTGATAGAGAGACTGAAGCATTGAGGAAAGATTAAAGCCATGAGAACGAGAATGCATAAACTTTCTGTTATAATGATAAGTTACTGGTAAAATTTTGTTAATCATTCGGATAAAAAAAATTGCTGGTAAAAAAATTTAGTTTAGCTTTGCAGAGCCACATACATCGGTTTGTCTCTGATTTTGTTTGCTATTTTCCGCCTTTAACACCGACCATATTTGTTTCCATGATCTTAACTATACCAACATTTAATAACTGGTCAGCTCGGTTCTGGTTTCTGAAATTATTAACATAATTATTATTAAATCGTGGATTTCTTTGTAATCCAGAGTTATATTGATAATTATTATCATTTTTAAATCTTGAATTAAAAAATCTATGATTTCCATTCGGAAACCTTGGTTGGAATTTTTATCTAATTTTTTTACTTTGGTATCCCGGTCTATATTGTATTTACTGATTTTAATTTTGACCTATATTCTGATTCTCATGTTCAATATTATTTTTACTTTTATCCTTTCCTTTATCATTTTTATTTTTGTTATTTTTCTTATCCTAGTTATCTAAAATGTTTAATTGTTGACCTCGAATTTTAGATTTTGCCAATTCTGTTTCTCATTCTCGCCCTAAAATATCTAATTCTGAAAAACTCGAAAATGCATTTCTCGAAATATAAACCTTATATTCAATGCTTCGTCTTCGAAAACAGCATCTAAATTTTCTAAAATGTCCAATTTACTAATTTTATATCCCCTCTTGAGAACATTTTGTCACTAATTTTCGCATATTCTTTATCTTGTCTTTCTATTTCTATTCGCAATTTTTCGCGACTTATTCTTGCTCTCTTTCTGTTCTTTCTCTATCTATTCTTTCTTTCTCCTTCCTGAGTGTTTTTTCTCGTTCTAACCCACTCGATTCTAGTCGTTTTTTGTTTCTTTCTAATCTTTTGAGTTCTTTTCTCTTGTTTTCAGTTACTCTATCTATTCTGCTTGTTTCTAATTCATCATTTTCTAAACTGGTACTATTTTCATCTTCTATTCCCTAATTTCCTAACGTATTCTCTTTATTTGGGGACAGTATGCCAATTTCATGTATACCAGGTGTATACATATGAAACCGGTGTTGCCATCTAGCGGCCAGTAGGCACACTTGTAGGCACTGTCGGAACTTACCATTTGTGCTAATTGGCGTATTGT